>NW_011494735.1:9251758-9280863 GCF_000754665.1 Bison bison bison | reverse complement strand
CATCACTGACTCAATGGACGTGAGTCTCAGTGAACTCCGGGAGTTGGTGTTGGACAGGGAGGCCTGGCGTGCTGCAATTCACAGGGTCACAAAGAGTCGGACACGACTGAGCAACTGAACTGAACTGAACTGAATAGAACAACACAAAGCACTTAAGTCATTTATCACCTTTATATTTTTTAAAGTCAATGACACTAGTCGTAAAGAACCTGCCTGCCAATGCAGGAGATGATCGCAGACCCTGCAATCATCCCAGAGAAGGCCATGGCAACCCGCTCCAGTATTCTCACCTGGAGAATCCCCATGGACGTAAGAGCCTGTCCATTTACACATGGACTTTCCTGGTTACAGTCCATAAGGCTATAGTCCATAAGGTCAGAAAGAGTCAGACATGATTGAAGGTCTTAGCACAGCACAGGCATTAATGTTGCTTTAATAAAAACATAAGTGAAAAATTGAACATGTGCCTCAATAACAACCTGTACTTCTTAGAAATGTTAACTTGTGATCAAACAGAAAGAAAAAGAAAAAACAAAAACAACGAATAAACTAAAAAATTAAAATAAAAAAAAAGGTCTAACAGATGGGACTCATTCAGCTAAAAAATGAGTGAATCAGTATCCTCAGATTCCCTTTCTAATTCACCAGCTAACTTACTTTTGGGCTTAACATGTGAAAGAGAACTCAAGTGGGGTTAAGAAAGCAAGGACAGTGCTCTGCTTTAAGGAAACAAAATGGACTGGACTGGCAGTGAACTTGTACTTGAATCTCAGCTCAGTTAACCGATCTGAACATCTGTATTAGTCTAGAAGAAACAGAACCAATAGGAGATTATATATATTTATATGAGAGAGGAATTGATTCATGCAGTGTGGAGGCAAGAAGTCCCAAAATCAGCAGGCAGCAAGCTGGAGAGACAGGATATAGTTCCAGTTCGAGTCCAAAGGCCTGAGAACCAGGAGAGCTGATGGTGTAAGTTCCAGCCCAAGTTCAGATCCAAAGCAGGAGCAGATCATGTCTCACCTCGAAGACAGGCAGAGGGCAAATTCTCTCTTATTCAGTCTGTTCAGGCCCTCATTGGATTGGATGAGGCTCACCCACACTATTAGGAAAGCTAGTTTATTTATTCCACAGTTTTTTAATGCCTCCTACCGAACCAGCTAATTGTAGATGTACTGAAGACATGTTGTTGTTCAGTCACTAAGTTGTGCCCAACTCTGCAATCCCATGGACTGGAGCATGTCAGGCTCCCCTGTCCTTCACTTTCTCCTGGAGTTTGCTCAAATTCATGTCTGTTGAGTCAGTGATGCTATCTAACCATCTCATCCTCTGGCAATATGGATGTAAATAAAAACAGACCATGTTTCTTCCTCGCAAGGTATTTATATTCTAGGAAGGAGAAGCAGACAATAAACAAATATATAGTATGGCATGTGTAACTGCTAGGAGAAAAAAATAAAGCTGCGTTAATACAGATGAAGCATCGAGAACAGTGCGTGGCAAATGGCAGATGCCTAATGAATGTACATAGTTAGCGTCATCCTCAGCATCAGTATCACCCTCCCCATCATTGGTGACATGAGGATGGCAACAGCTTCTTGTCTGCCTCTGAGTAAAGGTGGAGAGCAATGGTAATGTTTAACAGTAATTATAGATGGCATAGGAGAAGGCAGTGGCACCCCACTCCAGTATTCTTGCCTGGAAAATCCCATGGACAGAGGAGCCTGGTGGGCTGCAGTCCATGGGGTCGCTAAGAGTCGGACACAGCTGAGCAACTTTCCTTTCACTTTTCACTTTCATGCATTGGAGAAGGAAATGGCAACCCACTCCAGTGTTCTTGCCTGGAGAATCCCAGGGATGGGGGAGCCTGGTGGGCAGCCGTCTATGGGATCGCACAGAGTCGGACACGACTGAAGCGACTTAGCAGCAGCAGCAGCAGCAGCACAAATGGCATAGCTATGTATTTACACATGGACTTCCCTGGTGACTCGGTGGTAAAGAAACTGTCTGCCAGTACAGGAGACATGGGTTTGATCCTTGGGTTGGGAAGATTCCCTGGAGAAGGAAATGTCAGCCCACTCAATATTCTTGCCTGGGAAATCCCATGGACCAAGGAGCCTGGCATGCTACATGGGGGTCATAAAAGAGTAGGACACACCTTAGTGACTAAACAACTATATATATATATATATACACACACACACACACACACACACACACACATACATATAATTTTTCTTTATAAAGAGTATGTATTTTGTACATAAAGAAAAAGGAAGGTAACTTCTATAAGAAAACCAAATCAATAGTAAATATGAACAGGACTATGACTGGGTTAATGGAGAAGTGAAGAGGCAAAAACAGAAAAATGGTGACACAAAAGCTTAAAAGGAATATTCAAAACAAAATTTTTTTTACTGCAACAGTGTGGTAAAGGGCTTGTCATAAAACGGTGATTTGAAGTGTTACACGTGTCCCCTCATAAAAAAATCTCAAAAGGTTATAGTATATTTTAGGAGAAAAACAATCATTTGTCCTGTGTTAATATTTCTTTATTTTGTGTAGGTTTTGCAGCATTATACTCAGTGTTTTTAAAAAACACAAGGAACTTACTGTCTTCAGTAAGCAAATTCTAATGGAGATTAACACAGATGTCATGATAAATCCATAAGAAATTGTTAATTATGTATATTGATGCTCACTCTCTCCATACATCAGTGACACACATAGCCAGACTCAAGACATGGCTCAAGAGCCATCCTCAAGTTCCATTAAATTAAGAGGAAAGAACTGAGAAAATGAAGATTTATCCAACTCTTACTATAAAGCACATGCAGGATCCCATTCATTTCTCACAGCAGTCCAGTGATCCAGATATTTGGGATCCCAAGGTCCATTAATTCGCCACTGGACAGCTGCCTTAGGGAAGGATGGGCAGGGCAGGTGGAGAGAGAAAGGGTGGAACCTGATCTCATACGTAAAACTCAGAGCTGGAACTCTTACACTGTACACTCTGATTGCCACTTGTAAAAACTTGATTTGTGTGTGTGCTCAGTCGTGTCTGACTCTTTGAGGCCCTGTAGCTTGCCAGGCTTCTCTGTCCATGGGTTTTTTCAGGCAAGAATACTGGAGTGGGTTGCTACTTCCTTCTCCAGGGGATCTTTCCAACCCAGGGATTGAAGGCATGCCTCTTTTATGTCTACTGCATTGGTAGGTGAATTCTTTATCACTGAGCCCCTTGGGAAGCCCTTAAAAACTTGATATGTGTTAGTGTCTGACTCTTTGGCACTCTGTGGACTGTGACCTGCCAGGCTCCTTTGTCCATGGAATCCTCCAGGCAAGAATACTGAAATGGGTCGCCATACCCTCTCCCAGGTTGTCTTTCCAACCCAAGGATTGAACGTGGGTTTCCTGCACTGCAGACAGATTCTTTACCATCTGAGCCACCAGTAGAGCTTTCCAAATTGTTGATGCCAGTTACAAAAGTGGCAAACCCAAACTGCTTTGCACCGTCAGCTTTAATATTGTCATGTGTTCATTTGGGGGGTGGGGGCCTTTTTACAACATGGCTTTTCCTATAGCTTCAGTGTTGTATGTGTCAACGCTACCTGTTTAGCTGTGTGTTCACATACAGTGATTGGTGCTAAGTAGCTGTTACTGGATAGTCCACACACCTTTGTTTTCTTCTTTTGGAGCCCTAACTCTCATTTGCCTGACAAATGTAAATAGAGGATAGAAGCTGTCCCAGTACAAACACAAGTATGCTGAACCTCTTGTACTGGAGTTATTTGGAAAATAAGGTCCCTGAATGTACACAGATATCCTTTCTGGCTTTTACACATCTTTGTTGTTCAGGCGCTCAGTCATGTCTGATCGTTGCGACCCATGGACTGCAGCATACCAGGCTTCCCTGTCCATCACCAACTCCCGGGGTTTGCTCAAATTCCTCTCCATTGAGTCGGTGATGATGTCTAACCATCTCATCCTCTGGCCCCCTTCTCATCCTGCCCTTCAATCTTTCCTAGAATCAGGGTCTTTTCCAATGAGTTGGCTCTTCGCATCAGATCTTTGAACCACCTTAAAATGTTAAAATAAGAAACTAATTATTTTTTAGAGGAGATGCAAAGGAAGACACTGTTTATTATTTCAAGCCCTTCCTTGAAAACTCCGCCTCAAGGAACTGCTGGCTCCCTGAGCCGCCCATGAACCAGGAGTTAATGCATTCTTCTAGAGTGAAGAAATGTGCCCCAGGCAAGGTTGAAAAGTCATTTCGAAAGAGGTCCTTGGGAAGATTTTTCTCTGTGCCTCAAAGAAGGTTTTTTTTTTGGCTAAGTATTTATTTTTGCTCAAGGGCATTTAAAGTATTTGAAATATATATTTCTGCAGTGAAAATGAAAATTCATTCCTTTGAGAGGGACTACAAAGAGGTCTGGGTCTCAGCACAAAACACAGAAGAAAGAAGACTACGGTGTAAAGGACATGCACGAGGTTCCCCCATATGAGACTCTCTCTGGAATACCGCAGTCTCCGTGATGCCACCTGGAAAACTTTTTTTTAGAAGCAGTCTATTTCGAGATCTTGGGCTGACAAAGTGTTTCCATATATCTTTTCCCTGGCTTTATTACTAGACACTTAGATGGAAAGAAAGAGAGGTGTTGGGATCACATGACTCCCTGCCAACTTCCGAATTCTAATCTTGGCCATGACACAGACGGGCTTTAGAGACCGGGTTCAGTAGTTGAACTTGTATTTATTTTCCTGCCAACTCAATTGCACTTAGTAAAACTTCCATTGGAAGACTCTCTAAGGATACCTGTCTTTTTTTATTTTTTAAAAAAATGTTAGTGAAATATTGTTGATTTATGTGTTAGTTTCAGGTATACAACAGAGAGATTCAGAGATATACATATATTTATATACTTTTTTTTTTACAGTCTTCCATTATAGATTATTACAAGATACTGAATATAGTTCCCTGTGCTGTACAATGGGATCCCTGTTGGTTATCTGTTAGTAATGTATATATGTTCATCAAAACTCCTAATTTATCCCTGCCCCGCCCCACCCCAGACATCTGTTTGATAAGAACTTTATATGTAAATATATTTTAGGATACCCTGCTAATTACTGAGGTGAAATGCTAGCTACTTCTGCTTGGAATTATTTTCTCTCTGAGATTTGAGATTAGTTATGGTTGGTTGTTATGAACTACAAATAAAACTGTCTTTTTAAAAAAGTGAGCAATATGAACCAGAAACAGTTATTCAGCTTAGAAATGGAAAAGAAAGTGTTAGAAAGTATAGTTTAGTAAAAACAAAACATTCCTAAAGAATGTTTCTTATCAAGAATCTTTGTCAAAGAGTACTTTATCCCAACTATTACATCCTGAAATATAGTAGTATGACTTTTAATGATTAGAATGCTTTCATAACAGACATCTTAATCAGAATGTTTCATTTTTGGGGGGTAATTAAGGTACTTAGCTTTATCATTTTTCATCAAAACAAAATATATAATACTTGCATGTAGAGTAAATCATAGATGTTTTCCTTAGATTTATTGTCTCAAAATGGACTAGAAATATTGGCCAGTAGAAATGTAAAAGCCATGTGAAAGGAGTGAAGATCTAAATCTGTTGAACTGAGTGAACTGTTTCAGTGTATCTTAACTCACATGATTATCTGATAGAATTTTAGCACTGAATGGGCCTTTAGAAATGATCAAATTAACCCCATTTAGGGAGAACTTCACAGAGAGTCAAATTAAGTAATTTGAGTCCCAGGTTGGAACTATAACCCCGGTTTTATTCTAATTCAAATTAGCAGTTAGGTCCTACTGTGAATGCGCTGCTGTGGTGGGAGCTTTACCAGTCCAAGAGGCCTGAAGTCTAGCGAATTAAAGCTATGCAATGACTAAATAGTAACAGCTAACCTTTGTCAGGTAATATTTTGAGGAGTTTATATAATCAGCCTCTTAAATCCTATGGAGTAGTGAGGCACAGAAGGGTTAAGTATACTTTGCCCGAGGTCACACAGCTAAGAAGTCTCGGACCAAGCTGAGTCAAAAGGCTCAGCTCCCACACTGTACTCCCATTTTAATGGTGATTGTTAACTTAAGGCAGACCGTTGCATACCAACGGAAAGGTTCAGGCAGAGGGCTTTGGAGACCCAAAGAGAAAGCTCTACACCAAGGATTAAGAAAAATTCAAAGAGGAGAGGGTCTGGAAATGGACAGGATTCTAGTAGGAGGAGAGATGGAGAAAAGTTGGGGAAGGTTTTTAAGGCAAAAGGAGTGATGTGAACCAACGCATACAATTAGGACAAACACGCGGCATATTCGTAGAATTTCCTTCTGGAGCCACAGGTAGAGAGAAAGGGAAAACGTCAGAAGTTGGAAGATTTCAGGAGAGTACCAAAGGAGTTTATAAGAACATAGTAGTGGTAGTGTAATGGCTAAGCCATGTCTGACTCTTGCGACCCCATGGACTGTAGCCTGCCAGGCTCCTCTGTCCATGGGATTCTCCAGGCAAGAATACTGGAGTGGGTTGCATTTCCTTCTCCAGGGGATCTTCCCGACCAAGGGATCGAAACCAGGTCTCCTGCATAGCAGGCAGAGTCTTTATCCAGGGAGCTACGAGGGAAGCCCTATAAAGAACATGGGCACCAATAACATGGTTAGACATCTGGTCAAAAGCAATTTGAAAACCCAGAAAGCTTTCTTACATAGATTAACAAAGATCTCTCACCTTTCTTCTCTTTTTCTCTCCTCTTTTTAATAAATGGAGTGAGAAGTATTAGATTTGAGAAACAGATTTATGTGTCAAATTCGAAACCATTTTTCATTAAAAGAAAAGGACTCTAAATCATTCTTTCCATTTTAGCTGATGCCACAATTCCAAAGGTTTCAAGGTTTTTATGATTTTAAAATTCCAAGTGTCTTGTGTCCTCAGCTTAAATATTTTATATACTAAAGTTTATAACTTAAATGTCTAATACACACATATAATGTTGAAGACATGTGAAGCATTTCCCTGAAAAGAATTAATTATTTAAAATTGCGGGTGACTTTGAAATTCTAGGAAATGTGTTCGCCTTTCATTATACATGTACTTTCCCCCTCAACGTTGCCAACTGTTCAAAACCCTCCCTTTGTTGCTTCCTGCTGCCACTGTGCTCACTGTGGCCCTAGTTAATATGTATTCCAAGTGCCAATTCAAGGGCATTATTTTTTTCAGTAGCTTAAACTTGTATTTCAGGGCCTCTGAAGACTTTGTATGAAAACCCTTTACGAAACAAGGACTTTCTGAACGACCTTCTCTATCTCTGACTTTCTCTGTTGACTTGTTGGGCAAGGATTAAGTCTCTTTGCAGCTCAGTTTCTTTGATCCATAGAACAAAGACCATCCCTCTGCTCTCAGCCTTCAGGTGTGTGAGGGTAAGCAGATGAGCGCTGATTCTAAGCACTGGCTGAGCCTATTGTGGGCTTCAAAGATATGATAGAAGGGGGGTATTTTTATTCATTTCTGTAGCAGCCATTTAACACTGTGTCAGTGTCAGCTGCAAGTGTTTGGCGTGTGTTAATTCTTTTTATCTCAACAATCTTAGAGGCATGATTCTTGTTCCCAATAACCAGTGAGAGAACTGTGGGACAAGACAAAACAAGGATCTGCACCCAGGCAGTCTGATTCCTGAATTTAACCATTAGAGGTGTTGAGGAATGGAATGGTTTAAGACAGTACTCTCCTCCTTTGGAGGCTGGCTACCCAGCCTGTGTGTGGAGTGGGTTTATGATTTCCAAGTTCTAGAGTTTATGGAATACAATATTCAGTATTGGTCCCAAATCTTAGAATCTGTTCCCTGTCTCTTTAAGTCAGTAGAATGGAAAGTACTAAAAGCACAGTCACCTCAGCTCTAAAATTGTTAGAGGATCATCTCTATGACATCCAGGTGATACACACTGAGTAGCTGGGAGAGGCCTTTCAACAAATTTATAGGTCCCAGAGCATATTGATGACAAACAGCCCTGTCATCAATGAGCTAGACTAGGGAGATATTTCCATATATGGTATTGGGTGCTGGGCTAGAGATAGGTCTCCACAGCTTTGTGTAAGCACAGAGCCACTCCAAGGGCTTCCTGGAGAAGATGACACCTAATTTTAGTGATAAAAGGAAGGGTGGGAAGGGCCTTCCAGAAAAGAAATTTGTGGGACTTCCCTGGTGGTCCATTGGACTTAACCATAAGGACTTAACCGTGGTTAAGACTCCATGGTTCCATTGAAAGGGGCTCAGGTTTGATCCCTAGTCAGGGAACTAAGATCCCCCCATGCCATGCAGTGTAGTCAAAAAATGAAGAACATCCCCAACAAAAAACAAACAAAAAGCAATTTACGTATAAGGAAAAGCACAGATACATGAAACCACATTGCCTATGCAGTGAACTCCATCCACTTAAATATTACCCAAATATTAGCAAATCATTGATGTCAGAATAAAAAGAGTATTAATCTGGACTTTCTTCAGCTCTGTCCTTACCACTCTGTCTTTACCCTACTACAAATGAAGTGCTTGAAAGATGAGACAGGAAAATATACTGCAAAATTAGAGGTTCCTAGATAAAATCACATTTATTTTATGTTAACAATCTCTGATCATTGTGAAGTGGGCAGATCTTATACCAAATTGTTCATTGCTCTCATGAAGAATTATCCTTTTGAACCTAGTATAAATCAATAGAGAATAAAATATGATTGGATTTCTAATAATAGAATGTGAAGAAATCAAATAGAACAGTGCCTGTTTGTGGTACATCGTATGGGACTCAAGAAATTTTTGCTGAATGTGAGTGTTCTTCAAGGGCTCATTTGAGCTATACAAAACTAATAACCCCTGCTTATGACTCAAAGACTTGAATTAGAAGCTGCCTCTAGTGACTCCTGGAAACAGAAATAGCCCAGGTTAAGATTAATAAATATAGGTTGCTCTTCTTACAAACAGAAACATATTCTTGCTAAGAAGGCAGAAAACAGTCTATCCTCTTTAGGATAAGTGAGTCTTTTTCATAAATATTTTTATTAAAGTAACAAAATCTGGTGAAACTAATTGTAATTTATATTGCCATGTAAAAAATATTGTTAAATTTAGCACTTTGAAAAAGAAGACTAACACCCTGCTTTAACTAAATTATAACAGTCAAAGATAAAAGCACATAGCAAATCTGTGTATCAACCCTGTACCTACCAGATAATTCAGAAATTATTTCTCCTTAATGAGCACTTGATGATTGATCACTAATCAGTTTGAGAGCTAATTAAAGTTACTAGAGTAATGGATACCCCGGTTTAAGATTCATCAGTACAATAGTACATTAGACTATACAGGCATTGTTCATTTCTAGACATTTTCTGTGCAGCAAAGCAGATGAGTTATGACCTCAGAGCCCATGGAGAATTCTAGGAGGAATCTTACATCCTTGGCATATCATGGTGCACTATTTTGCTGCCTCAGTCAACAGAAGCAAGAGATAATTAGTATAATTTGTTGTTATACTAGTTTCTCCTTTTGATTAAAATTTATTTTCCATCTACCTATGGCAACCTCTTTAGCAATTGAGAAGTATATTTGAGATATATGTATTTCCCCAAATAATAAATTCTAATGGTGTTGTTTAGTTGTTGTAAGATAAATAAATGAAATCATGAACTCATAGAATTTTAGAGCTGGAAAAGGCCTGAGCGATCCAAGGACATGATTTATAGGTGAGAATGCTGTGGGCCAGCAGGGTTAGAAGGAGCCTTGCTGCAAGGTCACAGTCAGGACACATCAGACCAAGGGTACACACCCTTGGATATGTAGCATATGAAGTTCCTTCCACTAACACTGGCTCTTGGAAGGCTCTTGTAGAAGATGGAAAGGGAACAGTAAATCTTCAACGGAAAGTAAAACATGAATAACAGTCTGGATCCTCTTTTTTTTATAGACTATTAGATGCAACAGACTGGTTCCAAATAGGAAAAGGAGTTCGTCAAGACTGTATATTGTCACCCTGTTTATTTAACTTATATGCAGAGTATATCATGAGAAACGCTGGACTGGAAGAAACACAAACTGGAATCAAGATTGCCGGGAGAAATATCAATCACCTCAGATATGCAGATGACACCACCCTTATGGCAGAAAGTGAAGAGGAACTCAAAAGCCTCTTGATGAAAGTGAAAGTAAGAGTGAAAAAGTTGGCTTAAAGCTCAACATTCAGAAAACGAAGATCATGGCATCCGGTCCCATCACTTCATGGCAAATAGATGGGGAAACAGTGGAAACAGTGTCAGACTTTATTTTTCTGGGCTCTAAAATCACTGCAGATGGTGACTGCAGCCCTGAAATTAAAAGACGCTTACTCCTTGATAGGAAAGTTATGACCAACCTAGATAGCATATTCAAAAGCAGAGACATTACTTTGCCAACAAAGGTCCATCTAGTCAAGGCTATGGTTTTTCCTGTGGTCATGTATGGATGTGAGAGTTGGACTGTGAAGAAGGCTGACTGCAGAAGAATTGATGCTTTTGAACTGTGGGTTGGAGAAGACTCTTGAGAGTCCCTTGGACTGCAAGGAGATCCAACCAGTCCATTGTGAAGGAGATCAGCCCTGGGATTTCTTTGGAAGGAATGATGCTAAAGCTGAAACTCCAGTACTTTGGCCACCTCATGCGAAGAGTTGACTCATTGGAAAAGACTCTGATGCCGGGAGGGATTAGAGGCAGGAGGAGAAGGGGACAACAGAGGTTGACATGGCTGGATGGCATCACTGACTCAATGGACGTCTCAGTGAACTCCGGGAGTTGGTGATGGACAGGGAGGCCTGGCGTGCTGCAATTCATGGGGTCGCAAAGAGTCAGACATGACTGAGCGACTGATCTGACCTGATCTGATCTGATTAGATGCCATCCCATGTTACTTCCTCTGAGCATTGTCAAATAGTCTCCTTTTCAGGGGATATATTCAAATTCTCACAGAAAAAAGCCTTCTAGTTCAACAATCAGTTTTCTTTCTGATAAGCCTTTAGTTTGTACTTCTCTCATTTCACACTTTTCAAAGTATTTGAGGGTCATAGTTTAATTTGATTGGCCCCTTAATTTTGATCCTGTCCGGAGGCCTCATATTGTCCTCTCTACTAGCTGAAGGTCATACTGAGGGTCAGAAAGATTGAGGTTGCAAAAGTATTTTGCAGCTAAAGCTAGGACCAAAATCCAGGTCTATTTTATAGACCTAAGCTCTTTCCATTAACATTCCACTCTTGAAACAAAATCTTGTACACCATGCTGAATAGAAGAGAATTTATACCTTATATGTGACTTTATACCTTACTTCCTCCCTTTGTATATATGTTCTCTATTTTTCCATTTGTTTTGTTTATTCTTGTATCTCCCTTACTACTCTATACCTTACTTCCTCCCTTTGCATATATGTTCTCTATTTTTCCATTTGTTTTGTTTATTCTTGTATCTCTGTTGCCCTGGCATTTGGTTGGTTGGCAGTCCCCACACAGTAGGGTCCAGAGTCCCAGACAATGCCTTCTGTCCAGAGCATTTGTTTGGATTATAAATATAATTTGATGATAAATTTAGACTGTTACACTGATTTCATTTCAGTGGATCCACAACATACTTCTCATTTTCTTTGATAAACTACCTATAAAGACAGGACCGCATGCTATTTAATTGTTCATCTTGAGCTATTTGCTCATTTCTAAAGCACTTTGCTTAAATTCTTACTGTATACATAAATGGAATTATCACTTGTTTCCTTCTCTTTACTAGTTGGAAGTGAAAATCTTTTCAGTCATGGAGAAATCATTACCTATTTATTACAATGAAATATTTTATGGTAATTCTTTTTCAAACATCGATGGCTGACACCATGCATTTATTATATGTCAAGCTTTTCTTTCTGTGCTCTTTATATCTTGACATATCTTATCTTTCCAGCTACCCTGTGCATGCAGTGATAATGTTATGTCTATTAACACAGTAAAGAAATGGTGGCACTGAAAGGTTAAGTTCCTTGCTCAAAATCACAGAGTAAGGCAATTGAGCCCAAGAGGCTTGTTCGGTGAATGTAAGCCCTTAACCACCAGTATACTAGCTCTCAAAGTGAGTTCTCCTGTAAATGTTACTTTTCAAATATAATTATGTTTTGTAAATTCTGCTTTCATTGACTTATAGACAGCTGTGCCAGCCTGGGGAGAGAAGGTGGAAAAGTTCATCATCATAACAGTCCTACTGACAACTCATTACCTTCAGGATCAGCAGCCTTTCCATCCCTGATGCCACAAATGAGAATAAAAAATATTATTAAGTGTCACTCACAGGACTTAAGTGGGAGATAGGGCATTGGGATGGGAACTGAGACCCATTTTAGGCATGGACTAACATTCATTTTGGGTGGGCTTCTCCTGTCTTTCCATTCTTTATATAAATATACGCCCCTGCCACCCCACCTTTTTCTCCAGTTGAGCTCCTGGACTTAAATATAAGCTGATTAAAAAGAAGCCTAGAATTCCTTCTCCACTTGACTCCCACTCAGCCTACCTGGAAGTCCACCACCTCCTCCCTCCCTACCTCCTATCTGTCTTCAGTCAGAGTAGGCCTGTCTTTGTGTCTTTACTGGTTAGGCATTATGTCTTTCATCTCTTGGACAATGCCTGGTTTATGGATACTCAGTAGCTGTTTGGTGGATGAATAAACACAGATCAGTATACACTGCTCTCTGAAACCTGGGTAATTTTCCAGTAAATTACCCTTAATTTTCCAGTAACTATCAGCTTACAAAAAAAAGGGGGTCCTCATGATGAAATTGAAAGACTCTTGCTCCCTGGAAGAAAAGCAATGACAAACTTAGGGAGCGTGTTAAAAAGCAAAGACATTGCTTTGCTTACAAAGGTCACAATCAAAGCTATAATCAAAGCTGTGGTTTTTCTAGTAGGCATGTATGGATGTGAAAGCTGGACAATAGAAAAGGCTGAGTGCCGAAGAATTGATGCCTTCGAACTGTGGTGCTGGAGGCTCTTGAGAGTCCCTTGGAAAGCAAGGAGATCAAACCAGTCAATCATAAAGGAAATCAACCCTGAATATTCACTGGACTGATGCTGAAGCTGAAGCTTCAATACTTTGGCTACCTGATGCAAAGAGCCACCTTATTGGAAAAGACCCTGATGCTGGGAAAGATTGAGGCAGGAGGAGAAGGGGATGACAGAGGATGAGATAGTTGGATAGTATCACCGACTTAATGGACTTGAGTTTGAGCAAACTCTGGGAGATGGTAAGGGACAGAGAGGCCTGGCATGCTGCAGTCCATGGGGTGGCAAAGAGTCCAACACGACTGAGAGACTAACAACGGCAACAACATGATGAGGGGACATTGCAAAGAGGCTAGAAGCCTTTCTAAGTGTGCTTTCAGGTGGTATGTGTTATGAACATGCAAGGACCTGTGCCATCAACTCTGGGGTACTCATCACTGGTACATGAGTTTTTAAGAGGTTTTGGCTAGGCCAAGTTGCGATATGAAACAGCAGGAGACGCCTCCATCCGGTCTGCTTTTGTTGTTCTTAGTTCTCTAGCTGCTTTGTCTTTGTGAGGGGCAGTGACCTGCAGCTCTCTGCTTAGAGCCAGGATCTGAAGCCAATTAGTCTGATCTCAGAGGCTGCGTGCTGCTTCTACACCATACCTTAGAAACTGTCAAGAAAGAACTGCGCACCCTGTTACGTGCTTCCCATGCGTTGTATCACTTAATCTCCATTTTGCCTTGGAGAAACTGGAGCTCAAGAAAATTAACAAACTTGCCCAGCTGATAACCAGTAGCACAAGAACTCAGATCCAGGTCTGCCTGGCTCTATGTTTATCTCCAGGATTGGCTACAGAGCAGGAAAGCATAAGGTTGTAGGTATAAAGATCCCAGCCTGCAGTGTTAGGATGCTCTCCTAAAGGTAGTTTGTGCCCACCACCCCTGTCTAAACTAAGCTCCAGAGACACAGCTTGGCTCAGCAGAGCCCTCAGCCTAGACAGAGGAACTGGGGTTCTGTGAGACCCTGGAGGAGCCAGGCCTGCAGCGCAGCCTAGGGTTGACCAGAAGCCCTGCCTTCCCCGTGAACCTGAGATCTTCCTGAGAATGGACTTCCAAAGTGATGGTCCTACACTGATGGTTTTGTTAATCTGGCACTGGCAGAAACTCAGTTACAGTTAGAGCCCAGTCATGTATTGATTATATTGATAGAAAAGGGATCTTTACCTTTGGTTGTTGATATTTAAAGAGTGTCATTTTTATGAAGAGCTTTCTGTGATTGATAGATTTAGTAGAACAATAGACAGAGTATGGAATTGGGCTTCCCAGGTAACACTAATGGTAAAGAACCCGCTTGCCAATGCAGGAGATGTAAGAGACGCGAGTTTAATCCCTGGGTCAGGAAGATCCCCTGGAGTAGGAAATGGCAACCCACTCCAATATTCTTGCCTGAACAATCACATTAACAGAGGAGCTTTGCAGCTACAGTCCATGAGGTGGCAAAGAGTTGGACACGAGAGTGACAGCCTGCACACGTATGGATGGAATTGGGAAATACTGTCACTAACATAACTGCTTTTCACCAGCACCCCCCAACCCCAACCACAACATCTTTTCTTTCTTTTTTTTTTGAAATGCTGTAAATTCTAATGCTAAGTGTATTTCACAAATGAGTTAGAACTACTTGCCATCCCATCAGGCCAGCCCTGGGTATTTACTGGTGGTACTGTTTTGGATACCAGGGATGGAGAGGAACAATGCCAGTCACATAATTTTTGTTAAGTGAATAGACAGCTGAATATAAAAGGATTCCTGTCCTTCATTTGTTTCTCACCAGATCCGTATTTTATTCCTCCTGTATGTAAAGTAGTATTAAGAACCTGGAGGTGCCTAAGATACCTGGGGCTTCCTAGGTGGTGCTAGTGGTAAAGAACCCACCTGCCAATGCAGGAGACTAAGAGATGCAGATTCTATCCCTGGGTCAGGAAAATCCCCTGGAAGGGAATGGCAGCCCACTCCAGTATTCTTGCCTGGAGAATCCCATGGATGGAGGAGCCTGGCGGGCTACGGTACATAAGGTTGAAAAGAGTCAAACACGACTAAAGTGACTTAGCATGCAAGATCCTGTTAGTGGGTTCACTGAATTTACAGGACAGTCCATGATACTGAATGGTACACACACATCTGTAACACATGGCAGATTCTCAGGTGGTGTCAGGAAGTAGGTCTCGGAGGTCAGAAGAACAAGATCACTCTGACTGGGAAACCAGGGAACACTTAGCAGTAGGTTGATCTTTGACCTTGACTTGGAGAATGAGTCAAAATGGTACCAGGAAGGGATGCTGGGGAAGGGAATTCCAGGCAGTAAGGTTGGGTTGTCTGGCGGAAGGGCCACTGAGGCAGCGAAGTGTTCTGAGGCAGAAGTTAAGTGATCGACTCAGATCACTTGTGTTCCAACACCAGCCCAAGGGTGCTGCTTGGGCTGGTGTTAGAGCTACAGTGTAAGAGCATTTGAACTCCACGGTGCAGGGCATCAAGTCAAGTTTAAGCAAAGATCAGAGAGAGTGAGAACAGAGAAAAAGCCCTGTAGCTGCCATTCTGAATTCTCTTTCCTCCTTTCCACTCCCTCGTCTTCATGCTAAGTGAAGTCACTTCACACTCTAAACGATCCTGCCTGTCTTCCCTGAGTTACTGCTAAGGTACTGCTTTGACCATGCTGTTTACATTTCTGTAGATTCACCAGCACCTACAGAATAAATTCAATACTGCTTAAGTAGTTGGGATATCAAGGCTCTTCTCATCTGGTTCATGCTAACTTCTCTAGTCTTATTCTTCAACTCAATTATCCATCCACTAACTAAGATCATGGCATCCGGTCCCATGACTTCATGGCAAATAGATGGGGAAACAGTGGAAACAGTGGCTGACTTTATTTTTCTGGGCTCCAAAATTACTGCAGATGGTGATTGCAAGCCATGAAATTAAAAGACACTTACTCCTTGGAAGGAAAGTTATGACCAACCTAGACAGCATATTAAAAAGCAGAGACATTACTTTGCCAACAAAGGTCCATGTAGTCAAGGCTATGGTTTTTCCAGTGGTCATGTATGGATGTGAGACTTGGACTATAAAGAAAGCTGAGCACAGAATAATTGTGCTTTTGAACTGTGGTGTTGGAGAAGACTCTTGAGAGTCCCTTGGACTGCAAGGAGATCCAACCAGTCCATCCTAAAGGAGATCAGTCCTGGGTGTTCATTGGAAGGACTGATGTTGAAGCTGAAACTCCAATACTCTGGCCACCTGATGCAAAAAGCTGACTCATTGGAAAAGACCCTGATGCTGGGAGGGATTGGGGGCGGGAGAAGGGGACGACAGAGGATGAGATGGTTGGATGGCATCACCAACTCGATGGACATGGGTTTGGATGGACTCCAGAAGTTGGTGATGGACAGGGAGGCCTGGCGTGCTGCGGTTCATGGGGTCGCAAAGAGTCAGACATGACTGAGCGACTGAACTGAACCCTGGAAACCAAGTCTTCATTACAAAAGTGGGATGAATAAATACTTATCTTTCATTCCTTTTTTTCCTCCATTTCTGAATATGACCAAGAGTAACTATATCCCCCAGATAAAGAGGCTTTCTGTTGGTACAGTGATTTCGAATTTCCAAAGATTGTGGCACAGTAGTCCAGAACACTGAATCTGGAGCCAGACTGCTAGGGTACCAACCGTTGCTCTGCCAATTACCAGCTGTGTGACCTTGAGGAAATTACTTAACCTCTCTGTGCCTCACTTTTCTCATTTGTAATATGAGGTGAATAAAGGTATGTACCTAATAAGCATTTTTAGAAGGATTGTTGCTTAGTTGCTAAGTCATGTCCGACTCTCTGCCACCCCATGGACTGCAGCAACCCAGGCTTCCCTGTCCTCACGATATCCCAAGTTTGCTCAGATTCATGTCCATTGAGTCAGTGATGTCATCAGAAAGATTAAAGAAGCTATTATTTGGAAAATGCTTAGAACAATGTCTGGCATGTAGTAGGCATTATATAATGCTTGTTTAGCTAAATATATATTATATATATGTACACGTATGTATTAGTGGTATAGACTGTATACATAAATATATACATACATATGTAGTAAATACTCAGTATGGTTTCAACTGTACCCACACACAGGGGCCACATACAACTGGGTATTCGCAACAACCTCGTAAGGTAAGCAGAAGTGTTAAATAACTGTCCACACCTCACACCTGGTAGATCCATTCTGGGGACCATGTCTTCTGTCTTCTGAGCCGGAAGTCAAAAAGTAGAATTTATACCCGTAATCCATTCATCTCCAATGCATGGATAGTTTTCAGATATATCATGATTTCTTTACACTGAATATTGAAATTTACTTCAGATATTTTAATTATTTTGATTTAAAGTACAAGAGCAATGTCAGGTCCATTGTATAGGTCTGTCAGTAAGGAAAAAAAATATTAAGTTTCTGTCCAAAATTTTTGTGCAGGATTTCACAGTCTCACAAAGAAATGTATGATGTGGTCACTTTCTACTTGACTATATTCTTCTTGCAGGGAAGATAAATTGAGTATTTTCAATGGAGAATTATGCATGAGGTTTTGGTAGAAAAGTATTCAATTGGGAAAATATGCTATTGGAGTACATTTAAATGAATATATGCCCGTCCTGTTATTTGATATGCAAAGGCTTGTGTTTGCATTAAGCTGATGGAGAAGCTGCTATTTTCTTTGCAGCATATATTCAAACATTTTCTTTTACTTCTCTGAAAAAGAGAGAACTGTCTTTTATTTTATTTTAAATACAAACCACATTTAACTTTTGTCAACAGCTTACATTTTAAATAATGAAGTTTTTACTGGCATTCATTATCTGCAATTAGAGTTCTCTAGAAGCTTTTAGTGTTTTTCTCCCCAACTTTTAAAATTCATTCATTGTAACTGTTGACATTTTTGAGAACAGTGGAAACCCTAAGTCAAATTGGGAAAATGGAACAAAGAGATTACCTTTCTGGAAATTACCATTGAACTGGGTGGAGAATCCTCAGCTATTGTGCTGAACCACATTATGATATTTACACCCTCTGCTTGCTAGTCGTGTTGTCAGACTCAAACATTTTCCTTCTAACACAGGCTAGTTAAGCAAACGCCATGCTAGCTGGCTGCTTGGGTTCCTTAGTTCATAAAGCGTGAAAGTGAAAGTCGCTCAGTCATGTCCAACCCTTTGTGAACCCCATGTACTATACAATCCGTGGAATTCTCCAGGCCAGAATACTGGGGTGGGTAACTGTTCCCTCCCTAACCCAGGGGTCAGACCCAGGTCTCCCACATTATAGGTGGATTCTTTACCAGCTGAACCACAAGGGAAGCCCAGGAATTCTGGAGTAGGTAGCCTATCCCTTCTCCATGGGATCTTCCCGACCCAGGAATCAAACCGAGGTCTCCTGCATTGCAGGCAGATTCTTTACCAACTGAGCTATCAGGGAAGCCCTAAAGTTTAGTTAGTGCCAATTACCTGTTTACAGTAGCCTCTGCAAGAGTCTGGAGTTCAGGTCTCTTCCTCAGAAAGTATTTAAAATCAAGATTTCTCAGTTACCCTGGTCTGTCTGAGATGCCTTTTCATCCATCTTTGATGGTAGTTATGTGTTCTCATTTCTTCCTTTCTGTCTAGTAGCAAGAAGACAGCTGAGCAACTGCATATGGGGGGGAGGGGAGTGGGGGGTGTGTGTGTGAGATGGGTTTTTTTCACCCTCTCATTTAAAGATGTAACTGGAACCAAGACCCAAATGGCATGTGGGTTTGCTTCAGGCGGGGAATATAAACAGAGCCAAGCCTAGAAATGCAAGGTTTGTAATAGATTCATTGACCTTGCTGTTTGCCCAGCTGCAGGGTGACTCCCTTTTCATTCCCCAGCTGCTTCCTAATGCTATCTTATTTTTCTTTCAAACTGGAGTAGCCAACCAAACTCCCCCTCTACGGACAGATTTGATAATTAACTAAAAACAGACAACTTTGTAGTTACACCCAGCTAAGAGAAGTTGCCCTGACTCTGTGATTTAATCCACACTTTGTTCTTGTCCAGCAGTGCCTTTGACGTAATTTGCTAGCTTATGATTTTATGAGATTTTATCAGATTTTATGAGAACAAGGAAAGGCTCCTCATTAACCCCAAATTTTACTCTTCAAATAGTCATCTGGAGGATGTGCATTAAGTTGAACCCTAAGTGCTGATTTTCTACCTTTTACATGTAACCTATAAAAAAAAAGCAATTGGGTTCCACCTAAATAAATATATTTATTCTGGTGATGCTTCCAGCCCTCAAACTATTTTAAAGCTCATACTTTGAAATGAGAAAAATCAAGTTCCTTACTTTAAAACATTACATCAATTTCTTGAACACAATTATACCTTAGTTATAAAGTTAGCTCTGGATAACTTACAGTTATTTACAGATGGAATAAAGTCTGTTTTATGTGGAGGAGAATTTGACATCATTTTTGAGAATGTGCTTGCACTGATTACTTGGTTGCTGAATTTTCAGATATTCTTTGAGACATTAGTTGCATTGGAATCACCATACCTTTAAATTTTTTTTAATTAAAAGAATTTAAATTAGGGTTAATTATATATAATATACATGGGAAGAATACATTATAAAATTTCATCTCCTGTATATTCCTAAATCTATTAAAATGCAAATTACATGTACCATTTCTAAGAGAAGAAATAAGATACACTATATATGAAGGGTTTTCAACACAATTTTATTTATTAAAGGCAAGAAGTGAAATATTCTAAAATGTTCAATAATAGAGAATTGGTATAAGGAAATATTATACAGCTCTTTTAGAGGAATATTTTGTGGCATAGAAAAATGTTGATATTTTTAAGTGGAAAAGGATATAAGAGACTAAAAATTATAAATACAGTATGATCCAGGTTTTTTTGAAGAAGTGATATATGTCATTTTAAAATGAAGAAGAGTGTGTGTCTGTGTGTGTGTCTGTGTGTGTGTGTGTATTTTTATAGAAAAAAGGCTGGATAGCTGTATACCAAAATCATATGCTTTTTTATTTTTTACTTTTTATTTTACTTTCTTTTTTTTTGTCATGTTTTCTACATTGAACATAAAATATTACTTTGTGCTCATGAAAAGTTTTTTTCCCTAAAACCATATACGAACCTTACATTTACGTTTTATATTTTGACAAGTAGATTTTAAGCAATATAGTCCTTTTAGTAAGGGCTATACTTATTTGGAGTTTTTTGTAATTCCGAAGTTTAGCTAAAATTTACCCATGATGGTTTATTCTGCAAATCAATAATTCAGAGGAGATTTTAGAGAAACACTTTTAAGCTTGAGGGAACTTTTTAAGTACACTGAAAGCACACACAAGACCCTGTCAATCATTTTTTCATCACAGTCTGTTCCTAAATGCCTCTTCCTGGCAGGTGAATTTGCATATTTCTGTTTGCTTTATGTAAAAGGAATAGTATATCTGTTATCTATTTTACTAACAATCTGGCTATCCCTCTGCCAGTTGGAAGGTGATATCTTTAACATACACGTCATATACTGGTTTCCATTCCCTAATTTCAGAAAAACATCTTTTAACAATTTGGGTCACATTTTCACAGGTGATGAAAACATACCATATGTATCACGCCGAGAGCATCAGCGCAGAGAGCAAACTGAAGGAGGCTGAGAAACAAGAAGAGAAGCAAATTGGCAGGTCTGGTGATCCAGTCTTCCACATTAGACTGGAAGAGAGACATCAGCGGCGAAGCTCGGTGAAAAAAATTGAAAAAATGAAGGAAAAAGTAAGTAAAACTAGACTGCAGAGCCCTTCTGCCCTCCCTGGAGGTGACAGACCTAGAACAGTGGAATAACAGCTGATGGACACACGTTGTAAATTACTGTGAAATGACATGCGTTTCCTCCCGTGGGGATGAAAAATGTTTAAGTAACATAAAAATCATGTAATAACAGCTGGACGTTGTTTAGTGGTAAATGCCAAGTATCTAGTACACAATGTAGAGAATTTTGAATATTAACAAAACAGATTTCATTGCAAGTGGGCCTGACACCCAAATACATTGTTGCTATTCTCCGTCTCTGGGCAATTTTCATTTATTTAAATCAGATTCAAATTGTACTTTTCTCAAAGGACTTGGAAGGTCGTTTGTATATGTAGAATAAATTGTTTAGATGAATAGAAATTTATGTATGTTTCCCTGTCTGGTTTTAAAATGACTATTGTTTTTTCCAATTCCTGGATCTTCTTCATTTCCAGAGACAAGCAAAATATTCGGAAAACAAGCTTAAATCGATTAAGGCACGGAATGAATATCTCCTAACCCTTGAAGCAACCAATGCCTCAGTTTTCAAGTATTATATTCATGATCTTTCAGATTTAATTGATGTAAGTACTTGAAGTTTTTATATTTTTCACATCAAGGTGGAGTTAGCAATAACCCTATTTCCTTGATTCTAAAATACCATCATTTTTTAAAACAATGTTATTTTATGTAATTCTCAGGGGGGAAATGCTGCAAATTATACTACATAGGATTTGTTATGGTTGTTCGGTCGCTAAGTTGTGTCCAACTCTTTGTGACCCCATGTATTGCAGCACACCAGGTTTCCCTGTCCTTTATCATCTCCCAGAGTTCGTTCAAACTCATGTCCATTGAGTCAGTGATGATGCTATCCAACCATCTCATCTTCTTTCATCTCCTTCTCCACCTGCCTTCAATCTTTCCCAGCATCAGGGTCTTTTCCAGTGAGTTGGCTCTTCACATCAGGTTGCCAAAGTATTGGAGCTTTAGCATCATGCCTTCCAATGAATATTCAGAGTTGATTTCCTTTAGGATTGACTGGTTTGATCTCCTTGTATGCACTAAGATACTACAAATTTTAAGATGCATGTGAAACACTAAAACCACTGAAAAATAAACCAGGGAGCTCTGTGAAGCTGTCAGTATCCAGAAAACTAGCTGGGAAGGGACTCCAGGCATTTTCAAATGATTCAGTAGCACAGCCCTAACTTCATTCATTGATTCAAAATATATTTATTGAGCCCCTACTATTATGAGGTGCTAAGGCTCTGAAAAGCTATAGATGTACAGTTCTTTTTTTTTTTTTTTTACTTTATTTGGCTGCACTGGGTCTTTTAGTTGCAGCATGCAGAACTCTCAGTTGCAGCATGTGGAATCTAGTTCCCGGACCTGGGATCAAACCCCGGCCCCCGGCGTTGGGAGCTCAGAGTCTTAGCCACTGGATCACCCGGAAAGTGCCTAAATGTACAGTTCTCACTCCTTGGAATTTAAAGTGGAAAAGCCAGGTGTGAAGCAAATGGCTATGCAAATGATTGCTTTATGACAGTGGTGATAAATACTGTGAAGCAAATTGAATACATAGAAACCACGTTTATTATCTAACAGAATATGATATAAAAACACTAATTGGGCTCACTTAGAAATCTGCAAGTAGGAATGGCTACCCACTCCAGGATTCTTGCCTGGAGAATTCCATGGACAGAGGAACCTAGAGGCCTACAATGGGTCACAAAGAGGCAAACACAACTGAGTGACCAACACTTTCACTTTTCAAGTATTTAACGATTATTATATTTGTATAATATTTACTGCCAACTCGCCCTCAGCATCATTCATCCTTTCAATCAGAAATTGTCCACTGAGGAGCCCAATCATTGTGCTAACACTGTAGGAGATGCAAAGATGAAATAGACAAAAATCCTGTGTCCAAAAACACCAGTATCTGCAAATAAAAGATAAACAGTGATGTGTCATAAGGAAAACAGATAAAGTGATGGAAGTACAGAGTTATCTGCTGGAATTTTACTCATATTCTGCTTTGCAGTGATTGAATTCAGTGATGATAATATAAAATTATTTTCTGTGGCTTATAGTGTGTCATAGTTTAGACATAGTAGGTTAAGGCAACTATTTTTGTAGTAAGTCCACATATTTAGCTGTTATTTATTAAATATTTACTTACTTGACTGCATCAGGTCTTAGTTGCACTTAAATATTTTAAATACAGAAGCTTAAAAAAAATTTTTTTTTCTTCTAGCCCTCTGATGAAATAATGTTTTTCTGCTAGACTGCTATTAGTTTTCCTGAATAAAAATTTAAAAAAAAATTCTGACCCCTATTTTCAAACTTAGATCTCTAAGGATTCTGCAAAATAGATGGAATATAGAGAACTAATTCTGTGTAACAACTCGGCTTGCTTGCTTTGTTTAGGGCTTATTTTAGTGATTGGAGTATTTGGCTAAACCCAAGCCAATTTAATACGAGGATAAGTTAATCTTGAAAGGAAGTGTGAAAGTGTCAGTCCCTCAGTTGTGTCTGACTCTGTGACCCTATGGACTGTAGCCCGCCGGGCTCCTCTATCCATGTGATTCTCCAAGGCAAGAATACTGGAGTGGGTTCCCATTCCCTTCTCCAGCGGGTTTTCCCTACCCAGAGATAAAACCCAGGTCTTCTGCATTGCAGGCAGATTCTTTACCATCTCAGCCACCAGGGAAGTCCCTGATCTTGAAAAGTACTTCTTTAATACCTACAAGGTGCCAAGCACTGTTCTTGATAATGGGGATCCAGCAATAAACAAAACAGTGTCCTCACCTCCGTGGTGTTTAGCTGGGGAGACAAGCCGTAAAAAGTGTACACATATATATTATCTGTATGTGATATGTGTATAATATGGGCATATATTAAATATTTATATTTAATATCTATGTAAATTAATACTTATTATAGTACATTGTAGTAGTAACAGTAACACTGTAGTAACAGCCATGAAGAAAAATAAAATAGAGCCATGGGGGTGCTTTTTTTGATGATGTAGTCAGAAAAGCCTGATGTTTGAGCAGAAAAGTGAGCTGCAAGCTTTAGTGCCAACAGGGAAGAAATCCCTCATACAGAAAGGCTGGCAAGGCTCCAGGGATAGAGTTAGAGGTGTGTCTGGCAAGTTCAAGGTGCTTGAGGAGTAGCAAAGGAGACCAGGATGGCTGGAGTGGAGCGAGTGAGGAGAAGGTGCTGGGAGAGACGGGAGGCAGAAGCCCAATCATTTAGGGGCCTTGCGGCAAGGAACATAGGTTAGATTTTGTTCTAAGTTTGAGGTGAAGCCATTGAAGGGTTTTAAGCAAGGAAGTGACATCACCTGGTTTACATTTGAAAGACTCACTCTGCCTTCTGGAAAATAGGCTAAGGTGGGTGAGGAGGACAAGTGTGAAAAAAGCAAGCTATATCAAGAGTCTTTTGTGCTTTTCAGATGATGCTGGCTTGGACTGGCATGATACTGATAGACCTGCGAGAAGGTTTGGATTAAAAATGTATTGAAAATAGAACTAAGAGAAAATTAGAGTGGTGGGGGTTTTGTTTGTTTGTTTTTTAAAAAGGATAAAAATGACTCCTAGCTCAGGTCTTGAATAACTAGGTTAATGATAATACCCTTTGCTGAGATGGGGACCCTGGAAAGGAGCAGTAATTCTGCTACATCTATGGATGGTAAGGTTGAGATACCTATGGGGCATCCATATGGAGATGTACGGTAAGAACATGTCATGTCTATATGAGTCACCATCGTGTTTGTAGACATTTATTGACCTCTTCCTATGTGACAGGCACCTAGGTTTCTAAGCATAATCTCCTCTAATCATTATAACTTTGTGAGGTAAATACTATTTTCTCGGTTTTATAGATTCAGAGAACTGGCTGAGGCTTAGCTGCCCTGGGTAACTTCCCAAACGTTACACAGCTATTGTTGGATTTCAAACTCAGACTTTAACCTCTAGGTTGGAATAATTCTGTTTTAAATAAATAATAGTTAAATATGCCAGCTATTTTCAAATAGCTGAATTTTTTTTAAGGATCAGCCTTAAATTTAAAATGTGAACAGTTCTCAAGTGATACAACTTAATTATGAATTTTAAAAGATGATATGAAATTGATATTAATATATTGTCATATTCAAAAGAAACTGAGTACTCTTGGTGAACATTGTAATTCCTGTTCGTTGACTCACTTTTAAGGCTATCAGAGTGTGCTCTGTACTTTCTAAAGTGGCTGCTTGTTTTCTAGGACTCCAATTTGCATATATAGTGGTAATCCTAAAAATCATTAAGCTTGACCTTTCATGGTGGAAAAGAAACTGATTATAATGCAAAGGCAACTAGAATCTTTTATGCTTTATGAGCCTATTTAGCAAAACGCCTTTTATACTGAGCTCTCTAATAATTATTAGAAGGGCCTTTATTAACTCTAGTGAGAAAAAGTTAAGACAATGTTTTTAATGCACTTTAAATGTATTTAATGTATGTGAAAGGACACAGAAGATACTAAGTATCTTGATTTGATCAAAGCATTATACATAGTCAAAGAACTCAAGTTGACACCTTTTTTATACAAACCTCCAGTCTCTCTAGGCTTCTGCTCAAGTCTGTATCTGTCTCATACATTTTCTATGATAGATGATGATGAATTGATATTTAAAAAGTCATATAAATTTTCCATAGAATTTATATTTTAAAGTTAGTCTTTGTATTATTATAGAAACAGTACATTATTATAGAAATCTAGGAAATACGATAAGCAAAAATAAAATGATTACATACTTACGGCCCAAAATGGTCACTATTAAAATGTAGACTTTTTCTGTGTCCACGCATACATTTTTAGATCATACAGAGAGTAGGAAATCACATTTTACATACAGCTTTATAACTCACTTTGTCTAGTCATTGATCTCCACCCTTCCATTTCAGAAAATTTCTATCTCATCTAATAACCAGACTATATTCTCACTTGTGACTCCCAAAAATGTTTCTCGGCTGGTATGTTAAGACCAGATCCAGTTTAGGATCACACATTGCATCTGTGTGATGTGTCCCTTCAGTCTGTTTTTATCCAGCCAAGTCCCTTGTTGAAGAGACAGTTGTTGAGGAGATAGTAGTTTCAGAGAAAGTTTCAGCTTCTCAATTTGTGTGATAAGTTGTTGTGACGTTATTTAGCCCATGTCTGTATCCCCTATATTTCCTACAAAGCAAACACATCCATAGACTTTATGGATTCAAGTTAAGCACTTTGCAACGGAATACATCATGGGTGGTGTTGCTGCATCTTAAGTAGATATGTAACAACATAAGTTTAACCCACCAGTAG
This sequence comes from Bison bison bison, assembly GCF_000754665.1. Classification (NCBI taxonomy): domain Eukaryota; kingdom Metazoa; phylum Chordata; class Mammalia; order Artiodactyla; family Bovidae; genus Bison; species Bison bison. Next base: position 9,254,595 of record NW_011494735.1, on the reverse strand, counting down.
TAATATTGAAACTGATCAGTAGCTTACGGTGGTATATCTCTGATTCCTGCTTCATATAGTTTAGTTTTTTTTCCCTTGCAACAGACTATGGGTATTCTAAAACCTTTTGAATTTGGACTTTATTAAATTGCTGATGTGCTCAGTCGTGGCCAACTCTTTGCAACCCCATGGTCTGTAGCCTGTCAAGTTCCTCTGTTGATGGAATTTTCCAGGCAAGAATACTGGAGTGGGTTGCCATTTCCTTCTCCAGGGGAATCTACTAATTTGGTACTCAGCAACATCTGAGCAATAATTTACTCTTGGTCAATGAAATGCTTTCTTAAGAGCACAAATTGTTCAGTCACTCAGTCATATCCGACTCTTTGCCACCCCATGGCCAGGGAAGCACACCAGGCTTCCCTGTCCTTCACTGTCTCCCAAAGCTTGCTCAAACTCATGTCCATTGAGTCAGTGATGCCGTACAATGGTCTCATCCTCTGTCGTCCCCTTCTCCTGCCCTCAATCTTTCCTAGCATCAGGGTCCTTTCCAGTGAGTCAGTTCTTCACATCAGGTAGCCAAAGTATTGGAACTTCAGCTTCAGCCTCAGTCCTTCCAGTGAAAATTCAGATTGATTTCCTTTAGGATTGACTGGTTTGATCTCCTTGCTGTCCAAGGGACTCTCAAGAGTCTCCTCTAGTGCCACAGTTCGAAACCATCAATTCTTCAGTGCTCAGCTTTCTTTGTAGTCCAACTCTCACATCTATACAAGACTCCTGGAAAAACCATAGCTTTGACTAGATGGACTTTTGTCAGCAAAAGTCCATCTAGTCTCTGCTTTTTAATATGCTCTGTAGGTTTGTCATAGCTTTTCTTCTGAGGAGCAAGCTCCAAAAATCCCTGTGGGCAGTGACTGCAGCCATGAAATTAAGATGCTTGCTTCTTCATTTCACTTCAGTCGCTCAGTTTTATCCAACTCTTTGTGACCCTATGGACTGCAGCACACCAGGCTTTCCTGTTCATCACCAACTCCCAGAGTTCACTCAGACTCATGTCCATCGAGTCAGTGATTCCATCCAACCATCTCATCCATTCATCTCATTCCATCCAACCATCTCATCCCTTCTCCCGCTTTCAATCTTTCCCAGCATCAGGGTCTTTTCCAGTGAGTCAGTTCTTTATATTCAGGACTGATTTCCTTTAGGATGGACTGGTTGGATCTCCTTGCACCCCAAGGGATTCTCAAGAGTCTTCTCCAACACCACAGTTCAAAAGCATCAATTCTTCTGTGCTCAGCTTTATAGTTCAACTTTCACATCCATACAAGACTACTGGAAACACCATAGCTTTGACTAGGTGGACTTTTGTTGGCAAAGTAATGTCTCTGGTTTTTAATATGCTGTCTAAGTTGGTCATAGCTTTTCTTCCGAGGAGCAAACGTCTTTTAATTTCATGGCTTAAGTCACCATCTGCAGTGATTTGGAGCCAAAAAAAAGTCTCTCAGTGTTTCCATTGTTTCCCCATCTACCTGCCATGAAGTGATGGGACCAGGTGCCATGATCTTAGCTTGCTCCTTGGGAAAAGTATAAATTAATAATGACAATTTAAGAAAATATTTTCAGATACTTCTGACTATTAACTTATATTTCTTTGTCACCTTATTTTTAATTATTATTATTATTATTTTTTACTTTACAATATTGTATTGGTTTTGCCATATATCAACATGCATCCGTCACAGATGTACACATGTTCCCCATCCTGAACCCCCCTCCCACCTCCCTCCCCATACCATCCCTCTGGGTCATCCCAGTGCACCAGCCCCAAGCTTCCTGTAACTTATATATCTTTGTCACCTTATTTAATAGAATCCTACAGGTCTAAAAACTTTAATAATTCAGCACTTTGATAGTAAATTTCAAGTCTTTCCTATAGACATGGAGGTGATCTAATGTTTTTATTTTAATTTAATAATTCAAATTTTCTCTGTTTTAGTTGAACTTCACCTTTACCTATCAATGTTAAGTTTGGATACTCCAGATACTGTGTTATCTTTAGGGAGGTGGGAAGGGTTTGCATTGGGGGAGAGGGGAGGCATAGGAATTACAAAATATCTCTAATGCTTTATTTATTTGAAAGAATGCAGTTGCCCTTTGTTTCCATGGGAAATTGGTTCCAGGACCCCCTGTGGATATCAAACTCCAAAGATTCTCAAATCCATTACAGTTAGTCAGCCCTTCATATCCGTGGATGTGACACCTACAGATATGGAGAGCCTACTGTATATGTTTGGCACTTACCTGCAAATATGGCATGTTTTCTATTTGCTGCTACTAAGTCGCTTCAGTCGTGTCCGACTCTGTGCGACCCCACGGAAGGCAGCCTTCCAGGCTCCTCCATCCATGGGATTTTCCAGGCAAGAGTACTGGTGTGGGTTGCCATTGCCTTCTCCGTGTTTTATATTTCAGATCAGATCAGATCAGATCAGTTGCTCAGTCGTGTCTGACTCTTTGCGACCCCATGAATCGCAGCACGCCGGGCCTCCCTGTCCATCACCAGCTCCCGGAGTTCACTGAGACTCACATCCATCAAGTCAGTGATGCTGTCCAGCCATCTCATCCTCTGTCATCCCCTTCTCCTCTTGCCCCCAATCCCTCCCAGCATCAGAGTCTTTTCCAATGAGTCAACTCTTCGCATGAGGTGGCCAAAGTACTGGAGTTTCAGCTTTAGCATCATTCCTTCCAAAGAAATCCCAGGGCTGATCTCCTTCAGAATGGACTGGTTGGATCTCCTTGCAGTCCAAGGGACTCTCAAGAGTCTTCTCCAACACCACAGTTCAGAAGCATCAATTCTTCAGCAC
>NW_011494735.1:9226955-9251043 GCF_000754665.1 Bison bison bison | reverse complement strand
TTTTTCTGGAACTCTCTTGCTTTTTCCATGATCCAGCAGATGTTGGCAATTTGATCTCTGGTTCCTCTGCCTTTTCTAAAACCAGCTTGAACGTCAGGAAGTTCACGGTTCACATATTGCTAAAGCCTGGCTTGGAGAATTTTGAGCATTACTTTACTAGCGTGTGAGATGAGTGCAATTGTGCAGTAGTTTGAGCATTCTTTGGCATTGCCTTTTTTTGGGATTGGAATGAAAACTGACCTTTTCCAGTCCTGTGGCCATTGCTGAGTTTTCCAAATTTGCTGGCATATTGAGTGCAGCACTTTCACAGCATCATCTTTCAGGAATTGGATTAGCTCAACTGGAATTCCGTCACCTCCACTAGCTTTGTTCGTAGTGATGCTTTCTAAGGCCCACTTGACTTCACATTCCAGGATGTCTGACTCTAGGTCAGTGATCATACCATCGTGATTATCTGGGTCGTGAAGATCTTTTTTGTACAGTTCTGTGTATTCTTGCCATCTCTTCTTAATATCTTCTGCTTCTGTTAGGTCCATACCATTTCTGTCCTTTATCGAGCCCATCTTTGCATGAAATATTCCTTTGGTATCTCTGATTTTCTTGAAGAGATCCCTAGTGTTTCCCATTCTGTTGTTTTCCTCTATTTCTTTGCGTTGATCGCTGAAGAAGGCTTTCTTATCTCTTCTTGCTATTCTTTGGAACTCTGCATTCAGATATTTATATCTTGCCTTTTCTCCTTTGCTTTTCACTTCTCTTCTTTTCACAGCTATTTGTAAGGCCTCCCCAGACAGCCATTTTGCTTTTTTGCATTTCTTTTCCATGGGGATGGTCTTGATCCCTATCTCCTGTACAGTGTCACAAATCTCATTCCATAGTTCATCAGGCACTCTATCTATCAGATCTAGGCCCTTAAATCTATTTTTCACTTCCACTGTATAATCATAAGGGATTTGATTTAGGTCATACCTGACTGGTCTAGTGGTTTTCCCTACTTTCTTCAATTTAAGTCTGAATTTGGCAATAAGGAGTTCATGGTCTGAGCCACAGTCAGCTCCTGGTCTTGTTTTTGCTGACTGTATAGAGCTTCTCCATCTTTGGCTGCAAAGAATATAATCAGTCTGATTTCGGTGTTGACCATCTGGTGATGTCCATGTATAGAGTCTTCCCTTGTGTTGTTGGAAGAGGGTGTTTGTTATGACCAGTGCATTTTCTTGGCAAAACTCTATTAGCCTTTGCCCTGCTTCATTCCGTATTCCAAGGCCAAATTTGCCTGTTACTCCAGGTGTTCCTTGACTTCCTACTTTTGCATTCCAGTCCCCTATAATGAAAAGGACATCTTTTTGGGGTGTTAGTTATAAAAGGTCTTGTAGGTCTTCATAGAACTGTTTAACTTCAGCTTCTTCAGCGTTACTGGTTGGGGCATAGACTTGGATTACTGTGATATTGAATGGTTTGCCTTGGAAACGAACAGAGATCATTCTGTCGTTTTTGAGATTGCATCCAAGTACTGCATTTCGGACTCTTTTGTTGACCATGATGGCTACTCCATTTCTTCTAAAGGATTCTTGCCCACAGAAGCAGATATAATGGTCATCTGAGTTAAATTCACCCATTCCAGTCCATTTCAGTTCACGGATTCCTAGAATGTCGACATTCACTCTTGCCATCTCTTGTGTGACCACTTCCAATTTGCCTTGATTCATGGACCTGACATTCCAGGTTCCTATGCAATATTGCTCTTTACAGCATTGGACCTTGCTTCTATCACCAGTCCCATCCACAGCTGGGTATTGTTTTTGCTTTGGCTCCATCCCTTCATTCTTTCTGGAGTTATTTCTCCACTGATCTCCAGTAGCATATTGGGCACCTACTGACCTGGGGAGTTCCTCTTTCAGTATCCTATCATTTTACCTTTTCATACTGTTCATGGGATTCTCAAGGCAAGAATACTGGAGTGGTTTGCCATCCCCTTCTCCAGTGGACCACATTCTGTCAGATCTCTCCACCAACACCCGCCCATCTTGGGTTGCCCCACGGGCATGGCTTAGTTTCATTGAGTTAGGCAAGGCTGTGGTCCTAGTGTGATTAGATTGACTAGTTTTCTGTGAGTATGGTTTCAGTGTGTCTGCCCTCTGATGCCGTCTTGCAACACCAACCGTCTTACTTGGGTTTCTCTTACCTTGGGCGTTAGAAACAGACAAAGCAGAGAGTTAGAAAACATCATAAAAACCAGCCTTAAGTATTTTAAAGTACACCAATGTACTTGAACTTGCCAGTTTTTAAATTATGATTTATCTTTTTGGACAGAGTTTTAAATAGTCTTCCTTTGTACACCAACTCCCATTGTGTATTATCTGTGATTTCTACTTTTGAGTTTTTTATCATACAAGAAAAAATATTGTGCGTATTTACAATGTTTTCACAATCTTGTATAGTTGGCAATTGATGACTAATTTGATAACAGTTTTGTTACTCTTATCTTTCAACAACTCTTTTCTCAACTATTTTATCCATTCAATATTTAATTATAATAAATAAAATGGTACAAATACTGTGAAGTCAGCTCTTGAAAGCCTAGACTAATTGAGCAAAATATTACCTGGTGGCTCAGATGGTAATGAATCTGAGCAATGAATCTCCTGCAGTGCGGGAGACCTGGGTTCAATTGCTGTGTTGGGAAGATCCCCTGGGGGAGGGCATGGCAACCCATTCCAGTATTCTTGCCTGGACAATTCCCATGGACAGAGGAGCCTGGGGTCTACAATCTATGGGGTCACAAAGAATCAGACACGACTGAGTGACTAAGCATAGCACATTAGAGAGAGCCTGTTGGCTGTTCTCTACATGTTCACAGTGCTTTGGCATTTGTCACTATGCTTTAGAGACGGAGTTCACAAACTCTCTGTAAGGGGTCAAGTAGTAAATATTTTAGACTTTGTGAACCTTACAGTCTCCGTCCCTACTGAACTCTAGTGCGGAAGTAGGCACAGATAGTAAGTAAGGACATGGACGTGGTTGTGTTGCAATCAAACTTCATTAATTATGTCAGGTCATGGGCTGGATTTTGCTCATAGGCCAGTTGGCTGACCTCTGCTTTATAGAATGAACTGAGGGTTAGTTAATCCAGAGGGTCACTTAAGCAGAAAACTGTCAAGATTCCTCTGTCTAGAAAGTTCTAAGTAAATTTTAGTTTGTAGAGTTAACAGTATCTTATTTTGGCATCAGTTGGGAAATGAACAAAGTTAAGTTTATAGTCAGGTTTTTATTATGTAATTCTAAAAAAATAATACGATTTGCAAGGGCAAAGGAAATTTAATTGATTTGGGAGTTTAAAGGCATAGAGTAAAATAGATTGTAGTTTCAAAAATAATAGGTTTTGTGTCTGTTATCCTTAAATATCTCCAACATTAAGTGCAGAAGAGACCATAGCTAATTATTCTTTAAAAATTAGAATGTATTACAACCAGAAGAAAAACCATACAAGCAGCAAATATTTTTGATTGATGCTAAAATTTTTAAGTGATTGTGATTTGCTAAGGGAAAAGAGAGTACAAGAGTACAAGTCTTAATGCTAGGAATCTCTGATCTGCAATCACGTTCACCACTCTGTATATCTCAAATTCTTAAAACAACTGGTTTTAAGATTGCAGAACTGATAATGTAACCTCTCTCAGTCCAGTTCTATACCTACCCACCCTCAAAAGGCAGTCAGAGAAACAAAATCCTCAACAGTAAGATTCTATTAATGCTTTGTCCCCAAGCACCTGCCCTGTAATAATAAAATATTTGTCATCCTTTCAGTACAGTTTCGCAGTCTCCAGTTACTCCCTATAAAAGTTTGCGATCACTGAAGCTTGAAGGATAAATCTTACTGTTCCAGAATCCCCCTACTCCAGCTCGTTTTCTTGGTGGAGATTTCTGTCGTGTGTTTTCGTAGCCATTTGTACAGAAGAAGATTGAAATCAGATTATATATTTTGCATGCCATGTTTATTTTTATCATTTCTAAATCATCAGCTGTCCTAAAACTTTTATCCTCACACATACATTTAATTAAAAAGCAACTTATTCACAGAGTTCAGATTTTCCTTAATTAGTTTGACTTTTCCCCCACTACATAATAGTATTAAGATTTATCTGTGAAAACCTGCCACATTTTAACATTGCAGTCCCCATTAGGCCTGAACTCTTATTAGGAAAATTATAAAGAGATCATGTTAAATGGGTTAGGCCAGTGTAGTTATCATGTAAATTGATGTATGCATGTTTTTATCCCTTCGTAGAAGAAAGGGTATCTGAAATCAGTTGGGTGACCGAAGTGGATGGCCTTAAACATTCCTTCCAAGGCAGGTGCACGGGCCTTTGTTAAAGAATTGCATCCACCTGGTCCCACTGCATCAGAGGCTGCCATTTCTCGGACTCCAGTGCTCGCTTTTCCATCTTGGCTGTACCTCTGAGTGTTCAAAGTTGCCTAAGACGTGATCCTTGGGTGTTTTTTCTCTTGGTGTCTTGCCTCAATACTATCTTATGGTCCTATGGTATCTTATTTTTACTACCAGCCTTGATCATCTTTCTGGGCTTCATATTTGCTTATCCACTGCCCCCGGACATCTCTAACCGTGAACGTTTGTCCCTGTTATCATCATCCTTTGCACACATAACTTTTTCTTACTTTACATCTCAGAAAATGATACCACATTCCACTCACTTGCCCAGGCCCAAAACTCAGTTATCTCATTCCCCACGTGTAAAATAATCATATCATCTCTACATCCAAAATATCCCAAACCTTGGTATTTCTCACTCCCTGCATTCTCAGTCTCCTAGACAAAGCCTCTTCATCTCTTACCTGCCCTTAGGAAAGACATCCAGCTTCACTAAGACCTTCCAATCAGTAGTTCATTCTCTTTCCAAGAAACCAAAGTACTAAAAAGATAAATGAGACCTGTAACCCCTATTTAAAAACTCTTCATTAGAATAAAATTCAAGCTATTCACCAAGAGCCTATGTGAACTGGCACTGACCTTCCACTCCGTGTCATCTCTTCCAGCCCTCCTCTTAGTCCCCGAGCTTCAGGCATTTCTGTTAGCCACACACACACAGTTTTTTCTTGCCTGGGCCTTTCTCGCTTTTTTGTCTAGAGCGCTCTTTGTTTCAGAGCTTTCCAAGACTGATTCCTTCTTTTCCTTCATGTGGCACCCAGCTGCCCTGTATAGCAGCACCCTTTCCCCCAGCACTCCCTGTTCCTCTGACTTTTTTCTTCATGGCATGTTTAACCTGACCTGTATTTATTGGGACTTGTTTGATTTGTTCTCTCCCCTCTCTTGTGATTTGACTCAGGGTAGTTACAGAGGTTTGGCCTGGGCAAAAATGAGTCCAGTACAGCTTCTCTAAAGGAGATGATTGCCCCTATGGGTGTGAGCTGTATTAGGCAGCAAAAGATTTTTCAGTCTACTCCTGGGCTCCAGCATATGCAATATCAGTTCTCCTTCTCCTGTTTCCTACTTTGTATCCATTCCTGTCACACAGATGTACCATCTTGACCTTTTCCTTGCTCAAGAGAAATTCCAAACAAGTTTTGCTAAATGTTGGGCTGCAGTTGTTAGAGCTGGAACAAGAATTAAATTGTCAGCTCTGGGTTGTCGGGTACCCAGACATGAAAGCAGGTTTGTAAAAGTTGCTTGTAGTTTAGACATCCAGTTCAACCCCACAAGATGCCTCTCTGTCACAGAATGTGTTGGTGGTATCTGGGGTGAAAGCTAGAGGAGAGATTAGTGAAAGACAAAGAAGAACTCAACTTTCTTCATTTGGCATCTACTGTAAAAGCGCTGAGCATGTCTTATTTCTGGTCCTTGGAAAACTACCCATCATCATGTGAAAGCTGTGTTTTGAAGTTCAGTTTGCTTGGGTTGCACTATTTTTCAGAGACTCAAAAGACAGGGTAGACCAAGTCCTTACCCAATATCCATGGTTCTGGAATGGTCAAAGCCAAGCTTATTAAAAGGAGTGATAATGTTAAGATAGAATACGTCTGCACGAGTTGCTTCCCTCTCCATTCTCATGACAACCACTTAATTTTGGAGTCACAGGCTGGAGGCTGCTTTGCAAATGACATTGGCCATTACTGTTCTGGCAGCATGTGGGACTTATATCCCATGAAGTTCCATTATGGTAATCCTGTCTAAGTCCAGACTTCTACCCCACTAGGGTTCCTCATGTCATGGAGTTTATTTCCCCCCCCAAAAATTTATCTCCCTCAACAGCTGTGATCCAGTTATACCTAACATTCTGACATTATACCCACCAAGTATATACTTCAATTGATCTCTCAGCCTTTGGGGTAAGAGAAAGTATTTGTCACAGGCCACAATACCTAAATTTTATCTTCGTTTTTTATCCTATTTGCAACCCTTTTGCCTAAGGCAATTAGCCTTACTGTGGTGATTTAGACTAATGCCTAGTGGAATCTGTCTTGGCAGCTCATAGGATGTGGGAAAAAAAAATACACCCTTCAACTTCCAACAGTCTTTCTTTCCCCAGCTTTAATCCATAATTTAATATATCCATTCAGAGGTTTTCATCCATCAAACAACACTATTTTGTTTTCATGAAACATTTTATTGGTTTCTTATGTATTTTCATCATTAAATGCACTTGGGTTATAATTCAACTCTTTGTTCAAAAACTGGCTTTTCATATTGTTATTAATAATTCATAAGCTCCATAGAATTACTTTAGGCCTTTTAACCAAGTATCTTGAATCTTAATATATCCAGTGTCATTTTCGCTTCCAATTTAGGAAAAAAAAAAAAAAAATGATTGTGACAGGCCTTGCTGTCTCAGGAGACCTTGAAGAAGAATTTTATTCCTGTTTCTTGTTTCTTTTAAAGTTCAGGATGCTTTAAAAACCTGGAGTGTAGAAGATGTTGCATATTACAAGTAACAAAATCATGCCACTTTCATGACCTCACAGACCAAAAAGTATCGGTAAAGGTCAGAGAAGGAAATTTTCCATCAAAGTTCGTCACAGAAATCTAAGTGTTGTTCTCAAAGTCCCGGAGGCACCCAGGGAGGCCCCTGGGTCAGTTACTAAACCGCATGCATGCTTCTCCCTAGATTATTAGGAAACCGTAGAAATGGCAACCCACTCCATTGTTCTTACCTGGAGAATCCCAGGGATGGGGGCCATCTATGGGGTCGTATAGAGTCGCTGCAGCAGCAGCAGCAGTGAATTCAAAGGTCTCTTACTGGGACCAGACCCACCAGATTTGCCTGGCTGAACTGGATGTAGAAACAGGCCCTGGTACTTCTAGAATCTTGACATTTACTCCCCAAAGAAACCACACTTAGAAATTTGAGGAGTGAACTAAATCTGGAAATAATGAAAATTTGGTATGTATTTTTCAGAGCTGTAATTCAAGTAGATAGCTGGAGTTGAATTTCCTTCTTCCTCTTTTTCCTTCGTTCTCCTGTTTTTTCCTTTCTCTTTTATGTGAAAAGAGAGTTAGTTTTTTTGGAGAGGAGGAAAAAACTTTTTTCTCTGGATTGTTTATTTCCTCTCAATATCAATTTTATATTAAGTTCCATTGGGATCAGTCCTCATAAAATAAAACAGCTTGTACGATCTGCTTCATTAAAATCAAGTTGAATCTGACTCTTTTAGAATGGTAGGGTATGTTGAAGCACTAGAATATCTCAAAGAAATGAGGCCATTTTCTTTACAAATTCATGTTTTCCTAAGATGAAGTGTTATTGAAAAAATAATTTTCAGTCCCTCTGATGCATATAAAACTGCTACACAGAACCATTATGTATTTTTGAGGAATAAGAGGAATAAAAGAGGACTTGATCATCCAAGGCTAGAATTTTTTAATCAACTGAAAATCAGTCTCTATATTTGAGAGCAGCTGATTCCACTGGAAATATATTAATGCAGAGGCTGATTGTCGCATTTCACAACTGTATTTTACTTTCATTTGTAATTGTGATGTGGCAACTACTGTCTGCTTTTTTACATCAAGAAATTTTTAATCAAGTCGATTCTCTGACCTGGAGAAATGGCACCCTCAAAGGACAGAGTTCAAGACCCTTGATTATTTTAGTCCAGTGCTTCTCAAATTTGCTGTGTGTATAAATCAACATGTGGATCTTTTTAAACTTTAGATTCTAATTCAGTCTATCAGGGGTGGGCCCAAGAGTCTGCATTTCTAACAAGCTCCAGGCGATGCTAATGCTGCTGGGCCACAGACCACACTTTGAAAAGCAAGACTTTAGAATATGTTTATGTAAAAATTCCAAGTTGAAGCATTCTAAAATTGGAGGGGGAGTATGGAATCAAGTGTGTTAGCACGTCTAAGGACGGGCCATTGATTAAATTCTAGGTCAGGAAGATCCCCTGGAGAAGGGCATGGCAACCCACTCCAGTATTCTTGCCAAGAGAATCCCATGGACGGAGGAGCCTGGTAGCTAACAGTCCATAGGGTCGCAAAGAGTCAGATACGACTGAAGGGACTTAACATATCAACAAGGACAGGCCAGTGATTAAATCTGTACCTTCATAAAACATGAAACAAGTTGTGTGTTAACTAAGGGTCAAGTACTGACACTCTTTTAGTAACAAATGAACAACTTGAATCCCTTGACAGTGCAGATTATATTTTACTGAGTTCTAGTCCAGTGGTCCCCAGCCTTTTTGGCACCGGGAACCGGTTTCATGGAAGACAAAATTTTTCCACAGACTTGAGCGGGGGATGGTTTCAGGATGATTCAAGCTCAGTATGTTTACTGTGTACTTTTTTCCTGTTATGGTTACATCAGCTCAACCTCAGATCATCAGGCATTAGATCCTGGGGACCCCTGTTTTTAGTCTTCATATTCCTCCGTTCAGTTCAATTCAGTCGCTCAGTCGTGTCCGACTCTTTGCGAATTGCAGCACGCCGGGCCTCCCTGTCCATCACCAACTGCTGGAGTTCACCCAAACCCATGTCCATCGAGTCCGTGATGCCATCCAGCCATCTCATCCTCTGTCGTCCCCTTCTCCTTCTGCCCCCAATCCCTCCCAGCATCAGAGTCTTTTCCAATGAGTCAACTCTTCGCATGAGGTGGCCAAAGTACTGGAGTTTCAGCTTCAGCATCATTCCTTCCAACGAACACCCAGGACTGATCTCCTTCAGAATGGACTGGTTGAATCTCCTTGCAGTCCAAGGGACTCTCAAGAGTCTTCTCCAACACCACAGTTCAAAAGCATCAATTCTTCAGAGCTCAGCTTTCTTCACAGTCCAACTCTCACATCCATACATGACCACAGGAAAAACCATAGCCTGGACTAGATGGACCTTTGTTGGCAAAGTAAAGTCTCTGCTTTTGAATATGCCATCTAGGTTGATCATAACTTTCCTTCCAAGGAGTAAGCGTCTTTTAATTTCATGGCTGCAGTCACCATCTGCAGTGATTTTGGAGCCCAGAAAAATAAAGTCTGACACTGTTGCCACTGTTTCCCCGTCTATTTCCCATGAAGTGATGGGACCAGATGCCGTGATCTTCGTTTTCTGAATGTTGAGCTTTAAGCCAACTTTTTCACTCTCCACTTTCACTTTCATCAAGAGGCTTTTGAGTTCCTCTTCACTTTCTGCCATAAGGGTGGTGTTATCTGCATATCTGAGGTGATTGATATTTCTCCCGGCAATCTTGATCCCAGCTTGTGCTTCCTCCAGTCCAGCGTTTCTCATGATGTACTCTGCATATAAGTTAAAGCCTAGCAAATGCCCAGGAATCTATAGATGGCCAATTAGTGAGCTGAGCTGAATTGAATCAAATTGAATTGATTGAATTTCATTAGAACTATATAAAGATGACCTGCTTTTGTATATTTAAAACCACTAGTTTTATATTTGTATTGCTTTTATGTACAGATTTAATACCCTGTCAGTAATTTATAATTGATCAATATTCAGACTTGTTTTCATTTTAAAAGTATACCCTTAAAATGCAGCGTGAAAAAATAAATATAAATCAAAGGTAGTGAAGATTCAAGAAGCCAAAGCCCTGGTATGCCTAGGAATATTAAACAAAATTCTATCTCCAGTAAAAGGACTTTGACAGTCATTTCTTATTTAAAAATTTTATTCTGGAGATAAGAAAGAAGGCACTCCTGGGGTGTTTAGGCAGCTTCAAACCTGTTCTTCCCATTTCTGAAAGAGTATACTTTAATATTTCTTCAGTAAATTATACAGATATCAAAATGTTACAGTTAGTATGTTTGCATCCTAGAAGGATTTCAGAAAATCACTGTATCAATTTCAGTATACATGAACAAACTTGAATGCTATTTTTTTATTATTTCCTTTCAATATTTGATTTTGCTTCTTGTATTTTTAATAGCTTTATTGAGATATAATTCACATACCCTACAGTTAACTCATTAAAAATCCACAATTGGCTTTTATTATATTCACAGACTTGTGTGTATATTGCCACAAAACAATTTTAGAACATTTTCATTACTCCAAAAAGTCCTGTACTCCTTAGCCATCACTTCCTAAATCCTTTATCCCCTAATTTATCTTCTGTCTCTGAGCAACCACTAATTTACTTTCTGTTTCTATAAATTTGCCTCTTCTGGACATCGTATAAATGGAGCCATATGATGTGTGGTCTCCTGTGTCTGGCTCCTTTCACTTAGTATACTATTTCAAGGCTGATCCATGTTCTAGCGTGTTATCAATACTTCATTCCTTTTTATGGCTGTATAATATTTCATTTGGAGAAGGAAATGGCAACCCACTTCAGTATTCTTGCCTGGAGAATCCCATGGACAGAGGAGACTTGTATGCTGCCATCCATAGGGTTAGATAAGGGGTTGGACACAACTGAGCCACTGAACAATGATATTTCCTTTTGTTTATTAATTTGTTGATGGGCATCTAGGTTATTTCCATTCAGTTGTTAATAATGCTCCTATAAACATTCATGTACAAATTTTTGTGTGAAAGTATATTTGTATTTGTCTTGTGTATATACCTAAGAGTGGAATTGCCAAGTCATATGTTAACTCTGTGTTTATGAACCTTTTGATCTGTCAGACTCTTTTCCAAAGTGGCTGTGATGCTTTACAGTCCCATCAGCAATGTATGAGGATCCCAGTTTCTCTACATCCTCCCCAATCCTGTTATTATCTGTCTTTTTGATCATAGCCCTCTTAGTGGTATCTCAGTGTTGTTTTGACTTGTATTTCCCTGATTACTTATCATGTTGAGTGTCTTTTCACATGTTTATTGACCATTTATATATTTTTTTTTCTTTTTTGGGAAATAGCTAGCAGATTCATTGCCCATTTCTTTCTTTTTTTTTTTTTTTTATAAAGTTATCAGAAAAAAAAAAAAAGTCATTGCCCATTTCTTAGTTGGGTTGTCTTTTTATTATTGAGTCGTCAGAGGTCTTTGTATTATCTAGATACCAATTCTTATAACATAATGAGAAAAATATTTTTCCCATTCTGTGGGTTTTCTTTTAACTTGATAGTGCCCTTTGAAGCAAAGCCTTCAAATGTGATGAAACCCAATTTATTTTTTCTTTTGTTGATTGTGTTTTGATACTGATCCAAGAAACCAATGCCAGTTGAAAGGTAATGAAACGTTTACTCCTAAGGATTTTATAGTTTTCTAGCTGTCACATTGTGGTCTTTGATCCATTTTTAGTTAATTTTTGTATATGATTTCCTTTTATTTTTTTAAGTGCTGTGATCTTGGCTACCATGCAAGCCTAAACAGAGCCCTGAGAACATATCTCTCTGCGGAGTATAACCTTGAAACCTCCAGACATGAGGGCTTAGACATTATTGAGAATGCCGTTGACAATTTGGAGCCCAGGAGTGATAAGCAGAGATTCATGGAGATGTACCCTGCTGCGTTCTGTCCACCAATGAAGTTTGAGTTTCAGTCTCACATGGGTGATGAGGTCAGTATTTGAGTATTTTAAAAATAATGACTTTTCTCTAAACATACGTTACTCTTTCCCTGCTGTACCCAGCAGTTGTAAGGATTCTCAGTTGATTTCTCACTCCTGCCTCTGCGTGGGGTCTTAGCATAATACTCTGTGATCAGCCGCTGTCACTTCTTAAAGCAAGGGTCAAACACTCCAGTGCCTCCAGAGGCCAGAGAGATGGAGGTGCAAACTGGCTTGCATGTGAGCACTAAACTGTTGAAGGATAATTAATGAGTTCTTCCTTTCCCTCAAGATATTCAAATATAAGTTTAAAACAAAACATTTTGTTGGCCTAATAGAAGCTATCTGAAGACTTCTTATAATCCTGATTTAAAGATCCCCATAAAGAAAAATAATTACAAATGGCAGGAAAATGAAAGAGAGGAAAAAAAGATACAAAACATTTTTTTAAGACTCAAGTTATCTCCAGACTGTTAAAATGAGCATTAGAAACGATGTATTATCTTTAGGTTCTTCATATGAATTTAGCTTTGTCTTATTCTGTGCAAGGAGAGAATCCATTTAAACCATTTATGAGTTACAGTGGTATATTTATCGTCTGTGAACAGGAGGAAACAAGAAAAACCAATTATTGGAGCATGCTATATAGCACTCGGTGTCCCAGCTGTGCAAAACAATACTCATAGATTAAAAACTCAATTTTAGCTTATTGTGGTGACAGTATGTTTTTAAAAATAGATGTTAATTATAATTTCCATGGCAGATTTCTTCTTTAATGCCATAATTTCTTTGGAACACCTAATGTTAAAATTTAAAAAATATGTATGTATTTACCTGATATATTTCTAACCTAATTTTATTTTGCTTGATAGAGTGAATTACTTGATTAAAAGTGGTAAGCAGTTTTTATGCCAATAGCACATGAGCTTTACGGGCGAGTGGCTTATGGGCGAGTGGCTTATCCCACCCAGAGTTTTGTTTCTAAAGCCAGTTGGTTACTGTTTCAATCTTTTGGTTATGGGTGGATATGTTAAACACAGAATGATAAAATGTCACAGGCAAGTGATTTCAGTTGGGTTCAGCGTTTTTACTTTTTTTAAACAGCTATTATTATTTTAATATAGTAAGCCTCTTGCCCTTTTTTTAGGGCCCGTTCTGCCTGTGAGCGATAGTGTCTATGATGTCTTAGAGACTCCATAAAAGGAAACCCTCATCTGCCAAGACCATTTCTGTGACCAGAAAGATGAGAAGAAATTGTTTCTAATCTGATTCTACTATAATTAAAGGCTCTATTTTTTACCCTAATTGAGATTGTGGCCAAAATGTCTTTCTACCAAAGCCTAAGACTGGTGACTTTTTCAGTTTCATGATTTGGCTAATAATTGGCAAGAAAAGCCATGGATGAAAGATACAAAAAATATCACTTTTTCTGAGTTTTCAGTGTGTGCCAAGCAGTGCTGTAAGTGCCTTATGAACATCATCCTGTTTCATCCCCGCCACAACCCTATGGCACAGGTACTCCACTGTCCCCATTTTACAGACAAGGAAACTGAGGTTTAGTAATTTACCACAGTCACCCAGCTGACTATAATTGGTAGGCTCTGCCACCTGCCCTGCTTTGCCTGCATGACCATGCGTTTGGATCATCCTTCACACTCTGCCAGGTACTTATTCCACAAGATAGGCGTCAGCATCAGAGCTCCATCTCCAGCAGCTGCCACGTTCTTCAAGAGAAGCTTCCTACAGCTGCTCTTTTCCCAGGCTTATCCAGGCCAAGCAGCTGCATCCCACTCTCGCCACTTATATAACAAGTTCATATTTAACACTGAAGTGTTGAGGTGGCTGTTAAAATATGTAATTGGAATCTTGAGGGGATCCGCGATTCTTGCAGCCTTGACATGGGAGAACTGTGCCTCGGGAGCCTGGCTGCAGGGTGCCCTGTTGTAACTGTGGTCTCTGATTCCCCAATAGGTGTGTCAGGTCAGTGCCCAGCAGCCAGTCCAAGCAGAGCTCATGCTCAGGTACCAACAGCTGCAGTCCCGCCTGGCCACACTCAAGATCGAGAACGAGGAGGTAAGCATGCTTTCTGCCCCCACAAGTAATCTAATTCCAGTGTAAATTGGAAGACGGTTTCACTTGACCTAGGCATTTAACGGTGTAACTGCAATCTCTTCGTCATGCATTTTCAGCTAAAACAGGGTTCCTAAAATACTCCTTATAGAGGACAAATGCAAAGGTTCTGTATTTCACCATGAAAGTATTAGTCACTCAGTTATGTCCAACTCTGTGTGACCCCATAGACGGTAGCTCACCAGGCTCTTTTGTCCATGGGATTTCCCAGGCAGGAATACTAGAGTGGGTTACCATTACCTTCTCCAGGGTATCTTCCTGACCCAGAGATCAAACCAGGTCTCCAGCATTACAGGCTACCTCTTTAGCATCTGAGCCACCAGGGAAGACCATGGATGACTACTTTACCAGGGACTCAACTACATCTACATAACACACCTTTTCTTCTTAAATACTGAAGATAATTCCCAATAGATTATCAAATCCAACATGTTTCAAGAATCTACATGAATATGTGGAAAGAAATGCCTGATATATTAATTTAATCCTAATTTTTTAAATTTGTACTTTTTTATGCTTTTTTTATATCTTTAGATTTTTGATACGGAACATGGCATTACTGATACAATTAGTACAAAGTAGTATTTTAAAATAGTACTTGTGGTAAAACAGTTATCCTCCAATTAAAAGTTAAAAAAAAACTATTTGAATGGGAGTATAAAACTGTTTATTTGCGGACATTAGTGGACTTAAATGGATAGAACATAAAATGTGAATTATAAATACATGTTGAACCAGAAAGCCTGTTTCTGAAATTAATTTAATTGAATCCACATTCTCCTTAAATAAAGATAGGAACCAAAATGTTTCTTGTGTTAGTCAAGGTACTCACTTGTAATTTACAGGAACCCAAATCAAACTTAGTCCAATCTCACAGCTTACTTATTGGTCAGTGTTTACAGTGGCCTCACTGGTGATTGGATCCTTCATGTGTATTGGTAGGAAGTCTTTCTCCATGTCCTGTACTGGGAGATCCAGGACCACATAGTCCCTACAGTTTACCATCTCACCCCTTCCCAACATCCTTGTCTCCGAAGTAGGATCTTCCATTGGCCTGACCTAAGTCATGCATACTTTTGGTTCAACTGTTACATCCAGGAAATAGGTTTCTCTCATTGGCCAGCCTAGTTTTTGTGCCCATTCATAGAACCATTTGATTGACAGCCCCAGCAGAAATATGTATTTCTAGAGGTAAGCAGTTTCCAAAAGGAAGGGATATGGTACAAAAAAGGGGAAAAAAAAACAAACAAGAATTTGCCCTTGATAAAATAATCAAAATTCACTTTAGTGCCCCTCTTTTATTTTAATTTCACTGAGATGTTTTGAACATGTGAATTTGAATATGTGAATGTATATTTGTTTCTGTTAAGAAAGAGGACCATGTTTCTACACCAGAATAGTTTGGTCAAAACCCATTGCAGCCTTTTTTGGCTTCTGTTCTTTTTGAAAGAACCAAAACCACCCCTTATTCAAACATGGGTATTTAAGGTGCAGCCAGTGTGATTAAGACTTCAGTCTCTGTGTAAAGTCCCACTAATGAGCTTTTCCAAAGGAGAACTGTTGCTCTCCTTGAGGTGTTGTTAGAGCTTAGGGTTTTGGCTTGGCATCACAAAATACTCACCTAATAGCAGTTTACTGGGTCCTATTAGGCCTAGGGTTTGTATGCATAGAGACTTCCAATTTTTTTTTTCATGCATATGCTCTGGTGGTTTTATTTGGAAACAGCCTCTAAACTCTAGGAAAACAGTGTGTTATACACAAGGTCAACACTGGCAGCACACAGACCTGTTTTGTTTGGCTCCCACAGTTTAGACCTATTAAAAATGGGAAAGTGTGGCAACTCTGGCCCGGTGCTGCCTCAAGAAGGGAAAGGCTGGGGTACTTGAATTCCTCTTGGCCGTAGTCATTCAGCTCCTGATTTTCTTCCATTGGACTAGTCCATTTGCATTATCTGTCTGGCCTCTGCAACCCTTTGAGTTTGTGACCCTGGTCTTCTCCTATGGGCATAAAGTGGAGAAGCACAATATCTTTGTAAACTAATAGGAGTAGACAGTGCTTTCTGAGGGCTGATTTTTTTTTTTTTTTTTAATTTACTGTAGAAACAAGTGAATTAGATTGTCCTGAAGTTTCTTGTGGGCATGACAAGTAGTTTATGATGGCTGGATCTGGAACAGACTGTAGTAGAATGGAATCCCCAAGGAAAGTAAGATTTAAATTGGATTTATGACAACCAGCAGATGTCCTTAGGTATAGAAAGAGTGAAAGAGGTTTCAATATATTTCAAAGTTGGAGACTAACTTTGTTAGTCTAAGTTGTCACCCAGCCTTTCCTTGGGAGATAAACTGAAGGTGAAGTTGAAATCATGTAACAAGAAGCATTGAGAGCCAACTTAAGAAGTTTTAATGCTGTGGGTCAGTTCATTTCAGTACAATAAATATTTATTGAGTGACTTTTACTTTCCACATATTTTGCCAGGTGTGGAAAGTACAGAGATGAATAAGTTACAGTTAGCTTGTATCTAGTGGAAGAAGCAGTCTATAACAAGTCATGTATACAACGTGAAACGTAAGAGAACTAACTTGGGAACAACATAGCAATCATTGTTGGTTTGAAGGCCCTGTGTAGCACTTTTCTCCACCATGAATAAGAAATTTGCCTCTGATCTTCCACTGATAGAAGGACAGAAAACTGACACCTTAGCAACAGACCAAAATATACAAGAAACACGTGCATAATTCTGTATAATTTTATGCCTCTGTACAAACATATATATATATACTCATAAAGTCTAAAATTCATTGGAAAGAGTTTAATTAAAAATAATATGACTGCCCAGTGAGAAGATCAAAATTGAGGGAGAATTTCACCCACTCTTATAAAGCTTAGATAGGGGAGCTAGATAGAATATGACTCTTTTTACCCAATCTTGCTGCTGCTGCTGCTAAGTCGCTTCAGTCGTGTCCGACTCTGTGCGACCCCATAGAGGGCAGCCCACCAGGCTCCCCTGTCCCTGGGATTCTCCAGGCAAGAACCCTGGAGTGGGTAGCCATTTCCTTCTCCAATGCATGAAAGTGAAAAGTGAAAGTGAAGTACCCAATCTTAGACAGCCATAAATACAGGGCACCCCTTGGAACTATAGGAGATCATCTTAAAAGGGAGAGCCCACAGACCATGTCTGGTCACAAATTTTATTTGCTATACAGTGCTTGATTTTTTTTTTTTTTAATTGTTACTGTCATTTAAAAATTGGAAGTTTTGCCTAAAAATATAGATTTTTCAGCTTGTAAAAATGAGATCTTAACATTACTAGACTTTCATTTCTGTAGGATGGTAACTGACTTGAGCTAAATAGTATATATTTATAGTGGCCCCTTAGACATAGAACTCATGCTTCCGACTTGCCGTGCTCACCACTCAGCCCATTTGTCTATTTTCATTATTCGACTCATCCTGAAAGACATCTGAATTTTCAGCACTTGTCTTAAAACAAAGAGAAAAGAGCAGTACGCATTTGTGAAATGACTTCATATACAACTTTACATTTGCCTGTTAAACCTTTTTAAATGAGCTTGTAATTTCATTATGCTGTAAACTTGTTCCTTAGTCTTATGATTCCAGCTTCTAGTCAGCCAATCCACAAATATTTGTTAGTGTCCACCATTTATTGTGCCCATAGAATTAAGCAGGGCCTGCTGCCCATATAGCTCCCAATTTTTTTTTCTTTTTTTTTTAACTTAAATGTATAACTTTTTATTAAAACTTTAAAGTGAAATATTAATAAACATTACTATTAAAGGCAACACTTTGAAAGAAACCTAAATCTAAATGATCATTTATACCATTCTCACTATAAACATTTTCCACACTCTTTCCAACCTAATGTTACACAGCTTTGTCCGCTTTCTAAACGTTTACAGCTCAAGTGAAATAGGGAGATTCAGAGGTACAGACTTCCAATTACAAAATAAATGAGTCAAAGGGATGAAATGTACAGAATGAGGAATATAGTCAACAGCTATGTGATATCTTTGTGATATGTGACAGATGGTAACTAGGCTTAAGATGGTGATCATTTTGTAATGTATGGAAATGTCAAATCACTGTTGTACACCAGAACCAATATGATGCTGTAGGTCAATTATACTTCAAAAACAGACAAAAAGAGAGGGGAGTGGAGGGGAGGGGGAATTAGATGAAGGTCATCAAAAGGTACAAACTTCTAAGTTATAAGATAAATTATTATTTAATACTAGGGGTGTAATGTACAACATGATTGATATAATTAACACTGCTGTGTGTTATATATGAAATTTGTTAAGAGAGTAACTTTTTTTTTGTATCAGTGAGATGATGCCTGTTCACTGAACTTATTGTGATAATCATTTCATGATGTATGTTAAGTCAAATCATTATGCTCTGTATTTTAAACATATGCAGTGATATATGTCAATTATATCTCAACTAGAAGGAAAAAGAAAGAAAAAAGGAAGAAAAGGGAAGGGAAACAAAAAGTTTACTTTTAGGCTTTGTCATAGGCATTTCAGCTTAGGGTCATTCTTGTGGCTTCTTTGTTTCAAAGCTAGCCTCTGGAGGAACTTCCGGTAGATCACATTTCCCCTTCCTTAGAGTTCCTCATTTCTCCCTGTGTTGCAGGAAATGGGATGTGAGAAGGATGGTCATGTCCCAGGTTTCAGGCGAGTTCCTAGAATGGGCCACCAAGTGAGGGTCCTTGGCTTCACACAGGAAAGAATTCAAGAGTGAGGAAAGGTAACGTCAAAGAGAGTTTATTTACAGAGATAAACATTCCATAGGCAGAATGCAGTTGTCGCAGAAGCAGCCCAGGGTGACTAGTTTTTATGGGCTGGATAATTTCATAGCTAACAAGTGGGAAGAGTATTCTATTTGGGACAAAGGGCAGGGATTTCCAGGAATTGGGCCTCAGAATGGTCACAGTTCCTGTGAATGTGTCCTTTAGCATATGCTAATATATTGCATATTCGCATATGCTAATTAGCCAAAGATGGAGAAGCTGTATACAGTCAGCAAAAACAAGACCAAGAGCTGACTGTGGCTCAGATCCTTATTGCAAAGTTCAGACTTAAATTGAAGAAAGTAGGGAAAACCACTAGACCATTCAGGTATGACCTAAATTAAAACCCTTAACGATTATACAGTGGAAGTGAGAAATAGATCCAGGGATTATTCTGACAGACAGAGTGCCTGAAGAACTATGGACGGAGGTTCGTGACATTGTACAGGAGGCAGTGATCAAGACCATCCCCAAGAAAAAGAAATGCAAAAAGGCACAATGGTTGTCTGAGGAGGCCTTACAAATAGCTGAGAAAAGAAGAGAAGCTAAAGGCAAAAGAGAAAAGGAAAGATATACCCATTTGAATGCAGAGATCCAAAGAATAGCAAGGAGAGATAAGAAAGCCTTCCTCAGTGATCAATGCAGAGAAACAGAGGAAAACAATAGAATGGAAAAGACATCTCTTCAAGCAAATTAGATATACCAAGCGAACATTTCATGCAGAGATGGACCCAGATAAGCAAGATGGTGTGATCCTTCACCTAGAGCCAGACATCCTGGAATGTGAAGTCAAGCGGGCCTTAGGAAGCATCACTATGAACAAAGCTAGTGGAGGGGATAGAATTCCAGTTGAGCTATTTCAAATCCTAAAAGATGATGCTGTCAAAGTGCTGCACTCAATATACCAGCAAATTTGGAAAACTCAGCAGTGGCCACAGGACTGGAAAAGGTCAGTCTTCATTCCAATCCCAAAGAAAAGGAAATGCCAAAGAATGTTCAAACTACTGCACGATTGCACTCATCTCACACACTAGCAAAGTAATGCTCAAAATTCTCCAAGCCAGGCTTCAACGGTATGTGAACCGTGAGCTTCCAGGTGTTCAAGCTGAATTTAGAAAAGGCAGAGGAACCAGAGATCAAATTGCCAGCATCCGTTGTATCATCGAAAAAGCAAGAGAGTTCCAGAAAAACTTCTGCTTTATCGACTACACCAAAGCCTTTGACTGTGTTAGGTTCAGTTCAGTCACTCAGTCATGTCTGACGCTTTGCAACCCCATGGACTGCAGCACGCCAAGCTTCCTTGTCCATCACCAACACCCGGAGCTTACTCAAACCCATGTCCATAGAGTCGGTGATGCCATCCAACCATCTCATCCTCTGTCATCCCCTTCTCCTCCTGCCTTCAATCTTTCCCAGCATCAGGAGGGTCTTTTCCAATGAGTCAGTTCTTCGCATCAGGTGGCCAAAGTATTGGAGTTTCAGCTTCAGCATCAGTCCTTCCAATGAATAGTCAGGACTGATATCCTTTAGGATTGACTGGTCAGATCTCCTTGCACTCCCAAGAGATTCTCAAGAGTCCTCTCCAACACGACAGTTCAAAAGCATTAATTCGGTGCTCAGCTTTCTTTATAGTCTAGCTTTCACATCCATACAAGACTA
This sequence comes from Bison bison bison, assembly GCF_000754665.1. Classification (NCBI taxonomy): domain Eukaryota; kingdom Metazoa; phylum Chordata; class Mammalia; order Artiodactyla; family Bovidae; genus Bison; species Bison bison. The sequence goes on along the minus strand of NW_011494735.1, from coordinate 9,230,502 downwards.
CTGGAAACACCATAGCTTTGACTAGACGAACCTTTGTTAGCAAAGTAACGTCTCTGCTTTTTAACATGCTGTCTAAGTTGATCATAGCTTTTCTTCAAAGGAGCAAGCGTCTTTTAATTTCATGGCTGCAATCACCGTTTACAGTGATTTTGGAGCCTCCCAAAATAAGGTCTCTCACTGTTTCCATTGTTTCCCCATCGATTTGCCATAAAGTGATGGGTCCGGATGCCATGATTTTCCTTTTCTGAATGTTGAGTCTTAAGCCAACTTTTTCACTCTCTTCTTTCACTTTCATCAACAGGCTATTTAGTTCTTCTTTGCTTTCTGCCATAAGGGTGGTGTCATCTGCATATCTGAGGTTATAGATATTTCTCCCATAAATCTTGATTCTAGCTTGTGCTTCATCTAGCCCAGCATTTCACATGATGTACTCTGCATAAGTTAAATAAGCAGAATGAAAATATACAGCCTTGACATACTCCTTTTCCTATTTGGAACCAGTCTGTTGTTCCATGTCCAGTTCTAACTGTTGCTTCCTGATCTGCATACAGATTTCTCAAGAGACAGGTCAGGTGGTCTGGTATGCCCATCTCTTGAAGAATTTTCTACAGTTTGTTGTGATCCACACAATCAAAGGCTGTGGTGTAGTCAATAAAGCAGAAGTAGATGTTTTTCTGGAACTCTCTTGCTTCTTCGGATGTGAGAGCTGGACTATAAAGAAAGCTGAGCACCAAAGAATTGATGCTTTTGTACTGTCGTGTTGGAGAGGACTCTTGAGAATCCCTTGGAGTGCAAGGAGATCCGACCAGTCAATCCTAAAGGAAATCAGTCCTGACTATTCATTGAATGGACTGATGCTGAAGCTGAAACTCCAATTCTTTGGCCATCTGATGCACTGACTCATTAGAAAAGACCTTGATGCTAGGAAAGATTGAAGGCTGGAGGAGGAGGAGATGACAGAGGATGAGATGGTTGGATGGCATCAAAGACTTGATGGACATGAGTTTGAGTAAGCTCTGGGAGTTGTTGATAAGCAGGGAAGCCTGGTGTGCTGCAGTCCATGGGGTCGCAAAGAGTCGGAAGCAACTGAGGGACTGAAATGAAACAAACCGGATGTATTACAATGAGTGTATAATGAGGCTCAAGGTGTACTGGGAGTTGAATCTTCTGCCATCTTGGGCCCAATTGTTTCGGTTTTTGTTGGATCTTCAATGGCTGTGTCATTCTTTGAATGGTTGTGCAATTCCCTCTTCCCTCCTGTCTCACATTTATCAAAGCCAAAGAAATGGGAAATGAATTGCATAAGTAAAGCAATTAGGTCTTCCTTTTTTTTAACTTGTTGGCCCCCTTTTCAGACTATTTGTACCAATATTGGTTCAGTAAATATAGCTTTCACAAGCGTGGCACTTCTATGCCATGAGTAAAACTGTCACACATACAAAAACATCTAGTCTCTCTTAAGTTATAGTAGATTTAGCCCCCTGAAGGGAATAGAAAAGAGAATAGTCTATAATGAATTCTTCAGTTAAATTGCATCAGTGTTTAACGAACATATAAATTTTGCTGCACTGCTTAAAGTCTTTCATCAACAGTTCACGAAGGTTTATTTCACAGACTATTCGCAAAATACAGTCTTTATATAGGATATTTTCAAGAAAAATGAATAGTATTTTAAGCAAACACATGAGATAATTTTCATGGCATGGGTAATTGAGGGGGAAAGTAAGAGATAATTTGGTTATACCTTCTATTACCAGTTATACTTTCTGTTACCCCAAAATTGGCATTTGCCTCTTGGTGGATGTCAAAAGACTTCCAAACCAAAGCACAGGAAGATTTATTATTTCTTGCAGCAAGTAAGAACATTGAGAATCGTTCCCAAAACAGTGTCTACTCAACAGCAAGAATTGGAGAATTTTAAGCCTAAAGGCACATGCATATTGTGAAGGGGTTTAAGCAGAGGAGAATTTCAGCATAGACTTGGGGGCAAAGGTCAGCAGAATCCAAGCTTTAGTTGATTGAGATCAGGAGGGTCAATATCTTCATTCCGTCCTTTACCTGGGTGGGAGCCTTTGAGTTCCTGCAGAACTCAAAGATACATTATTATGTATATTCCTTGAGGGAGGACTAGAACTCTGCCTTATCACTGAACTACTGTTTGACAAACTTTTCTGTGTTCCCTTGAGATCATGGATTACTGAGACCTGTTCAAGGGCAAGCGTTGGGCTTAGATCACAAAATAGCTGAGGCTACAGTGGCTCCTCTTATGTCAAGAAAGCCATTCATTCCTGGTTGTGTTTCTCTGGGGACCCCCTAACCTATCTGCTTTACATTTCTATCTGTGGTAGAAGAATCACATCTCCCTCCCACATTTCCCCTAATACCAGTGACTGCAGCAGAATCCCAAGTCATGTCCATCACTGATCAGACTCTTAAGGGCAGTTGTCAGATTCTTCTAAGACTTGGTATAAGATGTAAAGCTTGATAACCACTTAATCGTGATTGCTGTGTCTGATGGTCTCTGTGGCTTTAGCTTCATTTTTCTTTATTTAAGTGATTCTTACTTGCCTAAAACCTTCTACTGATGAGTTTGACAATAAAAGCCCAAGTAAAAGCTAACTGCCATTTGTCCTTTAAATGATAACATCATCTTGCCCAAAATTGAAAAGAGGATCAACTTTTTCAATGAAAACATGTATTTTTAGAAGGGGTCTGTGGTGTGTGTGTGTGTTTGTGTGTAAACATGTATTTTTAGAAGGGGTCTGTGTGTGTGTGTGTGTGTATGTATTTTGTTTCAAATAAGCTTTAACTTTATTGGAGGGAGGGCCCTGATCCAGGAGAATACCAAGCAGAATGAGAAGTTTCTGCAAATGGTCTAAAAGTGATCGGCAGTCTAGGACATCCAGAAGAAAGTGTCAGAGCCCAGGATGACTGTCAGTAAGGAGACCCCGCGTTATTGGTGTCTGCCAAGCATTCCTCTGGAGTCTGTCGATTTGGAAGGAGGAAGACTTCAGCATCCACCATCCATTCAGTTCATTTTCACTGCTGTCTGGAGAATCTGCTGTGTTCCAGACACTGTGCTGGTTAATAAGCTGTCCCTGACCTCAAGGTGCTCCCGCTGGAGACAGAAGACAGAGGCCTTCGATACAGTGTGGTATGGGTGCTCATGAGAAATGGATTTGAGATCATGCTCATCAGACCACTGTTGGTAAAAGGTCCACCCAGATGGGTCATTAAATCAGAGTCTAGCAGCCGTAGGAAAGCAGGCTTTCTCAGATGCGGCTGACTCAGAGACATTGTTCAGAGAGCTCTAGGCAATGATGATGTTCTCATCTTTAGATTAAGTTGTATCATTTCTGAGAATAAATTCTGCTCAGAAAATTTTGTTCTCAGAAGTCAGGAGAGTCTGGTATTTGTAAACAGGCGTCTCAAATGCAAGCATGTAGATTTTAAACTTGCATCTTAAATGCAAGTGGGTAGATTGCTAGTGTGAATTCATCTGGAATGGTAATGTGACCCTTTCCCTATCCAAGGGGAAGGGTAGCAA
>NW_011494735.1:9188371-9226855 GCF_000754665.1 Bison bison bison | reverse complement strand
GGGTAGCAAAAGTTGGACTGCTTTTTCAAATCTGGCCACACCTTACCCAGCACTGATAAGGTCACCTGCATCTGTGCCCCCTGTTGAGGTACCAGGGGCAAAGGAAGTATGCTGCCGCTGTGCCTGCCTTATATGGCCTGTGCCAGCAGTAAGTTTCTGTACCCTTGGTCGATTAACTATGGCATTAATCCAATTCATATGTGTGGGTGGATGTATGTGGTCTCTTTCTTCTAACTTTTGCTACATCTGAAATGATACAGTGCTGTAATTGAAATACTTTCAAGGTCAGTGTTGGCAAGGAGGGAGTAGTTAAGTGAGGAGGTAGGACAGGGCTCAGAAGTTACCTTTACCAATGGAGTGACAAGGCTTAAAGGACGAATAGGCCTGCAGCAGGTGCAAGACACCAGGCACAGTGCCATAAAATAATGTCTGTTTAGGGGTTGAATTGTATACGCTCCCCAAATGCATATGTTGAATTGCTGACCCCCAGTACTTCAGAAGGCGACCTTATTTGAAGATATGGTGTTGTCACAGAGGTAATCAAGTTAAGGTGACTCAGTGGTAAAGTGGTAAAGAATCCACTCCCAATGCAGGAGATGCGAGTTTGATCCCCGAGGCAGGAAGATCCCCTGGAGAAGGAAATAGCAACCCACTCCCATATTCTTGCCTGTGGGAAATCCCATGGACAGGGAGCATGGGGTCCCAAAAGAGTTGGATACGACTTAGCGACCAAAACAACAGTCAGGTTAAAGTGCCATCATTAGGGTGAACCTAACCAGTGTGACTGATGTCCTTTCATTAAGGGGAAATTTGAACACAGAAACACAGATGGAGAGAAGACAAAGATGATGACCATGTATACGCCAAGAAGGCAGGGCTGCGACAGCTCCTTCCTCACAGCCTCAGAAGGCGCCAGCCCTGCCCACACCTTGATCTCAGGCTTCTGGCCTCCAAAACTATGAGGCAATAGGTTTCAGTTATTTAAGCCACACAGTATGTGGCACTGTATTACAGCAGCGCTAGAAAACTAAACCAGTGTGTTCAGAAAAGGGAACTCCTTGTTTTCTCTAATAATTGTAATGTCCTGGGGAAGAAAGGCCAAAGTGCCCATCTACAGAAGCCCACATTCTCTCCCCCATCGTTCATTTGGATCTGCATCTCAGAGTCCAGGCCACCTGGACACTCCCCTGGTACCTCACGTTCTTCAGGATTTTTCATAATTCCTTGTCGTGTTTTTGGCTTTTCCTCTACCAAACCCAGTTGCATCTCCCTGCTACTGATGGGGAGTCGTTACAAGCCTCTTGTTAGCTGTTTCATATTTGTCTCATTATGTTCTCCCCTGTGACTTATGGCCTGTGTGTGTCAGAAGCCAGTGTTCTTCGTCAGGAACATCCCATGGGATAATATATAGTCCCAGCCACTGTGTCTGATGGCTTCTGTCACATCCTTTATTCTTCCTGACAGTTTCAAATTTAACCTTGACACTTCTCAGAAAGAAGTTAAAAGAAAAATAGTTTTGTTGAGGTTGACAAGGAATCACATGACTACTGCTGGTCCACAGTATGGGCCATAGTCTCTGGGTCTGTTCCCAAGGGCTTGGCCCCAGACTGCAGCTGACCATAGCTAGATCTGAGTCACAGGTCCACTATAGGGTCCATAGTTGGCACCAAGGTCTGCATGCAGGCCAGCCTCTGGGGGCACAGATGGGCATGTCTCTCTCCTGGTTCCTAGGTAGGCAGGACTGCTCTTGGATCACTACTGAGAGGAACTGGATTCAAGTTATAGGGCTACTTCAAGATCCAAAGTTGGACAGAGTTTGGTGGGCCTGCCTCTGGAAACACAAATAGGCTTATTTCTTGTTGAGTCCCTAGGGTAGCTATAATTATTCATAGGCCATTGCTGATAGGTATTGGAACCAAGTTACAGGGCTACTGTATTATTCACAGTTGGACTGAGGTTGGCGGGCCTGCTCCCAGTACACAGGTGTGCCTCTTGGCAGGTCCCTGGGCAATAGGACTGCTCTCAGACCAAGGCTGGGAGGAACTGCAACTGCATCATGAGCTGTTCTACGGTCCACAGCTAAAGCCAGGATCAGCAAAGTTATTTGGGGCACAGGTGGGCTTGACCCCTCCTGGGTCTCTTAGCAGATAGTGCTGGTGGCAGGACCAATGCCAAACAGGATTGTAGCTGAGTCTACAAGGGAACAGAGCTATTTCCAGGTCCTCTTGCTAGGACCAAGGTTAGCAAGCCTGCCAACAGCTTCCTCATGTCAGTCCTCGTCAGCCGTGGGCTCCAGTGAGGTTTTACAAGCTCCCACCTAGACCCCAAAGCTCCGTGGATGGCTGCCAGAGTATTGTTTCTGTGGGGGTATGTGAATAGCAGACCGCTTATTCTACCATCTCACTGACATCACCTACAAGATGGTGAGTCTTCTACTTCAGCCTGTAGATATATAATCATGACTTAAAGTAACTACTTCTAATGTTATTTTTAAAGTCATCATTAGTATTCTTTTTTCCCAGTATCCTTTGCATTGTGTATATCCTCAGGAATAATGACTAAGTCTGTTAAATTTTTTGCCTCCTTTTAAAATTTACTTTGTCTCATGACCTCTCTAAGCCTCTGAAATAGCACTGATAGCTAGTGTTTCTTCTCTAAACAATATTTTGTTGTTCAAATAAACAACTAAAAGTTGAACATATTTCAGAAACATATTGCACTAAACTTATTGTTTAAAAATTGAACATATTTCTACTTTCTGTAACGATGGACTGAGTCACTCAGCTGATTCTTTCAACATTTCACTCTCCAGGGCAAGGTACATAGCCGAGCCTGAAATCCATGACGTAAGGAACCATATGTTCCCAAAAGGAAGAGCATCAGATTATTTTGAACAGAAATAAAATCTAGTGATTTTATTTTTATTTTTATTTTATTTTATATTTATTTTATTTTATTTTATTAGTGCCCCTAATGACTTGGAAAAATAAACGAATATTCTCTCAGGATGATAATCTCACCTTAGAGCTCAAATAATTCTACCAAAAATGTCCAGCAAAGATAACTAGGTACATAAGGAGACAAGATGTAATGAGTGGTAGCCAGAAGACATAATAGACAATAGAAATAAATTATCAGAAACTGTAAAAGATCTCTATACTGTGTTTAAGGAGATAAAAGCCAAGCTCAGATTTCAGCAGGGCACTATTATAACCTCTAAACAGTGAAATAGTTTGAAAATAAACCACAGAAATTCTAGAGTTGAGAAATATAGAAATACCAAAATACCAAAAAATACCAAAGTACAGAAATACCAAAATACAGAAAAATCCAAATTAATAAATTGGTGCATGGTTTAACATCAGATTAGACACAGCTGAAGAGTGAATTATCAAAATGAAAGAAAAATTAGAAGAAAGTAATTGAAATGCAGCACGGAAAAACAAAAGGATAGAAAATATGAAGAGAATGGTAAGCTACAGAGGACATAATTAAACTCCCAGAAAAAAATGAAAGAGAAGAAAGTAGAGTTGATATTTGCAAAGGTAATTTTATCTGAAGTTTTATCATAGCTTTGGAAAAATACCACACAATTCAAGAAGTCTGAATATATTTAGAATAAGCTTTTAAAATCCTTACCTAGACGCATTATAGTTAAACTGTAAAAAACTTTAAAAGCAGCTGGAGAAAGAAAGCAGAGTTCTTTCAAAGTACAATAAACTGACAATAAACTTCTCACTCAACAGGAACATGAAAACCACAAGAAAGTACAGTGATATCTTAAATGTACTAAAGGAAAGTAACTGCCCACCAGGGGAAAAAAGATATATTTCATAATTGAAGGTGAAATAAAAGACGTTTTTAAATCAATAAAGACTGAGTTCACTGCCAGAAGATTCATGCTAAAAAGAATTTCTTCATAGAAAACAAATTTATGGTTACCAAAAGGAAAGAAGAAGGATAAATTAGGAGTATGGGATTAACAGATACACATTACTCTACATAAAATAGATATTCATCATTCAGTCACTAAGTTGTGTCTCTTTGCAACCCCATGGACAGCAGTACACCGGGCTTCCCTGCCCTTCACCATCTCCCGAAGCTTGCTGAAACTCATGTCCATTGAGTCAGTGATCCCATCCAACCATCTCATCTTCTGTCACTCCCTCTCCTTTATTGTTATACAGATGCAGCAATAAAAATTTACTGTATAGCACAGAGAACTATGTTTAATATCTTGTAATAGCCTATAATGGAAAAGAATCTAAAAAACTGTGTGTGTGTATATATATATAACTGAATTACTTTGTTATACACCTGAAACTAACATAATATTGTAAGTCAACTATATTTTTCTTAAAAAAAGAACTTCTAAAATGTGTTCTTAAAAATGTAAGAGATAGAAATCAAAGAATGTAATAATTATATGGATAAAGTTAAATGAATGCTGCCTAGATCACAATAATGTCTTATATATAAATGTATACAAATATTTACATATATATCATGTTATGAAACATTACCAAAAAAAGCATATAATTCAGGAAAAGTGAATGGTTTTAAGATGTTCTAAACTCTCTACAGGCTTCCCTGGTGGCTCAGTGGTAGGGAATCCACCTGCCAATGCAGGAGATACGAGTTCAATCCCTGGGCCAGGAAGATCCTCTGGAGAAGGAAATGGCAACCCACTCCAGTATTCTCGCCTAGGAAATCCTATGGAGAGGACCTAGAAGGCTACAGTCCATGGGGTCATAAAAGTGACAGTCAGACGTGACTTAGCAACTAAACAACAACAACAAACTCTGTACATTGTCTGGGAAGAGGATAAAGTTATCAATTTATGAAGATTCTGATAAGCAAAGGTGGAGTACAGCCTAATTGTGGAAGATAAGTTGAAAAGCTCCCAGAAGGTAGCATAAAATAGTATGCTACTTATGACCACTTATGAGATGGGAAAATATTTCTTAAATAGGGCACAAAAAGCCCTGATTTCAAAGGAAAGGATTGGTAAATTGATTACATTAAAACTAGAGACTGTTTGTCTAAATACTATAGAAAGCCACAGTATAGAGTAGGAAAAGATATTTGCATCACATATAGCTAACAAAAAACTCATATGCTTGTTACAGATCAGTAAGACAAAGGCTCATCACCCACTATAAGATTGAGCAGGAGATTTAACAAACTGTGTCCAAGAGAGAGAATCTAAATTGCCTTAAACATGTGATGATGTGCTCAATCTCAACCATCAGAGAAATGCATGTTAAAACCACAATGTGATACAGTTACACAACCAGTGTAATGATTTATTTGTTTTTTGTTTCTTCTTTTGGCCATGCCACAAGGCATGTGGGATCCTAGTTCCCCAACCAGGGACAAACCCATGCACCCAGCAGTGGGAGTGCAGAATCTTCACCACTGAACTGCCAGGGAAGTTCCATCAACACAATGGTTTAATTTTTTAAAGCTGACAGTACCAATTGTTTGGAGAAGGCAATGGCAGCCCACTCCAGTACTCTTGCCTGGAAAATCCCATGGACGGAGGAGCCTGGGAGGCTGCAGTCCATGGGGTCGTGAAGAGTCGGACACGACTGAGCGACTTCACTTTCACTTTTCACTTTCATGCATTGGAGAAGGAAATGGCAGCCCACTCCAGTGTTCTTGCCTAGAGAATCCCAGGGACAGGGGAGCCTGGTGGGCTGCCTTCTATGGGGTCGCACAGAGTCGGACACGACTGAAGTGACTTAGCAGTACCGATTGTTGAGGATATGGAGTAATAGGAATTCTCCTCCTGTGTTGGTGGGAATACAAATGAGAATAATAACTTTGCAAAACAGTCTGGAATACCCAATAAGCAGCAAGTCTACTCACGTATGTGTGGCCCAACAAAAATGTGTTCATAGCAATATTATTCATAGTGGCCCCAAATCAGAAATAAGTCATCTGTCAACAGTAAAAGGGATGAATTACAATGTATTCTTACAATGAATATTCAGCAGTGAAATAGGATACTCATAAGAAATGAATAAATCTTACTATATAAAGTTGAGCAAAAGAAGCAAGACAAAAATCCTACATACTATAGTACTTAGTAACTACCTTTGGGGAGGAGAAAAGCATGTGTGGTGATTGGGAGAAGCAGAGGGCACTCATAATGTACTAGATTTCTTTATCTGAGTGGTAATCACATGAATGTGTTCAGTCAGTGATAATTCATAAAGTCATACTTACTGTTCATGCATCTTCCTGTGTGTAATTTCACTTCAGTTAAACTGAAGGTTCTTTAAAACAAAATGTAATTGAGAGAGTACCCGGTGATACATGAGATTTACAAGAACTCATATATGAATGACGTCCTCCTTAGGATAATTTGGAAGAAAGCCTCTCATATTTGTGACATGAGGTATTGTTTACCTGTCTCTCTCCCCTGTTGTTACTGTTCATTTGCTAAGTTGTGTCCAACTCTTTGAGACCCCATGAACTGCAGCACACCAGGCTTCCCTGTCCTTTACCTTCTCCCCAAGCTTGCTCAAACTCATGTCCATTGAGTTGGTGATGCCATCCAACCATCTCATCCTGTCGCCCCCTTCTCCCCTTGCCCTCAGTCTCGCCCAGCATCAGGGTCTTCTTCAATAAGTCAGCTCTTTGTATCAGCTGGCCAAAGTATTGGAGTTTCAGCATCAAGCCCTTTCAATGAGTAATCAGTGTTGATTTCCTTTAGGATTGACTGGTTTGATCTCTTGCTGTTCCCCCAGTGGACTCTGAACTTTGGACGGGAGGGCCTGTGCCCCCATTTCTGACTGACAGAGTGGTTTCTCACTGAGCGTGGGATTCATGAAATAAGGTACTCACTGGAGAGATGTACTCCTGTTCCCAGGTTAAGAAAACGACTGAGGCCACCCTGCAGACAATACAGGATATGGTCACTATCGAGGACTACGATGTTTCTGAGTGCTTCCAGCACAGTCGCTCCACAGAGTCTGTGAAGTCCACGGTCTCTGAAACCTATCTGAGTAAGCCCAGCATCGCCAAGAGAAGAGCCAACCAGCAGGAGACCGAGCAGTTCTACTTCATGGTACGCCTGCTGCTTCCCCAACCTCTTGGGGTCTCCAATCTGGGGTCCCCCAGCTCTGCTTTTGGAATTGCATCAGAATCATCTAGCATTCTTTATTAAGACCAGAGTTCCCAATTCAGCAATTCTGGGATATGGGAGATAGTGCTGATATGCAGACAAAGTTAAAAAGGGCTGCTCTAAAACAGAACTTTTAAAGGATCTCATGAACATACATGTCACCACGAGAGCTTGTTAAAATGCAGGTTCTGATGCCAATAGTCCTGGCGTGGGGGTCACTGAGAGTTCACACCTCTAATAGGCTGATGCCGTGGTCTGCATCAGAACCATACTTTGCATACCAAGATTCTAGGATCTAGGAGGTAAGAATGGCTGGATTTTTAGATATCCTGTAGGAAGTTCCTTGACATCAAATAGTTTCTTTTAAAGTTAAAAATGTATCTTTCCTTTTGCAGAAACTCAGAGAATATTTGGAGGGTAGTAATCTCATCACAAAACTTCAAGCCAAGCATGACTTGTTGCAGAGGACGCTTGGAGAAGGTCAGTTATCTGAAAGAGTTGGGGAGATGACCTGGATTATATCTTGTGTTGTGTATGTGTTCCATGAAGAATATGAACCGTGTGAATTTGTTCTGGAAGAAGCAGAGAACAGCGTATGTTTAGATTTGGCTTTATCTGTTTAAGAATCAAATTTTCCCTGGAACTATTTCCTTTTATCCTTTTTGCTTTTGGAGGCTGTGCCACACTTCCCAGGTAGCTCAGTGGTTCTTCATGCCAAGCAGGAGACGTGGGTTCAATCCCTGGGTTGTAAAGATCCCCTGGAGAAGGAAATGGCAACCCACTCCAGTATTCTTGCCTGGAAAATCCCGTTGACAGAGGAGCCTGGCGGGTTGGGTCCATGTGATTGCAGAAGACTCAGACATGACTGAGTGACTAAACAACACCACCAACTTATGGGATTTAGTTCCCCAATCAGGGATGGAACCAGGCTCCCATCAGTAAGGGGGGCAGAGTGCCAACCACTGGACCACCAGGGAATTCTCCGAAATTATTTTCCCTATAAACTTTATGCTAACTTGGAGGCAGAGCAGTGAAATCTAGGGCTGAAAAACCAACACAGAGCTGCAAAGAAGGGTCTTCAGAGCCCCAGTGCTTCTAGGAGTACAGAAGTGTAAGGAACTGCGCCTGCTCCCACCTGCTGACAGCCCCCTCCTCTGCCCCAGCCACTTCTTCCTGTCCTTGGTGTACTTTCCCCACCCTTCCAGTCCCACCCCTTTTGTTTAAATGGGCTGGTATTTGTTGTCCCATCTATTGCCTTTTTGGACTCTGCTAGTGCTAAGTCACTTCAGCCGTGTCCGACTCTGTGCGACCCCATAGACGGCAGCCCACCAGGCTCCCCCGTCCCTGGGATTCTCTAGGCAAGAACACTGGAGTGGGTTGCCATTTCCTGCTCCAATGCATGAAAGTGAAAAGTGAAAGTGAAGTCGCTCAGTCATGTCTAACTTCGAGATCTCATGGACTATAGCCTACCAGGCCACTCCATCCATGGGATTTTTCAGGCAAGAGTACAGGAGTGGGTTGCCATGTCCATCGGACTCTAGAAACCAGTTAAACCAGTTTGGGTGCCCTCCCCCCCACTCCCCCCAGTAAGATTGGTCTTAGTTGAGAAATAGTTTCATTCTATTAGTATATCTAGTAAAAACAAAAACAACAATAGCAACCACTTATAGAAAACTCTCTGTGTGCCAGGCATTGTTCTAAGCTGTATATTTAACTGAGCACTGTTAATTTCCCCATTTTTCACAGATGGGAAAACTGAGGAGAGAGAAAGGATTACAAGCAAAGGGGATAGTGTAGATGTTTTTCTCTTTTCATCTTTGTGAAATTTAAAAAGAGGAGAAAAAAACCACCAGGTCCCTGTCCTCAGTACCTCAGTACCAGTCGGTAACACGTTTAATTCTTATTTTTCACACTAGATCTTGCTGGAAGTTATAAAAAGTGAAAGACAATACAGATGGGAGAGGGAAATCAGGGAGCGAGTTGCGTGAACAACTCAAGCTAAAAAGAGTTGACCAGTTTTAGAACTTTCCTGCCCAGAAAACAAGGTGTTTCCATCACCTTATCTCCTGGTCTCCTCCAAAGGACTCATTATCCTCAGGGAATGTCCACATGTAGAAAGGTCTTCATAACCTGAAATACCATGAATTGCAGTTAGAATGCCAGACTCTAAGATAAAAGGCCAATTTTACTTAGAAAAAAAAAAACACTTAAAGTACTAAAAAGTGTCTTAAAAAATTATTGTTGCGACTAAGCCGGCTGTTCTGGGGCCCATAGGAGCTGCTCGAGAGGCGATTGTGCGGCAGGATGAGTGCAGACTCGGACCCGGTGGTCATCGTCTCGGCGGCGCGTACCATCATAGGCTCCTTCAATGGTGCCTTAATTAAAAAAAAAAAAAAAAATTATTGTTGCTAAGTCATGTCTGACTCTGCAACCCAATGGACTGCATGCAGCAAGCCAGGCTTCCCTGTCCTTCCAGTATCTCCCAGAGTTTGCTCAAACTCATGTCCATTGAGTCGGTGATGCCATCCAGCCATCTCACCCTCTGTCATCCCCTTCTCCTCCTGCACTCAATCTTTCCCAGCATCAGGGGGCTTTTCCAGTGAATCAGCTCTTCATGTCAGGTGACCAAAAAATCAAGTAACTAAATATAATATGTGAATATTCATTAGATTATGAATCAAAAATCAAAAGTTATAAAAGATGTTTTAGTGATATTTGGGGAAATTTAAATATAGACTATATTATATGATATTATTGAATGAATTTTTCATTTTCCTAGATATGATAAACTTATGAAGGAGAATATTCTTATTATTAAGAAATGCTTGCTAAGTGTCCTAATTCTGCAACTTACTTTCAGATGGTTCAGGAAAAAAGACATATGTAAGAATGAGGGAGAGAGGAGGAGATAAAGTCATTATTGTAAAATGTTACCAGTTGGGAAATCTATGTGAAGGTATAAGAATGTTCCCTGTACCAGTCTTTTCAGTTTTTCTGTAACAGAAGTTTGAACCTTAGAAAAAGCCCTTTTTTTCTTTGAATAATTGTCTTACCTCAGCTATTGTGTCTTTTTCTTGTTTTTCTCCTCATAACATGTGAAGTCTTTTTCTTTTTTTCCATTTTTCACAAATGCCTTATATTTCAGTGATGCCCCAAGGTCATTGCCCATCCCAAAGCATAAATTATCTTAAGTGCAGCTGAATACTTACAGAACTGGAGACACCACTTCAGAAATTGTGAGTTGCAGGGAATGAAGTAGTGGGTGAATTCATTCTTGGCGCTGCAGGCAGACATGTGTTAATACTCTGATCACATTCTGAAACCTTTATGGTACTCATTCTACATAGATTCCCTTCTGTCTCCTGGAGAGGAAGCCCCACTGGTTGATATGATTTTATATGCCATTATTGGCTAAGGCTATATTTTAGCCAGATTCTGTCTTTAGCTGCTGAATTGTATAAAACTATATCATGCCTGGTGAACTCTGTGCCAGGATTTCTCCTCTTGTAATTTCTTTCAGTGGTTTCCAGTGTCCTAGTGACACAAGCTGTGTTCAGGTATTCCAGATGTTCACTGAATTGGATTTTTTCTGCACAAGAAACTGGATTGTTCTCATCCGGGGCCAGCAGACACACTGGCTGCAGACCTCTCTGCTCCCCAGCCCTGCCCACGTGCAGACTTGGCGGCACTCTAGCTGTTGGTCACAGCCCGGCCTTGATGCTAGCAGCTTTGCCCAGCGAAAGACTGAGCGTGGAGGACATGCCCCATCTTTCAGCTCTTGTGAGCCCTTCAGCTTTCCACACAAGCCCTGTTCACATTAATAGGCTTACACCAAGGGGCGACCAGGAAAGTTAATGGTGCCTGTCCCACAGTGAGATTATCCAATGGCGAGCCCTTAAGAAGGGCTCCAACTCTGGGGTTGGTTAACTAAGGTTAGAAGGTCAGAATTAAACAGTGCATTTGGGGACAGTCTTGACTTTTTATATAGAAACCACATCTCTGAGTTATACTAGGCTCATTGCTGCAAAAACTGCCCTCATAGTAAAACAAATAGAGCCTAACTCAGGGATTTAGCAGTTGATCGTACACAGCTGAAACTGTAACTACAGACATGTGTTTGGCCTGTCTTACTGCTCGCTTTTGGCAGGCTACCAGTGACCCAGTAAGTCCTTTGATTTACAACATTGCAGAGCAACTAGATTGGGCTCTTAAAGTGGCACTGTCAAATATCAGAATTCCAAATCTTTGAAAACAACTGAAATAGAAAAAAAAACACACGATGAGTTAAGGCCAAAGGCGTCATCATCATCTTCTTCATCCTTCAGCAACACCATTATATCATTTTGTGATGTCTTTGTTTTTAAATAAGATCAGATCAGATCAGATCAGTCGCTCAGTCGTGTCTGACTCTTTGCGACCCCATGAATCGCAGCACGCCAGGCCTCCCTGTCCATCACCAACTCCCGGAGTTCACTGAGACTCACGTCCATCGAGTCAGTGATGCCATCCAGCCATCTCATCCTCTGTCGTCCCCTTCTCCTCCTGCCCCCAATCCCTCCCAGCATCAGAGTCTTTTCCAATGAGTCAACTCTTCACATGAGGTGGCCAAAGTACTGGAGTTTCAGCTTTAGCATCATTCCTTCCAAAGAAATCCCAGGGCTGATCTCCTTCACAATGGACTGGTTGGATTTCCTTGCAGTCCAAGGGACTCTCAAGAATCTTCTTCAACACCACAGTTCAAAAGCATCAATTCTTTGGCGCTCAGCCTTCTTCACAGTCCAACTCTCACATCCATACATGACCACAGGAAAAACCATAGCCTTGACTAGACGGACCTTTGTTGGCAAAGTAATGTCTCTGCTTTTGAATATGCTATCTAGGTTGGTCATATTAGGGTTAGGATTAGGGTTAGGGTTAGGGAAATAGATGTTAAATCGAGCATGGAAAATGAGCTATATGTCTGTAAAACTGAGGCACAGAAATTTTGTTCTATTTTAGTA
Source organism: Bison bison bison (assembly GCF_000754665.1). Taxonomy (NCBI): domain Eukaryota; kingdom Metazoa; phylum Chordata; class Mammalia; order Artiodactyla; family Bovidae; genus Bison; species Bison bison. The sequence continues at coordinate 9,214,723 of NW_011494735.1, read as the reverse complement.
ATGAGCCTTGGTGTTCACACGGCTTCTTTGAGTGTAGCATTTGGAGTTAACGGGTTGTAAAAATCCATGTAATTTTTGCTAAACACAGATAATCAAACACTGAAACCTGAGTTCCATGTTATATTGTTTTTAGCCCTGGACATAGGAATTAAATAGACTATCATCACTCACTCCTTTGTCTTTGAGTCAAAGTACAAATATACTTTTGAAAGAAAAGCTGATTGTGAATAATTATATTTTTTAGAAAAGTACTGCAGTAGTTGTACTTTTAAGGAAGATAAAGGGCTGGAAAGTAACGCCACAAGTCCTTATCAATCATTCATTAGGGACAAAATCCAGGATGCCTCCATTCAGTGCGAGCTGCGTGCATTTTAAATATTTTATCTAGTTTGGGGACTCAGATTGCCACCAAATTATATTTTGCTTTTCACTTTTACTCTGTGGACATAAAATACATTTGGGCTTGAAAAATAATTCACTTCCTAATTCTCGAGTAAATTTTAAAAGTAGTCGAAGTAGCTGTTTGTACCAAGAACAAGATAATCCTGGATCATTTTTTTTTTTTCCTCCAAATGGCTTGTATTGGGGTAGAAGAAGGAGTTGTCTGTTGTTTTTAATAATTAAGTAGCCTTCCAAAGAAAGTGATTGAAATCTAATCCTCAGACCACTGGAAGCTTTCACATTTCTCTGGGAAGCAGATTTCTTCTAAGCTTGTGTGTTATTGATCTATTAATGATGATACTGATTAAAAAATAAAACCTCATTCATCAGTTAGGACACACTGAGTACTATTAGCAGAAAAAAACATTGGATGTGGTGGTGGTGCTTATACTGTGAGTGATGGTTCTCACAAAGCTCGCTCTTGATTCATTAATCAAAATGTATCTTATAGGTTTTTAATTTTTTATCAAATACTATTAACCGTGGATGGATGGAACAAAATGATTTTAAGCCATTTTATATATGATCATTTTCTAAATCTAGAGACTATTCAGTTAGGATACTTTAACAAAAGTAGTAAAATTTCAACATTGTAAAAGCATTTAGTTTCTAAGGAATTATCATTAACATCTTTTTGAATCACTTGGAAGTTATTAACCTCTGTGGTTCTCTTTAATTTGATAGGTATTAAAGTTGTTTTTAAAATGTATTTAATTTATTAAATCTTCAGTATTTTGTATTTGGCTTTATCCGTATGAGGCAGACAGATATCTCTACCTGCCTTCTAGGGTTTTTCTGAGTATTTGCTGGGGAGAAAAAGATTTACATTTTACAATATATGTGGGAGCTTGGGTCTAGAATTAAAAAAAACCTGGGCTTTAGTGCCAGACCCACCACATACTGACCATGCGACCTTGGACGAGTCACTTGTCTTCTATGGGCTCAGTCTAGCGATATTATAGTACCTACTTCATAAAGTTATAAAAATTGTGTTACTCTACAGGAAGTGCTTAGAACAGTGTCGATAAATGTTAGACATCATTGCTGTTTTTGTTGTTACTAATACATGTATTTTATGTCATACTTTTATGTTGTAATAAAGTATGCAACATGACAATCAGTACAGTATAAGTCAGCTATTTCCTTGGCTCTCAATCCTTTGTTCATTCTACTGACTGACCCTCAGTGATCTCAGTTCACTCTCATGGCCCCAACACAATCCAAAGAGTAGCAGCTCTTAAATATTAACCTCCAGCCCTGTCTTCTCACTGTGCATTAACCCTGTACAGCCAACTTCCTGCTGAAGGCCGTCCTCTAGGACATCACACTCAGCTCACTGTCTGCTCTCTCCACTTGCCCATAGACCTTCTCTCCCATCCATTTAGAAATAACTATTATAAATTCTTCTGGAGTTTTGTGTCTATCTTTTCTTTTTAAAGTAGCAGAAGGCCAGCAAAAGGGAGGAACTTATAGTTAAATGATAGGTAGAACTGGATAGTGGAGGAAAAAAATCAGATTTATCTCCCTTTCCCACTCCCTAACCCCAAGTCTTGGCCAAGGATAGATTCTACCAAGATTTACAGTAGCCTGCATCTGTGTTGAGAAAGGTTTGCTCTGATATGAACTGGTGCCTCCTATTTAATAAATAGATATTAACCAAATACTTTATGTTACTTGTTATTCAAAAGCAGATGTAGGGTAAAAGATTCTGTTGCAGCCTGGGAGTATTCATTCACAGTTCCCAGCTAGCCAGTACTCTCTTACCATTGTTGTATTGGCCTTGCCTTATAAGCCTGAATCATTGATCTGATGGGCTGGCCTCACCTGTTGGTGCTGCAACATGACACTTCTCTGCCAGCTGTATTTTCAAGCACTTTCAAGACCATATCATCATTTTGCAAACAAAGCAGTTGAATGGTTCAACTCTCCCACACCCCTTCCCACTACTCCACCCTAAATATAAGAAAGAACAGACAGCCATCATAGACATATTTAGGCTTGAAGTTAGCTCAGATTGTTAACAGCACCACAAAAAGAGAGCTGCTTAAACCAAGAAGCCTGAATGCATAAGAACCTCGTGTTTTAAATGACAGGGAATTCTGTGAAAGGCTTTTAGCTTACTAGTTGGTATAATGTAGCATAATTTAATGTCCTTGTACTTTCATATCTGCAAATGTCATTTCTGATTGTAAAGTACAACCTCTCTGCCTGATTTCATATTCTCGAAAGAATGCCAATTTAAAAGAAATTGAGTTCTCCTAACCCTATGTGACCCCTTGCTTCTCTCTCACAGTTATCAGTCCAGACAGAGGGAATAACTAACGTTGAAATCTTGGTTGTGTTTTATTTGTATTTCATCTTTGACCTTACAGTTAAGATCAAGCAGCTATTTCTTGTTTAAAAAATAATAATAATAACTAAAGCTCCCTGCCTCAAATTGCCAAGTGAAACATTTCTTTAATCTATGGAATTTATTAAGTTTTATGTATAGATTTCATGAAATACTTACTTTGAATTTTTTGTCTGTCTTTATATGCTGTCTTCATGCTGTCCACCGTAAAATGTGTGAGTTATTATAAACTCAGCATCATAAATCAAGGGACAGATGATATAAAAGATTACCAAATGCATTCCACTGATTCCATTCAGTTGACTTATTTTTTTTTCCTGCAGGTCATAGAGCTGAATATATGACTACAAGGTAGGAAAATATTTTAACATATTCATTGTGTCTCACTCTCTTCTCTCTTTTAACCAGCAACCAATTAAATGTTGCAAGAATGAACATATTTTGTTAATGAACTTGGAAGATAGTTTGGGCTTGACAAGACAGTAACAGGAAGTGTTTGGGGTTCTCATGAAACCAGATTTGCCCTGGCAGATCTGAGGGTTTCCCACTGGAATTGTAAAGCTCTTTAATGAGTAGCATCAGTTTAAAAAAAAAAAAAAAAGGATAGAAATTGAATGGCTTTGATTTATCTAATCCAAAGCACTTTAAGTTTCTAAAAAGAGTCTGATAAGACTTTTGGTAATTTAATTAACAAGCAATATTATGTGCGTATGTACAGTGTCTGGCTAGTTACTTCTTGCTTCTGTATGTCATAAAAACTAGAGCTGTGTTGAATATTCTTGGATTTTAGCTCAGTCCCTGTTTGGTTTGCCTTAAAATTTTAACTTTTAATGCCTAGTACAGTATTGCACTTCCTTTTGTTCTTCCTTTTTTTCCCCCTTTTATAAATTCTTGGAAGGATTTTGAAGCTACTGCTGAGAAGGAAAAGCCTTTTTGGAAGCAGATTCTGATTTGGGTTCGGGAAAGTTTATGGCAACTTTTCTTTTTCTCTGCCAACATTTGTGCAACAGCCAGAAATTCTTCTAATTGACATAACAAGACATTGCACTTTTAAAGTTGAGTTCTCTTTGAGGTAGGAGGCATTTGGAACACTGGTATGTCTGTTGCAGTAATGGTCAGGTTGATTTTCAGATTCTGTGATGTTCTTGCTAGGTAGTTTATTCAAAAGGAAACTCTTATATCTTGGTGAACCAACTAGAAAGATATAGCCACTGACTTACCTAAACTTTATGAAAATACTGGTTTTTCTTCCCTGTGTCAGTAACAAAGAGGCATATTACTCCTGCATGTTATATATCACTTGTATCACAGTTAATGTCTCCTTTACAGTATCAACTCTTTTACCTGTTTATAAATTATAATTCATATAAGGTACCCCTTTAAAAGATTTTTTTAAAGGCAGGAGTACAAATATGTAAATTCTCAATGACTGCTATTAATATAATTGCTCAGCAGACTGGACGATCCCCTGGAGAAGAAAATGGCAACCCACTCCAGTATTCTTGCCTGGAGAAAACCATGGACAGAGGAGCCTGGTGGGCTACAGTCCATGGAGTTGCAAGAGTTGGACACAACTTAGCGACTAAACCACCACAGCAGACTTAATGTTCACATCCTTCTGACTGGTACTTCCTCTCATCCACATGGGCATTCTACATGGAAAGCCAGATTATCCAGAAATTGTGTGGCAGGTACAGGACCAGAACGAGTCATCCAATTCAAATGTTGAATGAATGTAGAGTCTGGCGTCCACCTGGCATGTACATAGTAGAGCCAGAACCATCAGTACACCAGTCTGCCTGCCAAACCAACTCTGCCATGGGAAGTACCTTGATGAGCTCTCAGACGGTTTATTCTAACCTCAGGTCCCTCTCCCAGCTTTAGTATTTTCACATTTGCTTCATACTTTAGAGTCATCAAGAGAGGCACTTCTCAGACTTCTGGTAGAAGACTCAAGACATTCCTCTGTTAGCCTCAGCCAGAAGGTGCTCTGCATCTCTCAGCTATGCGGGAATAATTCTCCAGGGCTTTGCCTCCAGCTGCAGTATTTGCTTGTCCCACAAATAAGTAACCAAACAGAATGAGCTTGTGTTCCTATTCCCTTGCTATGCTATGCTATGCTAAGTCACTTCAGTCGTGTCTGACTCTATGTGACCCCATAGACGGCAGCCCACCAGGCTTCCCAATCCCTGGGATTCTCCAGGCAAGAACACTGGAGTGGGTTGCCATTTCCTTCTCCAATGCATGAAAGTGAAAAGAGAAAGTGAAGTCGCTCAGTCGTGTCCGACTCTTAGCGACCCCATGGACTGCAGCCTCCCAGGCTCCTCCGTCCATGGGATTTTCCAGGCAAGAGTACTGGAGTGGGGTTTAGCTTCATCAACTGCTCCAGATAGCACCAGATGTGAAGTTCTGTTGGACCTTGTCATAATAACCACATTTTTCTAGTTTCTGTATTTGATGCTTTGTCTTCCTGGGGCCTTGCTGACCCTGGAGGGACTATCCCTCTAACAGTTAGTCAGTTCCTAGAGATAGTAAAGGGCTTTCTTACGAGTGTGCCTTTTGTATATAAAGCAACCAGTCCAGAGCCCATACCCTCAACCACCTCTTTTTTCAAGCCTTTATACGTAGGGCCGCTATTTACCTTCCCCAGTCACCCGAAGGCCAGTTTGCCAGACAACTAGGGACAGCTCCCATCCCCCAGAGCCCACTGAAAGTATTCAAGGCCTTGTCATTCAGTCACTCAGTTGTGTCTGGCTCTTTGTGACCCCATGGACTACAACACATCAGGCTTCCCTGGCTTTCACTATTTTATGAAATTTGCTCAAACTCATATCCATTGAACTGATGATGCCATCCAGTCATCTCATCCTCTCTCCCTCCCTTCTCCTCCTGCCCTCAGTCTTTCCCAGTACTAGGGTCTTCTTCAGTGAGTTGGCTCTTCGCATCAAGTGGCCGAAGTATTGGAGCTTGAGCTTCAGCATCAGTCCTTCTAGTGAATATTCAGGGTTGATTTCCTATAGGATGGACTGGTTTGATCTCCTTGCATTCAAGGACTAGCCTGCTTACCCTGCCTTGCCTGTTCCTTCCCATGGGAACCACAGCAAAGGCTCACATTTTCCCTCACTGTTTCTTCCTCCTGACTGATATTTCCCCGTGTTCCCCTCACCCCCATGCAGCAGCATGCCCCTACCTCTTGGGAACTGTGAGTAAGAAACAATCTTTCCAATGACAGTTGTCTTCCGATATGTTGGCCTTACCATACTTGAATAAAAATAAGCTATGCATTTTAAAATACTTATAAAATAAGGAAAAGAGTGGATGAAGTCAACCACATATGGTTAAATTCATTGGGAGGCAGTTGTTTTGTTTGTTTATACCCACCAGATCCTTTCTTCAGTGAATGGCACAGAATTCAGTGTATAAACAAAGTTTCAGAAATTTCAGCAATGGTAATTTATGACTTTCTACTTGGTGGAATTTTCCATATTTGCGTCTAGACACTTGCAAAGGCTCCTTTCAGCCTCTCAAGCACCATGGAGCTTCAGGCATTGCTTGCTGTACACCCTATCAGTTATATGAGCCCACCTGTTGGAAAGTCTTAAAATTTGGCTGTGGAAGGCAGTTATCAGCAAGTTTGTTCCCCTGGCTGTCACAATTGCTGTAGTGATATCTTAGGAAGGTAGCCAGGCTTCCGCATAAACTCTTGGGTCTTTGTTTTTAAACTGGTCTTTTTGAACTTTAATGAACTGAAAAGGAAGTTCTTCCTAGACAGTTTGCAGCTTAATAAGGGGCTTTACCTGATTTCCAAATGTGGTATATACCCTCACGAAAGTGAAAGTGTTAGTCACTCAGTTGTGTCTGACTCTTTGCAATCCCGTGGACTGTAGCCCACCAGTCTCCTCTGTCCGTGGAATTCTCCAGGCAGAAATACTGGAATGGGTTGCCATTCCCTTCTCCAGAGGATCTTCTCAACTCAGGGATCGAAACCAGGCCTCCTGCATTGCAGGCATATTCTTAACCATCTGAGCCACCAGGGAAGCCCATGTAACCTCATATCTGCCTTCTAAGTAAGGAGTTCAAATCGAAATGTCCAAAGAAAGGTCTTCAGTCTCTTCTTCCATGTATTCCTTGCAAGAGAGTTGTAGAAGTTGAGTCATGTGATTCTGGATCTCTTTGTTCTAAAGGGAGAGGACAGAAGTTTCCCTCTTTCCAGTTACAAAGCAAGATGGTGCATGGTTTCTAAATATCGTACATGGTACCCTGGATGTGCCTATGCCAGAGAGACTGACTTGTCTGTCACAGCAAGCAGACTGGGGATGGAGAGAGTTCAGAACAGAATAAATAGGTGCATCATAATTCTCTCCAGATAGTTAGGTGATGAACTAGTTTGTTTTAAAGAAATAATAATTCATGTGAGCCTGGACCTACTACCCCTAGAAGTAGCTTTGAAACGAAACTCTGTTTTTCACTTGTGACCCATTAATAGCTTATTTTACATAAAATAAAATCCTATTAACTACCTGAGGAATATCAAATAGATGTAATGTTATTTGCCTTGAAGAATTACGTTGTAAGTAAAAATATTGCATTTAATTTCTCATACTGGGATCTTTCAGAGTCTGCATTTTTACGACATGTTGTGTCTTTTGTGTGACCTACAAGTCGAATAACACAGATGTTGGTTTCTAATGCTTGGCCAAAGAGCTTGCAGTTTCATTCGGTGATGCTTACCATTTTTAAAACAAACAAACAAATGTCAGTTACAAGAAAAGAATACTGTGACTAAATAGCTGGTATGGGTTTTGATGCATAAAGGAAAGGAAAGTGAAGTCGCTCAGTCATGTCCGACTCTTTGCGACCCCATGGACTATAGCCTACCAGGCTCCTCTGTCCATGGGATTTTTCAGGCAATAGTACTGGAGCGGGGTTGCCATCAAAGTAAATAAATGGGAAAGGGAAAGGACTGTTCTCCTCCGTGGGTGGGAGTGGGGGTGGGGAAGGAACACAAGAATTCCTGTGTCCTGTAATTTTGATGTGACCTATGGGTGTTTCATTTGTTGTTTGATTTCTGCCATGCTCAGTAATTATATTCCCTCCCTTAGGCCTCCAAATGTTCCCCCTAAGCCCCAGAAACACAGGAAGTCCAGACCCCGCTCACAGTATAATGCTAAGTTGTTTAATGGGGATTTGGAAACATTCATCAAGGTACTGGCACCAGCCATCTGGGTGGCTGATCTCCACGCTTCTTACTATAATGGTCTCAGCCTCTCATAAAAGGAGGCAGGTCATTATGTCCAAGTCTGTCCTGGGGCTCTTTGCTTTCCCAGAAAATCAATATAATATTTCCTGAAGTCAGAGAGGAAAGACTTTTTGGTTTGAGTGCCTTCAGAAGAGGGAATAAACATGGGTATTATTATACTGGCAAAAGAGAAAGCCCTCTTCTTAAAAAAAAAAAAAAGCCATAATTTGTACAAAAAGGAAAAGAGCTACCTGATAAAATGCTTTAGTTCTACTCATGCAAATGAGACGGCACAAAATATATCTGAAAGTCCATTGTTAGGCTAGCTTTGAAGCACAGCAAGTTTCGATTTCCCATGACTTGAGGAATTCATTATATTGGACAAATTGTAAGGCCGTGTGGTCTGTATCTGGAGCTCTGCTGTGTTTACTCTGTCTTCTTTTTCACCCTGTATTTCTGATAATGCTTCTAGCCGAGGACGAAGGAATTCACACGCGAGACATCAGGTACTGTGCTCGAGGGAAGTTGCGGGCACAGCCTCTTTCACTCTTGATACCATTTTCAAATCACAGTCATGCTTGGCTTTAACTGGATTTTTTAAGGTCTTTAAAAGAAAAGTGTTTGCAGTTGGAAATTAGACCGGTTTTACTTAGAAAAGAATTATATAAATCAAACACTGATTTTAAGGGGAGTAGTCCTCTACTAAAACTGGATAAATGCTTAGGTTTTACATTATGTATTTGGCAAATATACCAAATTTTGTATATATTTGATAAGAGAGTCAATATTAAATACCAAGTGCACATTTAATACTGGATATTGGACTCTCATGTAAATCATACAAAATAGAGAACAACGACCTAGGATGCAATGTTTCTGATGACTGAATTTATATAGGAAACTACATCATTGGTAACCTCCCTTAATACTATGTTACGGTGTCTTACTTTCTTTAAAGACATATCTTTTATTGAATATGTACACTAATGATTACAAAATATGTGTGTGTGCATGAATATGGATAGATAGACCCATACAAACATACATACATGAAGAAATTTAAAGCCTCCGGCAACCTTTAAAAATGAATCCTAACCCTGGAACTGAGTGAAAGCCACTGGACAACCTAAAGAGCAATCACGAGTCTGTTGCTATTAGCCTTAAACCCAGAAGAGCCTTATTGGCTCTAATTTAATATAAAATTATTGTCAAATTTGATTATCTGGTTTCCCAGCCCAGGGCTTACAAACAGGGGCAAATTAGGTAGAGAGAAGGGAACGATCAAATGAAAGCGCTGCGATGTGCAGCTGATGGCCTGGCAGAGAAGGAGAATATAGAACAGCTCGAAGAGGTAGACCTATGATTCCATTATATTTGATAACACAGTATAAGAATGACTGCTTAAGATCATAGAAAGGCACATATTATGTTTTTGAAAGATTTTTCATTAAGAATAGTTAAAGGAAACCAAATTTAGGCATGAAAGGAGGAGCAAACTCCTAGCAGGGAAAACTTAACTTCTGTAAGCTCCTCTCGGTTCCAGATAGAGTGTTAAAGAATCTTTGGCCCAACAGTGAAACAGCAGGTATCGTGATCTCTACACTTTTGAAAAGTGCTCCGTCAGTTGAGATCCCCACAATATCACTGTAACACAACAAGGAAAAAGCTATTTTTCCTCTATTTCCCATGGGGAAACTGAGACACAAAGGGATTTGTTTGAATGGTCAGTGGAGCATAGCCCATTGCTTCACTTCCTGTAAAATATTTTCTACCAAAGCATCTGGCATCCGTGAAATTAAATTAAAACATGCACATTCATTATTTCTTGGCTCCAAAATTCATTATATGAAATGAAATACTAATGATAGCTGAAGGATTAGCAATTAGCTGAGTAAAGATGAAAATATTTTTAAAATAATATGAAAACCTAAGACATTTCTATTTAGAACTTTCTTAGTGCAAACATTTTTCTTTTAATAACCTTTTATTCTTGGTTTCCCTTTTTGTTTTAATACTAAGTTCAGCCAGGTTGCCAACTAATAGTCTCCTTTCATCATTTACATTTAAATATTTGTTGCTCTTCTAGATTACAGTGTTATAGGAATTGTTCATATAAAGGTTACATTACCTGAAACAAACTTGTATCCTAAAGAAAATATCCCCTCTCATAGTTAGTAAGTTTTGATAAAATAATATGGCCATTCTTGAGCCAGCTAGTTCACATTAAAAAAGCATTGTTATTCTTCAGGATCTTCTTTAAGAAATGAATAAAGTTAATGCTCCTGAAACAGATTGCCTAATTAGAGAAACTTAATGCAGGCTCCAGAAGTAATTGAGCCATTAACTGGTTTATACACTGTTTATATTGTCCTAAAACTGAAAATGAAACTCTCCCTCAAGAAGTATATTACCCATTCTAGGAACAGTAAAAAGTTAGATTGCTGGACTACAGTCTATTTCCACTCCTTCCACTTTTCTTAATTGGAAAGGTTAGTGGATTCGTAATTGTTCTAACATATTGAGACAACCAAATTCTTCTTGTGTCGCAGAATAAAATTCCCCATGAATTAGTGCCTAATTTCAGCTAAAGTTTGAAACCTTCATACTTTCTTTAAAGCTCTAATTCCTGAAAGAGCAGAATCTGAAAAGTAGATGAAAAATAACTCCGTAGTCAGTAACCTTCTTTAACTACATGGAGTGCATGGCATTGACACGTATTTAATTGTGACCTCAGCAGCTCCTTCATCTCATTTGTCATCCTATACATGTCTTAATACATTTGCAGAATTCACATTTGTTCAGTAGAGTGTGATGCCTGTATTACAAGATGTAGAGAAAGAAGGCCGAGAAATGTCCCTTCTAAGAAAACAAGATCTAATGGGGTGCACATTGGTGCCATTTTTTTTCTCCATCCTTAAAACATGAAAATATAGCAATGAAAAATCTTTAGAGGGTGAGTCAGATCTGATGCAAACTAAATAAATACATGACACATTATGAGCAGCTATAAAGCACTTCTCATGTTATGCATCTGGAAACACAGAGACCCTTTATAACTGTCATCATCTAGATGGTGGACTCTCGGGGGTGCTACAGAGAGGATCCTGAGATGGCTGAACAGTTGTGTTTGTTGACTAGTACAGTCAGTCAGTCCTAAGATGCTACGGTTAGAATATACTCAGCTCTTTTTAGGTCCATTAGATTAATACTTGTGTAAGTAACCTTTTTAAATATTAAGTGATTTACATAATTCATTTTGGTATGTGAGCCTACATGCAACTAGAAAAGGTGAATTAGCTATGGCATCCTTAGGCATAGCAGAGTGAGTTGAAACAGAATTGCCTTCAACGTATTTAATTTGGTTTGCCTCAGAACTGAAATATACCTTTGGTCATATATAATTCTATATTTGGCCCTTGAAGAATATTTTAGTGGGAGTGTGTTTGGAAATGATCATCTAAATGAATGAAATGCATTCCTTAATTAGGGTTAACTGTAAGCTTTATTGTTATGTGTGATTTGTGCCTCTGCTCTGCTGTTAACTGGTTTCCATCTCTTGACCCAGGACTCAGGACAGATCATCCCCCTCATTGTGGAAAGCTGTATTCGGTTCATAAATCTCTATGGTAAGCCCTAAACTGCAGTGTTCTTACCTTAAACAATTACTAGGAATCTTGCAGTAAATGTGTCTTTCCTTTTAATACTTAATGGTTGGGAAAAAGGGAACCTGGAGGATGTGATGGAATCTCTCATGCTCTTTCCCTTCTGTTCTCTTTAGGTCTTCAGCATCAGGGGATTTTCAGAGTGTCTGGTTCCCAGGTGGAAGTCAATGATATTAAAAATTCATTTGAGAGAGGTAATTGCACATCTGTACCTATAAGCAAACTGTTAAAAAGTCATCATTTTCTGTAGAGAAAAGTGGCATACTTATCCTATATGTCTTTAAAACCCTTCTCTGCATTTCTTTCTTTTTGGATGTTGAATTAAGAATCTATTTAGAATAGCTGAGAAATGAAGCCAAACTCATAAGGCTTTGTTATCAAGTCTAGAAAAGCATATGGGTTTTGTATCCTTGGTTTAGGACCAGCATTGGTAATCCTCAGCACGCTATCAAAGGTGGCTCATGAAAGGCTTCTAGAAAAGTGGCAAGAACAGCTGTGGCCTGCATAGCAAGTGTTTGAGGTGACTCATCCAAGCTTCATGTCTACTCCCTTTGTCAGGAGCTCTTCTTCCTCTCATTGACATCTCTAGACTCCATCCCTGTGACCTTAGTTGGTGCCTTATTCTTGATCCCAATTGACTGTCAAATAAGTCCTGCTGAACTGTTCATTCGCACATTATGATGAGTATCAGGCAGACCTAGAATCAAATCACACTTCTGCATTTACTAATTGTGTGATTTGGGTCAAGTGACTAATCTCTTACTTTGGCCTCAGTTTCCTCAACTGCAAAATTCTAGGATTGGTGTGAGAAATAGATATAAGCCATGAAAGTGCTTAACTCTTAAGTGGTGGCTCTTAGCTCATAATGCTCTCCTATTAAAATGATTTGTCTTATGTCTGCTTTTGGATACATCTGCACCTTCCTGCCCTTGCCTGAAAGTCAAGCCAAGGATGCAGAGGGAGGGACATCATGGCTTGGAGACAGGGCCACCTCTCTTGGTCCTATTTGTCCTGACTCAGACTTGGTACAAAGCCAAGTTTGAAACCGTGGTTGAAGAAGTCAACTTGGAGCCAGATTGTTTTTCCTCTTCCAAATCCTCTGAGTGATATGATGTATAGAGCAGAGGAGTCTCCCCTCAAGAGCTTTAGTGTCCAAGTCTCTTACATGGACCATATTCAAGATAAATTGAAATATAGTACGGCATCAGGTTCCTGTGCCAACCGTTGTAGGCAGAAATGGTTTTCTTACTTTTCCTTGGACATTCCCCTGGTATTTTTTGTTTGTTTGTGATCTCTTTGGGTGAGGCTTTCTCACAGCGGGCAAAAAAAATTTGTTTTGGTGAATTCATGTTCAGTGATTTCCTGCCCTAGAAGCAGAGAAAAAGGAACCACAAGTCCCTGAAAATAAACTGCCCCAAGAGGCAAAGAAAAGTTAAAATGCAGTGTACAATTTTTGTGAACTTTAGAAGAGCAGACCTATGAATAAAAAACGGAGTTTGATTTAAGGCTGCACATTATGTTGAACTTCTTAAGAATTTTATTTCAGTTTAGTTCTCAGGAACGTGACCTAATATTTTAAAAGCACCCACCATAAAGAATAATGTGATTTTATGTTTGTGATATATAAATTTCCCACTTTTTATACACATTCTTTGGTACTGTTAAGGGTACGTTTTCAAATTCCTGTCTGATTTCAAAATTTCCTACTGCTGAAGTCAACTTTCAAATGTGCTATAAACACCACCATTCACTTTGAGAAACACTTATTTAATGGTATTTAATGGTATTCACAATTAGTTGAGTCCTATAATATTTCTGATAAATTTTCCTGATCCATACCGCATAGCGAGACAGACCTATGTTGTTTCTTTTTCCCCAGTAGGATGCAAGACACAGAATGTAGTATTTGAATTCATGTCAAACTAAGATTACAGATTTTAGCTTTAAAAAAAAAAAAGTTAGGTCCAATTATAAATCCCACAATATTTTATTTTAAGTTTTTAGGTAATTTGTAAGGGATTATTTGGTAGCATATGATAGAAAAAAAGCTTTATTTTGGCCAACTATTTTTAGGTTAATCATGGGGTAGAATATCTAAACCAATTATTTTAATTTTAGTAGCATGTAATCTTTTAGTAGTATGTAATTAAAAGATACATGTATATATAGAAATGTGTGTGAGTATAGAAACATATTTTTGTTCAGAAATAAAAAGAGAAGCAATGTGCATGTAACTAATTTGCTGGTTTTTTTTTTTAGGTGAAAACCCTTTGGCTGATGATCAGAGTAACCGTGATATTAACTCAGTTGCTGGCGTTCTAAAGCTCTACTTCCGTGGGCTGGAAAACCCCCTCTTTCCTAAGGAAAGATTTAATGATCTGATTTCTTGTGTCAGTAAGTGGGCTGTGTTATTGTTTGTTTTTTTTTTCCCTCAATTCTTTCCCCACCAGAATTATTTGACTAACCAATTTCCTGGAAAAGGCAGCAGCCCCGTATCTTCCTCCCCAACCATTACCCCATCACCACCAAATTTCTGAGACCACTTGTCTTAGATCCAGCATGACTCATCCACCCAGCTGTGGCCTCGCCCTTCGCTGAGTGGGCTGTGCTTCTGAACACTGCCCAGGTTCCATAGAGCCCAAGAGCTTCCCACTTAGTAGCTGGGACAGAGCAGAGAAACAGATGCCAGCTCACTGAAGGCAAGGAGGAAGCTGTAAGCATGGAAATGTTAACTGTTTTTTGGCTTTTGGCTCTTGGTCTTTTCCACCATCTTTGTTACTTGGAAAAAAAGGTAAAAGGAGATAAATGATCATTATTACAGTACAGGAACAGTAGGTGGTAATCATCTGTCAGCGGGCATCCCCAGCTAATATAATAGGCAGAGTGGCTCTGGGAGCATGTATGGTGTATTATGAAACCCATAATCAGCAGAGCAAACCATTGCTTTTTCTTCAGGGGCTGGGGGACTCTTGACACTATAGGAAAGAAGGTGAAAATAATACTGGGAATGAGCCACATCCCATATGTCTATAAACTCAGTGTCCCTTTAAGTCCATGTTCCCAGGCAAGGCTGTTGAACTAACTTAAATTACACAGTGAGGGCTTTTGTGAAAATCAAGCTTTACTCTAATGAACAAACTTCACTCTAATGAACAAACCTCCTCCCCCATCTCCCCCACTACCCACCTGGATCAGCAAGTCCGAGTGACCTCAGAAAATCTCTCCACTCACCCCCGCTTCCCCTTTCCCATCGCCAGTGCTTTGGTTTCTCACTGGGAGATCCTACTCCTACGTTTTGCCCTCTTTCCTTAACATGCTTCATGCCAGGCACTCGTCTTGGCACTTTACATGTATGAACTCATTTCATTCTCACAGCCCTATGATTGATGGATTGATGTTCTCCTGATTTTCTAGGTGATGAAACTGAGGTGCGGAGAGGTTAAGAAACTTTCTGGTGAGCAAGGTGGACCTAGGATTTGGACCTAAGCTGTTGGAGTCAAAAGCCTAGGTTCAGAAGGGCAGATTGAGTTTTATATTTCCGTCACCACCTCCCACCTCTCCCCACCCATTTAAAATCTATTTCATTATTTTCCACCTGAAAACAGACTCCTTGGTATGGCCCGTTCATAGTATAGATTTCTTCCTGCATCTGATCGCTCTCCTTTTGTGCACTCATCTCCTACCACCTGCTCGGTTGACTTTGTTTCAATGATAGCAACCTGCAGACATGCTGGACCATTTCCCACCTCCGTGCCTTTGCTGGTGCTGCTGTATCTGCTGTCCCTCGTGACCATTTGACATCCACAGAGAAGGATGTGCTGAACTGGCACTCCTCCCAAACTGCCATCCACCCTCGCACCTGAGGCAGCATTAGTCACTTTCTCCTCTACTAATGTTCCATTGTGTACCTGTGTCTGTAATTTTTCTTAAAGCCCCACATTACAATTTTTTAACCACTCTGTCCCTTCTACCAGAGAAGAGGATAGTAAGAAGAGGAAGAACTAGTAAGAGGAAGAAGGCTAGTAAGAAGAGGCTAAGAACAGAGGTTCTAGACTCCAACAGCCTAGGTCCATATCCTAGGTCCACATTGCTCACCAGAAAGTTTTTTAACCTCTCTGTACCTCAGTTTCATCATCTATAAAATCAGGAGAACATCAGTCTATATATCATAGGGTTATGAAATGCCAAGAAGAGCGCCTGGCATGGAATCTGTTCAAGGCCATGCCTACCTTTAGCTCCACGGGCGTGTGAGGTCGTGATGGACTATTATGTTCTGTAGCCCAAACACTTGGCATAGTTAATGCCAGACATATGATGAGGGCATAATGCATAGTTAAATAGAATTTAAATTAGGAGTCAACATTCCACCAAAATCGCTTTTAAATATCTGTCTGTATTTTTGCCTGTATCAGGTCTTAGTTGTGGCTTATGGGATCTTTTATTGTAGTGTGTGGGCTCTTTGTTGCAAAGCATGGCTGTCTCCCTCTAGTTGTGGCGCACGGGTTCTCTAGTTATGGTACACAGAGCACGTGGGCCCTGTGGTCATGGCACACGGACTCTTTAGTTATGGAGTGTTGACTTTCTTGCTCCAAGGCATTTGAGATCTCAGTTCCCTGACCAGCTGTCTAACCGGTGTCCCCTGCATTGGAAGGCAGATTCTTAACCACTAGACCACCGGGGAGGTCCCCTCCCCCAAAATCATTTTGTTGGCAACCATGCCTAGAGTCCTAGATCTCACTGAATAGGAATTCCCCAATCATAATTACCTCCACCCCCACCCTGTACAGTCTGATGCTTGTGTGGAATTCAGAAGTGCGCCTGTGTGTCCATTCCATGGCCCTCGCGTAGCTTGAGTCATCACAGCAGCTTCTGACCCAGCTGGAAAGAACTGAGAAGAAGCTGTCACACTTCTGGAATTCCCCTTTGGCCATGTGCAAAGATTTTCCTCACCAGCCTAGCCAGAAAGTTTATATCTGCAAAAAATGATAAGCACTGTCTAATGTTCAGTGGTTTTCTACATACATAGATCGTCCACACTTACGTTTACACATACCAGCTGGGTAAAGACTACTGGGCTCCATTGTCAGTTACTATTGCAGATTCACGTCACACTTTCATGAATGAGAAATACTATTTCATTATGATTATTAAAAGCTGAAGCCTTGGAGGCAGAAAGATCTAGATTCAAATCCTAGCTTCACCGCTTAGCAGCTTTGTAACCTTGGGCAGAGATCAATATTTAATCTTTTTAAATATATATTTCTTTATCTACTTCATAGAGTCTGTGTGAAGCAAAAGGAGACAATCCATACTAAGTGTTTGTAGCATCATGCCTGGCACACAACGAGCCTCAGTACATGTTGCTCGCAACACATATTGCAGTATATGTTGTCATCATTACAACTGTCACAGTTACTCCTACTGCAAACTCAGGTTACATATGCCAATACCTGGGTTAGCCATTTACCAGTCTTAACCTGTTCAAAATATGTATTTCTTTGCTATAATTATTTCACAAGCATTTAGAAATGATGTTAGTTTAACCCAGACATTGTGTTGGTTCCGACATGATTTTTCCCAGCACAGTAAATGTGTTACAATCAAAGACAAGCTTTCTTACAAGTAGATGTGAAGCAAAATAAGAAGATCATAAAGGAAAAAAATGGAAAATCTACAGAAATATCTTTTATTGCAAAGAATGCCTTACATGAAATGCTACAGGGGCACATAAAGAAGCTGCAAAGACATTTCCCCCTGTATTTAAACAATGAATTAATGAAAAATGGATTAATAATCCTTGGGCTAATTAGTATGAAAATAGTCTCTGTTGGCAATGAATACCCACAGGACCAACATCTCAAAGAAGTGGGAGCCCCTGGCGACTAAGGCTGCTACGGTTGCTAGGTGCACACACCAGTAGATTTAACTATGCCAGTAATTTAAGTAGTGTTGTTAATGTTTTTGTTAGTTCTCTAGTTACAGATTCTTAGATGTTGTGCAGTGGTTTGCCCGTAAGTCCTGTTGTTTTTAGTGCATAATTTTGCAGAATGGAATGTTTTTCAAAAACACGTAATGGCACCATGAATAGCAACCCCATTTCTTCCAACATCTAATCTATTTAAAAGGGAATTCCTGGTTATTATTGATTTACCTTTAGGTAAGCATTTTCTCTTACCAGTGTGACCATGATTGATATACCTGTATTTTTCCTGGATTTTCAATAAATTTGAACATGGTATGTCATTCATTATTATATCCTTCCATTAATATTACAGACTTTTGATGATTATTGCCTCCAGTGTTGCAAAACTTCCTCAGGATTCAAAGACTTGACTTTTGCATTCAGGAGGTTTAAAATATACTAGAAGAGATAAGATATTTATTTACAAATAAATTCAGTCTAAGTTTGTGATAGAAGCAAAAGACTTAGGAATGTTAGTGGAGAGAGGTCTCATGGAGATAGATTGCTATTGTCCATGTCATCTCCTAGTATCGCCTTCATTGGATTTGATTTTCTCTACTAAGGTAATTTCATGTGATATTTGTATAGAAAAACTTCCCTTTTCATCTTTTATTCTAGGAGTTTTTCCCTTTTCATCTTTTCTAAGAGTTTAGATAAGTCTCTGGAACACCTGCTACCTTTTGCTTACCTGTTTTTGAATTGTTTCTGGAAAGACTGTGTGTGGGGGGTGAGTTATTGTGCTATTCATATGCCTCTAAATACCTTATTCTCTGGAAACTTGTAAATGTAGTAAAAGAAAATTTGTCTTAGCATTCTCTCTCTCTCTTTTTTTTTCCAGTGTGCACTGTTCATCCCCAATTCACTACAAGTTTCTTTTTAAAAATTATCTGGATAAAGACATCAAAGGCAATCTAAATTTGAAATAAACTTGATAGTGTCTCCATTTCTCACCCAAGGGTTTTTTTGTTTGTTTTTTTTTTAAACAACCATCCACTTTGTGAATGGTTTTGTGACTGCTCCAGATCATACCCACACAGTCCGGGCAGCTTCTGGAATGTCCGTGTACTATGGCTCTGAGGCTCCCCAGGGCACAGATCCAAGCGACTTGCTCTAGTAGAGCAGCTCAAGCAATTCATGGTCTTTCCTGGCTGCTTCAGGGCTGTGAGCCCAGAAGAAGTGTTTGTACTTTGTTATGTGCTGTTATTTAGGGGACTGGTTTTACAAAAGGAAACATCTTTTTTTAGGAGGGTGTTTTTTTTTTTTTTTTTACCTATGGGGCAACAGAGGATAAGACGATTAGATGGCATCATCGCCTCTATGGACATGAGTTTGAGCAACCTCCAGAAGATAGTGAAGGACAGGGAAGCCTGGTGTGCTGCAGTCCATGGGGTCACAAAGAGTCAGACATGACTTAGCAACTGAACAACAACAACAAAAGCAACATTTAGTCATTAAAGAAAACATAGTATTTTAAAAAAGCACATAGAATACTTCTCCCATAATGCCACTACCCAAAGAGAATCAGTGGTGTGTGTGTACACATTCTGATCCCTGTGTATACTCATATGCACACACACTGTTTTTAAAAAGCCAAAGTGGAACTATACTGTCCCATTTGTAACCTACCTTCTTTTTTACTTATTTATTGTAGGAAATTTCAGATGTCTACAAGAGGATACATAAAGATATATTTACATATAAATAATATAATTGCCTTGCTTTAACAGTTTCCATGTGTTAGCCAGATTTGTCCCACATACATTGCTTTTTTATCATCCCTCTGACATCAGATCGTTTCATCTGGGTGTGTGTATCTCTGGGAGATGATGCTTCTTTTTTTTATACAACATAGCCACAAAACCATTTTCATACCTTAAAAAAAAATAATTCCTTAAAATCATCCAATAGCCAAGCACTGCTTTTTAAAAATAATTGCTTAATATGCAACTAACATGTGATTACTATAGAAAAATTAGAAAATAAGTAAAACAAATCTAGAATTCTTATGCACAAAGATAATATTAACTTTTTTAATATTTTCCCAGCTAGATCATATATATATACCTATGTATTTCTTAAAATTTTTTTAATTGGAGTATAGTTGCTTTGAGGCTTTCCCAAAATAGCTCAGTGGTAAAGAATCTGCCTGAAGTGCAGGAGATGCAGGCCACATGAGTTCAATCCCTGGGTCAGGAAGATCCCCTGGAGGAAGAAATGGCAGCCCACTCCAGTATTCTTGCCTGGAGAGTCCCGTGGACAGAGGAGCCTGGCGGGCTGCATCCAAAAGAGTTGCAAAGAGTCAGAGCCGACTGAGCACACATGCACGCATAGCTGCTTTACAGCGTGGTGGTGGTTTCTGCTGTACAACAAAGCAAATCAGCCATACATACACATGCATCCGCTCTTTTTTTGGACTCTCTTCCCATTTAGGCCACCAAAGGGTACTGGGTAGAGTTCCCTGTGCTGTGCAGTAGTTCTCCTCAGTTATCTCTCTTATACCTAGCAGTGTATGTATGTCGGTCCTAAGCTCCCAACCCGTCTCATCCCCTCTTCCCCCCGTGGCATCCATACTTTTGTTCTCTGCATCTGTGTCTCTATTTCTGCTTTGCATATAGGTTCACCAGTACCGTTTTTATAGATGCTACATATATGCATTAATATACAGGATTTGTTTTTCTCTTTCTTCATTTTGTATGACAGTCTTTAGGTCCATTCACGTCTCTGCAAATAGCACATTTTCCTATGTATTTTTAAAGCAGCTTATTGAGAGACAATTCTCATACCATCAATTTATCCATTAACATGTACAAATCAGTGGTTTTTAGTATGATCACAGGATTAGGAAAGTCACCAAAATCAATTTTAGAACATTTGCATGACTCCAAAAAGAAATCTCAGTTAGCAAACACTCATAACCACCATCACCCTCAGCCCTAGACAACCACTAATCTACTTTGTATCTCTGTGTATTTACCTATTCTGCCTATTTCATATAAATGAAATTATACAATATATGGTCTTTTTTGATGGGCTTAATTCATTTAGCATGTTTTCAAGGTTTATTCGTGTTGTAGCGTATGTCAGTACTTGTTTTAAATTGCCAAATAATATTCCATTATGTGGCTATACCATAACTACATACTTTTGATTAAAAAAAAAAAAAGCTGCATCATGCCGAATGACTGCTAGTGGATATAAGATTTCTTTTAGACATGATGAAAATGTTCTATAATGGACTGAAGTTGTGGTTGCTCAATTCCAAATGTACTAAAAACCATAAAATTGTATACTTAAAATACATAAATTATATCTCAATAAATCTTAAAATGTATTAAAAATTATCATACCCTATTTTCTCTTTATAAACTATTTTTAAAATTTAATGTTATTAACACTTTCTCACATTACTAAGTTATTTTTCAAAATATAGTTTTTAGTGTCCATATAATGTTTTTTATTCTATTTAACAAATTCCCTAGTTTTACAAAATTAGATTGTTTCCAAAAGTGATTTTGCAGTTATACAAAAATACCATGATGAGCTTCTTGGTACATAAATCTGTTTCCTATATCTGATGGTTTTATGGAAAAAGCTTTTGAACTCTTTTCCTGGTGTTCCAATGTATGTTTTTGTTGCTAAAAATTCTTCAGCTTTATTGCCATACACAGTAGTTTTCTCTCTGAGCTCAAAATTTCTGTTTGCTGCCTTACAATGATTTTCTCAAAGATTCCTTTTCTCCACAAAAATGATTAGTAGGCTTAGTATTGAAACAGATAAGGCTCCTTAGGCTAAGATTTAGTTTCTTTACTAATTTCTATTTGATAATTCAGCAGAAGGAGAGACATTATTTATATATTTATATCTATAATGTTGCTTGTTAACTAGGAAAGAACTCAATTGCTTAATTCATAGAACTCCAGAAAGAAACCCCAGTTAGCAAACACTCAAACCACCATCACCCTCAGCCCTAGACAACCACTAATCTACTTCGTATCTCTGTGTATTTACCTAAATATATGTAGATCTATTAATGGTTAATTAGAAAGATTTATAAGCAGTTCATTTCTTACCTAGAAGAACAGCTGGTAAATCATCTCAGGACTAAGATTTATTCAATATGTTAAAAGGTCTCTTTTTCTCTTTCCTTTTCATTCACACACATATACTATTACACATACAACTGATTGATACTTTGACATTATTAAAACCTAACACTGAACCTAAAACTATCCTGCATGCTATGATAAGTTGCTTCAGTCGTGTCCAACTCTTTGTGACCCTATGGACTGTAGCCCTCCAGGCTCCTCTGTACATGGGATTCTCTAGGCAAGAATACTGGAGTGGGTTGCCATTTCCTCCTCTAGGGGATCTTCCCAACCCTCAGATGAGGGATCAAACCCTCATCTTTTAAGTCTCCTGCATTGGCAGGCAGGTTCTTTACCACCAGCGCCTTTAAATTCCCCTTGATTATTGCTTGTTGGGCTATGGAGTTCCGAAATATTTGCCTGCTCTTACATAAGCCATTTCTGCATGTGACTACCAAGGAATTTCCTTCCCTTTCTTCCTCCTTAAGGATAAATCTGCATCTTATGTTTTCTTATTTGTTTTCTGACAAACACCTTTACAAACAGTGCCACAGAAGAGCTGATATTTTCAGAGGAATGGCCATTTGAACTTTTGGCCATTTTCTGAATTCACTTCTGTTTGGTGGTGAATTTTTCACACACATTTACATGGAGCTGTCAAACCTCCATGCTGTGAAGTTGGTATGCTGACATGGGAATCTTGCAGTGCTAGGGAAGGAACGTAAATTAGCCAAGGGAGCTCTGAGCATGTGACTGAGATTGGGCAAATCCCACTTTTACCTAATTACATTAGATGCTGATGAAAAAGAATCCCAGCATAAAAGAAATCCAGGTGAAATATGATCTTCCTCACTGACAACTTGTCTGAGGAAAAGATCTTTTCATGTTGTGGTTGTTCACTTGCTAAGTCATGTCTGATTCTTTGTGACCCCATGGACTTCAGCACGCCAGGCTCCTCTGGCCCACTATCTTGGAGTTTGCTCAAATTCATGTCCATTGAGTCAGCGATGCTATCTAACAATCTCCTCCTGGCTACCAGGTGGTACACTGATAAAGAAACCCACCTGCCAATGCAGGAAATGAGAGACCCAGGTTTATTCCCTGGGTCGGGAAGATGATCTGACATAGGAAATGGCAACTCGCTCCAATATTCTTGCCTGGAAAATTCCATGGACAGAGGAGCCTGGCAGACTACAGTCCATAGGGTTCACGAAGAGTTGGACATGACTGAGCACACACACACACTCGTCTTTTCACGCAGTATAAAATTCTGAAAGATTATGAATTGCCACACTCAAAGCCAGCTAGAAATGCACATTAGAGTGTCCATAGCAAACATAAATTTTGACACGCTAACTGGACTCTGGAGAGTAAATGAGTCATTTGTACCAGAGCAAGACTCTTGTAGGATGCATGCTGCCAACCAGGTAATATCGTGGTCTGGCCTTTGGGACACATCCGTTTGCTCTATTCCAGGAGTGCCAGCCTTTCTGTTTTGCTTTGGTGTATGTTCACTGTAGCTGCAGGGAGTGCCAACCTCACATAATTTTATCCGGTCTTCTTGGTGTCACTTTTTTACACTCCTGTTGCTTTTCTCCCCTAAAATCTTTATTTGGCATCTCATGGGGCACCCCCTTCCCCATTCTTTTTTTTTTATTGCAGTAAAATAGACATAAAATTGGCCATTTTAATCTTTTTTTAATGTACAATTCAATGGCATTAAGTTCATTCACATTGTTTTGCAGCTATTACCATTGTCTCCAGAACTCTTTTTTTCATGCTGTACTGAAACTCTGCCCATTAAACAGTAACTCCCCATTCCCCTCCCTTGAGTTCTGACAGTCACCACTCTACTTCCTGTCTCTGTGAAATGGACTACTCTAAATACCTCATATAAGTGGAATTATATAACATTAGTGTATGGCTTTTTGTGTCTGACTTATTTCACTTAGCATAGGGCCTTCAAGGTTCATCCTTGTTGTAGCATGTATTAGAATTCTGTTCCTTTATAGGGCTGAATAATATTTCATTGTGAATATATACTACATTTTGTTTATCCACTCATCTATCAATGGACGTTTCTACCTATTGGCTATTAGGCATTATGCTAGTGTGAAACTAATATGTAAATACCTGTTCCAATTCTTTTTAAATAAAATTTTGAATCTACCCTTAAGGAGTAGGGAATTGAGTTTAGAACTCAGAAATTAGAGGCAAGAGGATTTTGAATTAAGATGAAGCCTCTTGGAAGTAATACCTGTATATTCTTCTAACCTAAAGATGACAGGCCCCCTATGGAATTTGACAAACATTAAAGATCAATACTATATTAAATGTGGTTCCTTTTGCATTTATAGATGCAAAATTCACCACACCGAACTCTCAGTGCCTTGCGAATCATCTCTAGGTATTCCATCTTCCCTCTCTGTATAGTGTGGGTTTTCCAAGTGTCCTGTGAAGTTGTCATGAAAGACAAACCAATTGCTCTGGGACTCTTGAGACTGAGTTAGGTAGAAATGCTGATGACTTGATTATTGAGTCCTTTGATCCTACTGAGACTCTTGAGTCACAGTAATTAACAAATACATATGTGAAGAATTAATGAGTCATGCAAAGGGAGAGGTATCCTATCCCCAAAAGTTACTTTAGTTAATGTGCAGCGAAAAGGAGTTTAAACCATACCAGATGCAAAATGTGGAAACAGCAACAACTGAAAATGATTTTTAAATTTAGAAGACTCTAAGCTGCTCAAAGCCAAGCCCATGGAAATCAGAGAAAACAGTGATGAGTCAGAAGAGAGGTCCTCGAGTACACCCAAGCAGATCACTCACTGATTTGCTTTATTGGTTACGACTACATCTCACCTAAAGGCAAAGTGTTGCTTATGTTCAGATAGGTACTGAATTTGGGTGCTACAATGTTCTGCTTTAAATGTGGCTAGTAAAAGGATCCTAACCATGTCCTCTTCTGTCTGTAGGAATAGATAATCTCTATGAGAGGGCGCTTCACATCCGCAAACTGCTCCTGACCTTGCCCAGGTCGGTCCTTATAGTGATGAGGTACCTCTTTGCCTTCCTCAATCAGTAAGTACCACAAGTCTTTGCCAAAATGCTCATTTTAATTCCCTGTGTACCACTCTGAATTCTTTGTTCTTGGATTCTGTAAAATGTACATTGGGTTCCTTTTATTAGTGGAGTCGAAGAGAAGATTATTGAATAGAGACTGAAGGTGCAGTTTTCCTCAGCAGATCAAAGTCATCATGTGTGAGCTACCTTATAAGGTCACACAATGACCTAAATTAACCTCATCACCAGATGTAGAAACTGGCCATAAATGCAGAAATGCACAAATATTACTAAAAAGAACACTTTTCAGTGAAATATGTGCTTTTTTCCAACTTCCATCCAAAGCCAATGTCATAAATGTTTTTGTCAAAATGATGTAAACCGCCTGCTCACTGCAGAAAATTTCTGTGATTTTTAATGTTATAGTCAGGGAAGGAAGGGAATTGTAGGTGAGACTTGTACACAGATCCAAAAAAGAATTGTCTGCAAATTGAGTATAATGAGACCTTGTCAAAAAGATGATATTTCTAAAGCGATCTTTAAAACAATGTCACAGAAATCTTAAAAATCACTGCATTATTTTCAAGAAAACTTGACTCTTTTAATTTAGGGAAATTGATTTCAGTTGTGTCACTTGTAGGTGCATGGCTCCATGATAAGAACATCTTCCCCTGCTCTGAGTCCCCTTGCTCTTTAACATTTCAATTAAGCAGGTTTTGTTTTGTTTTGTTTTGTTTTAATTAAAAAAATTATATTTTTAATTAAATTAAAAAAGGTGGAGTAAACTTCAGGAAATGCTTTCTTACTCAAGCATGAGCTCTCCCTTCTTAAAATTAGAAAATTTTTTCTTCTGTTTCACCAGGAGTGTTAAGTTCTTAAAAGCCGTGGGGATTCACTACAACCCTACTGCCTCTTCCTGAAATCATACCATTCAGACTGACCACACACCCCCAGCCCCCAAGCCAAGTATCCTACAATAGGGAAATGCTGGCAGGGGACCCATGCAGAATGGAGCTAAAGCATCTACAGATGACACAAGCACGGAAGTCACCCCTGGAAATAAGCAGTACCAAGAGAGATGGGTGCAAACTCTTTTAGGTTAAATGATACCGTAAACTTTTATCTTTAAATAAGCCTAGTCACGAGGTAGTTGTAAAAATCTGAAGGTTTGCCAATTGCACGTGCCTCTCCTTCCCCAACATGGACCACCTCGCATTCCTGCTGGGCTCTACATGATGTCCTTACCAAATATTCTTGACACGCCTAAGTGAAACCCACTGTGAACCAATCAACCACAGTGGACTAGGGAAGCAAACTGACCGTGAATCAAGAAAGCTCTCAAAGGGTGAATCTAACTGACGGTGGATCTCAGCAGACTAGCAACTGTGCATGAGCCAGACATCAGGATTGCTTCCAGCATTTCTGCCCAGAGATGTCCCCTGGTTCCTGCACCTGCCTTCGTGCAGAGGCCAGGCCCAGTCTCTGGAGTAGGATATGTGGAACAGGACTTTTGGAAAGAGAAAGAAGCTATTCTCTTTTCATTGTAAA
>NW_011494735.1:9172562-9188271 GCF_000754665.1 Bison bison bison | reverse complement strand
AAATTTTATATCCGCTGTTTGCTCTTCAAGCCAGCACTAACTAAAGACCCAGAAAGACTGACTCTCCCCATTGAGCTTAAGTGTGTCTTTTGAACATGAGATCATTCTTACTCTGAATCTCACTTTTCCTTCCTGCATTCATGTTGAAGGTGATCTGTAACATGATCATTGGCTGTTATTTGTGAACTGTTTTAAGATTTTATGTTTGAGAAATGGCAGAAAGGAAAGACATATGTTGCCTGTGAGAATTATACTTTTGTATTTTCTACTTTCTCAGCTATCTTATTTCCAACACCGGGTAAAGTATCTTGTCACACAGTATCTCAGCTTCTTTGTGTCTGTCAACATCTCACAAATGTAGCTGAGTCTCTTTTTCTCTCCTTCCGTTTGTCATCTGTTCACCTGGATTTTACATTTCCTTTCAAGGTTGACATTCTATACACTGAAAGATAGATTCTCTAGATTCTCCCTGAAACAGCACCTTGCCCATGTGTTAGAGGCATAGCATAAAGAACTTCTTATTCTCAGTCCGCTGTGGAAAATATCTCACCAACAGCCATTGAATTGAATTTTACAATTAGTACTAGACAACTGGAAATCTCCCCCAAAGTTTGTAGTTTACCAGCTTTAAATGGAGTGTGAGAGTTGAGGATTCTTCCCTGTACTTGCCCTTGTAACTGTCTT
Source organism: Bison bison bison (assembly GCF_000754665.1). Taxonomy (NCBI): domain Eukaryota; kingdom Metazoa; phylum Chordata; class Mammalia; order Artiodactyla; family Bovidae; genus Bison; species Bison bison. The sequence goes on along the minus strand of NW_011494735.1, from coordinate 9,187,587 downwards.
TTGTGACACCAGTTGTCACCTTGTATTAATCATCTTGCCCAAAAGCAAATTACAAAGCCTGGAGTTGCTTGCTTTCTTTCAGTGGGTACAAAGAAAAGGTGCTTTTGTTTTTCCTGAGGACTCCCCTCAAGATTTATGGGAAAAGCTGAAACGTATTTGGTTAGTTGGAGGACAGTTTTAAAGATGATCATACTGTTTGCAGATGAAACTCTTTTACTTGATCCTGGTCTCCATTGTGTTAGAGATTATCTTAAACTCCCTTGTGACTTTAAAAAAAACGCCACTGAATTAAGCAAACAGGATTTATATTCCTTTTTCCATGTCTACCTAGTGGAAAGGTTATAAGTTGCTTTACTTTCTTTGGAATTTGCTGAGCCACCTTAAAGTAGGATGAAATATTTTATTCTAATAAGAAAACTCCTTTTCAGAATAGGAAGTATCCTATGAAGTGTTTTCTCCCCCCCCTCCCCCGTTCTTTTATAACTCCTGTCTTTCTTTCTTTCGTAGTCTTTCACAGTACAGTGATGAAAACATGATGGACCCTTATAACCTGGCCATCTGTTTTGGCCCTACATTGATGCCTGTCCCAGAGATACAGGATCAAGTGTCCTGCCAGGCTCATGTGAATGAGATTGTCAAAACCATCATCATCCACCATGAGACTATTTTCCCAGATGCTAAAGAGCTGGATGGCCCTGTTTATGAAAAATGTATGGCTGGAGACGAGTATTGGTAAGTCCAAGAATTTTAGTCCTTCCTTCTCCTCCTGGAAAAAATTATACAAGTACAGATATCAACTTAATTTTTAAAAAAATAACTGACTATAAGATGCCAGTGCTCCCAATTAAAAAAAAGAAGCAGCAGGAACACTTGAGATAAATTAGAATATTAAATCCCATGACAGCACTGGCTTCTTCTTATGGAAATTCATATTCATTTCTCTTTTCCCTGAGCACGGCATCTTTTTAGATACACCTACCCCATCATGACTTTTGTAGAGAATTGTTTTTAAATAGAGAGCTGTATACATTTTTACTGTTATATCAAGAAAAGATAACTGAATTAACAGACTTCATTTTCATTCCCAAATAGTTTTGATTCTATGGAAAGTATTTCAGAAATTTCATTTTAAAGGAGCAGCTGTCAACTAAGTGTTTTCATTCGTACTTTCATTTCCATTCTTACTAATATTGTCCTAATCAATTACACAAGTCATGGTCACTTTGAACAAAGTTATTACATTATTATATTGTTGGGATACAAAATATTTAATAAGACAATATAGTCACCTTCCAATGAAGGATAAAAATGTATAATCCAAAGATAAGGAAACCCCAAAATGTTTATGTTCACTATTTGATATATGAGTTCCAGCTTCTAAGAAATCATATACAGTAAAACTGGTTTTAATTCGTTGAGGTCCTCCTGTGTGCCAGCTTCCCGGTGCATATGATCTCTTCTATTCCCACTCTACCAAGTAAGTTAAGAGAGGCCAAGGAGCCCGGCCAATGACTAGTGGTTTCTGGAGGCAGCCCAAGTCTGTCTGATTCCTAAGTCCACACAAGTCTTCCCACTCAGCAGTTGTCTCCCAGCCTCCCTCGAAAACAGCCCTGTGCAGCTCAGATTCAGGAGCAGCTGGAAATAGATTTGCCTAAGCCCTTCATTCTGGACTCTGCAGGATACTTTGTTTCCCACTGCCTTAATGGGGATTAAGTAGAAGTAGAACAAGTAGCTGAAAAATCTAAATAACTGAAAGCACACTTTTTTTTTTTTAACTTAAACCACAGTATAATTTAAACCACAAATGATCTTATGCCATTAAGAAAATTCAGAATTGACCATTTCCAGAAGTACTGCTTTCTAAATTAACAACAAAGCATGATAGATTCTATGTGTGTGTGAGTTGCTCAATTGTGTCTGACTCTCTGCAACCCCATGGACTGTAGCCCACTAGGGCTACATATTTTTAAAATACTTACTATATGCACATACTGACATCAGCTTGGCTCTGAAAAGATAAACAAATAAAACTCAGTCCTGGTGAGTTTTTCAGAATTTTATTTTCAGAATTCAGAATTTTATTTTCCTAGTTGTATTTGTTTCAGGGCCAGTGTCAGTCATGTTTAGTATTTACAGATATTCAGGGCTCTATCGGAGAAGGCAATGGCATCCTACTCCAGTACTCTTGCCTGGAAAATCCCATGGACAGAGGAGCCTGGAAGGCTGCAGTCCATGGGGTCGCTGAGGGTCGGACACGACTGAGCGACTTCACTTTCACTTTTCACTTTCATGCATTGGAGAAGGAAATGGCAACCCACTCCAGTGTTCTTGCCTGGAGAATCCCAGGGACGGAGGAGACTGGTGGGCTGCCGTCTATGGGATCACACAGAGTCGGACATGACTGAAGTGACTTAGCAGCAGCAGCAGGGCTCTATCAGTAAGTTGTGCTGTCTTATTCACTTTATTAGAGAGGAAGTATATGGATGTCTGGTGGATATTATTTAATGTTTTGTGTTCTAAGACTTTTTGTGGTTGCTCCTTTTTTACAAACAGGGTAAAATCCCCATAATAAAGAGTCTTGAAGTCAGTAACGTGTGCTTGATTATGTCTTCTCCCACACATGGTATTCTCTGTAGATATCACTTGTTTTAAACAGAAAGTCAGTATTATAGTAATCATCCTCATCCCCCAATGCCAGCAATACAAATGGGCTTTTACAACAATGTCAGGTTTGTATTTGTAACCAATGCATTCCATTTATCAGCATACATTTGAGAAGTAATAGTGGTAATGTTAAAGGATAAAATTAACTCTCAGATATAAAAATGAACATGTGTCAAGAAAAGTTGAAAAAGATACTATAGCCAGTTCAAAGCGGAAATCAAAGAGCCATCCATTTTTATGCAGTAGGGGATACTGAAATGAATTTGCAAAAATTGGTGTATCTAGAGGGTGATAATCATATTCCGCTAGAATTCAACAAATTTTCATTTTTACACATAAGAATCATTTGTAATACTATCAGTTTCCTACACGTCAGTTTCGTCTTTACAGAGTTGTAATATGTCAAAGATGAACGGACAAAGAGTCCTATAGGATTACACAGTCCTGGAGGCTCCAGCATTCCACTGAAAGGCTATCCAGGGTCTCCTTTGCCATTCCAAAGTCTTCTGTTTTTCCTTATAGTAGCAGTTGTTCAGTTTTGAAATTCACTTTGGCTTCATATGATTTCTACTTCTGCTCCTCAGCGACAGCCCATACAGTGAGCACGGTACGCTGGAGGAAGTGGATCAGGACGCTGGTACAGAGCTGCACACCAGTGAAGACGGTATGTACTCATGCTCATGCTATTATAAAACTAGTCTTTATAGCCATTTTTATAACCATTTTTAAAGAATTACTGATATTGTACTCGCTTTGGCAGCATGTATACCAAGAATTGCTTGTATTAAGAATTCAGTAGATACAAAATAATATTTGCTAAATATGTGTAAACTACAAAGAATACTACTGCAGGGAACACCTGTGAAACCACCACCAAATTTAAGAAAAAGGTATCATTACCGTTTTACTTTCCTGAACCCATTGTCTTCCATACCCCTCAAGGTAAGCTCTGGGTTTGTGCTTTTAAATGGATTATTGTTTCATTTTCTGTTTTCTCGAACTTTTTATAAATGGAATCATACTATATATACTTTCACTGTTTTCTATTCAGTATTATATTGCTGAAGTTCATCCCCATCGTTGCATGGAATTAGAATAATTTATTTACCACTGTATAGTATTCCATTGTATTTTTTTTTAATTGGTGAATACATGAGGTGTTTTCTGTTTTTTGCCATTAAAAAACAGTTCAGGTATGAATATTTTGAAGATGTACCTTGCTGCAGGTGTACAGGAGTTTCTCTCAGATATACACACCTAGGAATAAGCATGTCTTCAACCTTGCTACATACTGCCAAACTATTTTTGAAAATGTTGTAAGGGGACTTCCCTGGCAGTCCAGTGGTTAAGAGCCCATGCTTCCACTTCAGGAGGCATGGGTTCAATCCCTGGTCAGGGAACTAAGATCCCACCTATCACAAGAAGCAGCCAAAAAATAAGAAAATGGTTGTAAGACTACCCACTCCCACCAACAGTGTCTCAGCCTTTCAGTTGTATGTAGTCATCAACACTCGAGTTTATCAAATATTGTCTTTGCCAATACTGTCAAGTGTTTAATGGTATCTCATTGTGATTTTAATGTGCATTTCTCTGCTTACTGATGAAGACGTTTTAAAACATAGTATATTAATAGAAAACTTATGGTATGGTAAGGGGGTATGGTAAGGCCAACAGATCAGGAGATGATCACCATTGAAAAGATAATCTGATGCTCACATTTCCTAAGAGGAGGGGACACGTCACACCTCAGGGGGCCAGGGAAAACACCAGAGTCAGACGGGCAGGAGGACAATTGGCCAAGAATTTTTATGGTGGTTTCCACAGGAAGGAACAAGCAAGGCAGGGTAAGCAGGTTTAGGATTGCCTAGTTTTAATAATTTCAGAGGGCTCTGTGACTGTCTCTGGTTGGTACCTGGCCATGAAGTGATTGGAGCAGGGAGATAGTGGCCTAAAGTATGGGAGCCCCAGAAAGGAAGTGGCTGGAGTATGGGCCCTGGATTGGTTGGTTTGCATTTGAAAAGAACATTCCAGATGAGTTGTTTACTAGGCATTTGCCAACCCTGGAAGGGACAGTCCCTCCAGGGAGCGAGCAAAGCCCCAGAGGTCATACTATAGAAAATGAAAAACATGGTTATTACAGATACACTAATTTTTGTATGTTTAGATTTATTTTTGCAAAATTCCTATCAAATGTTTTTCCAACTGAGGGCCTGTTTGCCCACTGTTAGTTTCTCTGGGCTTTTTTTGCTTGGTTTAGTTTGGTTTGGCTTTGGTTGTTCCTTGTAAAAGTTTATGAGGCTGGATCAAGTCCTTTATTGAGTATATGCTTTGCAAATATTTTCTGCTCTGTAGCCTGTCTTTCATGTGCCTATTGTCTTTTGCCAAACAAAGGATCTTAATTTTAAAGGAGCTGAATTTACCCATCTTTTCCTTCATGGTTGTTTCACTTTGTGTCTCCTTTAAGAGATCCTTATCCTTCTGTGCCTTGAAGTTAGTGTAGAAGTTCTTCTATAGTCTCTTTTAAATCCTTTCAGGTTTTGTTTTTCACACATAGGGCTTAATTCTACCAGGAATTCATTTGGAGGTATGGTGTGAGGTAGGGATCTGTTCCTCTTTTCTCCATATGGATGCGCAGCTGTCTCCACTGTCCCAGCCTTAATTGTCCTTTCTCTACTGCCCCGCACCTTTATCATAAATCAAGTATCCTCTCTGTGTGAGTCCATTTCTGGTCTCTGTTCTTTTCCATGGGTCTACTTGTTTATCCCTACACTGCTGTCTTCATTTTGATACCTTTTAATAAATCTCAGTGTTTGTCAAATCAAGACTTCTGACTTTGTTCCTCTTAACAGTTCTTCACCTTTTGCAATTTCACTTAAATTTCAAATTCAGTTTTTCAAGTTCTTAGAAACAAACAAGAAAAAGCTAAAAACCTGTTGAGGTTTAGATTGCAGTTGCACTGATTCTACATATGTTAATATGGAAAGAATTGATATTTTTATAATATATAGTCCACAAACATCTTTCTAGTTACTTAATGTCACCCAACAAACTTTTATACGTTTCTCTGTAGGAATCATTTTTTTCTCTAACTTCTTAAGTTTAATGTTTAACATTACTTTTTGACATTATTAATATGAACATATAAAGCTGTCAGTTTTTTCTTAATACCTCTTTAGCTATATGCATAATCCTCTTATTCCCTCTTTAACTATGACTAACCTGCTTTAAACTTATTCAGTTTTATTTTTGATTTTTCTCCCAAATTCAGTTCACTTTCATATCTGCTTGGTCATTTGCTCTTTACTCACAATACTAATCCTTTCTATTGTTTTAGATTATGTGTCTAATTATTCTAAAAAGCTGAAGTCTTCCTAGATTTGTTTTTGTTGGCTTTTGCTCATCTGAGTCTTATTTCCAATGTGTTTTATATATTTTTTTACATATTTCTTAGAACTTTATGGAATTCATTTACGTTGAGGTAAAGGTATGTCCCTCCAGAGAAGGTTTTCATTTACTTCTGCCTGGGGCATAACCAGCTTGGAACCACAATAGATTTTTAGTTTGAGGTTTTTTCAGGCCACCCAGGTAGTATCAACTTAAAATGCAAACCTGCCTGAGGGCTAGAATGTGGTTGGGATTCTGAGGTGATTTTTTTTTTCCCAAGCCTTCAGATAGATTTGTTTCCTTAAATTCAAGGTCAGAGTGGTTACATCTATGGAGAAGTGTGGAGAGTGAGAAGGGAGGAGAATTTCAGAACTAGAAATCCACTGTGACACTGAGAGTTCGATACTTTGGTAGAGCTTAGAGTCTCCATACTGGGCAGCCCCTGGACCTAGTCTTTTGTTTAAAATAAACTTAACCAGGCAGAGGAAAATGCTGTCAAGGCAAACTCTGACTTACATATTCTAGTGTTCATAATTCTGGTGACCTGTTTAAGTCCATAGGTTCCTTCATTCATCAAGTATAGTATTCCTCACTGTCATGATTAATGCACTTACGAAGTTTTTTGTTTTTGTTTTTTTTTAATCCAGCATTTTTAGTTGATTTCAGCAGGAAGGTTATCAAGGTGTCTAGAGTCCACCCTCTGCTTTAAAAAAAAAAAAATTGACATTTTCAGAAACTTAAGTTGGAAGAAACTCTTTAAAGTGACAGCTTCTATTTCTGTGGGATTGCTTTTGAAAGTCTCTGAGCCCACCCTCTGACATTCTTCTCTCCTTTCTTTTGTCTTGAGTTTCATTTCTCTATAATTCATTCTTTTTTTCACTGGTGACTTTTCTAAGTGTTTCCTTGCTTGTTCCAGTGGCAGGAAAAGCCCACGACAGAGCCCCAGCCATCTCTCTTCCCAAACCTCAGTCTCACCACTGTACCATCTGTCAGTTCTTACCTGTTCTTACCTCTTGGCTACAAAAGAGAAGCTTTGCTGAGAGCTCTGTATTTGAGATAACATTTTGATCTTGCTCACCTGATAGTGCTGGAGAGAAAAGCATTGCTTACAAAGAACAGATGTTCTTGCCTGCAGCCAGACTCTTCCTATAACTAAATTAACCCGAGTATTGATCTGTCTCTTTGATCACCCAGGTATTGCATTTTCTTCCCTCTGTCATGGTATCACTAAAGAGAGTAACCTTTGTTTCCAAAAGAGAGGCTGTCACAGAACAAAATCATCATCTGCAAGGGCAGGGGTAACAGATGTAGGAGAGAAAGTGTCAGGGACAGCAAGGTCCCAAAGGGATAGCGTGATATACTAGCACTTTGTATAAAATTACAAAAAATGGAAATATAAGACTTGATAGCACCAGGCAGTCAGAAAATCAGCTCTGTTGAATGTTCCTTCTCTTGCACAAAATTATAATAGCCACGTAGGAAAATGAAGTTATCACGTTCACCCTCATTGTTGTTATTGGTAGCAGTAGCATTCTACTAAGCCTCTGCAGGGATTTAGAGGGCTGTGTGACCCTACATGAAAGGGGTGTGGTGCATCGCCATGCCCTGAGATCGATTTGCTCTGCAATGACTAGACTGAGATGTGTATAAATAGCTTATTGATTGACACTTGACTGTGAAATTTCTCTCATGGGAGTAGAAAGAAGTCAAAATAATGAAATTGCTCAGAATTACTAGTTGATGTAGTAAGATCACCAGTGAAGTATACTTCTGATATATATACTTCTGATTCATCTGGTCATTCGTTCATAATGTCTGTACCTTTGAACTAAATAAACAAAGTCTGATCATCTTGCTGCTAGTTGTTTCAAAAAAGAAAGAGGTAGTGAGCATAGATGGCATGATGATGAAATTATGATAAAATATGTACATATCTATTAAACAGTCTTAAATGGCCCTTGGCCAGTAATGACCAATGGCATTAAAGAACATGAATAGCTCTCTCTTCACTTTGACAGGTACATGAGTTGTATACTTTGTTATGCTATTATATTTCCATTTTTTCAGTAAAACAGTTTAAACGTATGGGTGTAGCACATAAGAATGTGCAGACTGCATATCATGATGCTCTTTTTAATCAATTGGCATGCCTTCATTCCTCCATGAATGTTTATTTGTGTCCCTTACACCACAGACATGTTTATTTCTGTCCCTCAGGGAGACCTGGGTAAAAAATTTGGTATCTGTCATCTCGGTTCAAGCAGGATTTACTTTTTATGTGCAAGTTTAGAACAAAGTATAAAGTCAGTCCCCTTGAATAAAGAGTTCTGTTTCCTCCTCTATGACCAGACTTGTGGATATTTAATAAAACTGCTATTTATGTTAAAATATTTTAGGATGGAATAATGGAGTGTTAACATATGATCTAAAAGTTATTGTCAGTTGTTAAAACACTTAAAGTATTGTTTTAAAATTATTTTTACACCTACCTTGTTGAGAAGTATACCATGTACAGATTATAGTGTTTGATTCTTCCATATGAATTATTATTTACTTAAGCATCTACTTATCTACTAGCAAAGGATGGGACTTTTTTTCTCTTTATTTTAAATATATAGCAGAAATTCACCCCAGTCCTTCATAGAAGATAAATCCTAAGCTTTTTCAATATGTTTGTTGATTTTTATGTTCATGCTGTCCCAGAGAATGTTTGCATTTTTCAAGTGAGAAAGAAGCTTAGCTGACTATCCAGAGAGTTCATTTGTAGTTATTTCATATAACAGATATTGAAGCTATTGCATTAAACTTTGGGAAGAGATTAACTCTTTTAAATGAAAAGGTTTGTCACCAAGGGAAATAGAAAATAATAAGTTCCTGACAAAATATTTGACAGTTTTTAATCTATTATGTGTACCTATGTTCTAAAGCATTTCTAAAGTAACAGCATACATGTTCAGTTTTTAACAAACGAGGCTGCTCACTGCAGAGAGTTCTCTAAGATAATACCACTTGTACTGACCCTTTTTAGTTCTGTTTCTTATTGATTAGAAGTTGACTCACCTGTTGTTGGTAGCAGGGATAAGGATGGGGTGATGGTGAGAGAGGAGAGGAAAGACCACGGAGCCACCAGTGCTGGGCTTTTTGCAGTAACCTGAATCACAAAAAGCAACTCTTGTAGTTGTTTTGAGTGGTTTGTCCTCGTATTTGCCTTCAATAGTTGTGGTCAGAATTAAAATAGAGCTGAAATTCCAATTCTAGGCCCAGAGTTTGATATCTCTTTTCAACTTTTGATTTTGAGATCACTGTAGATTCATATGCAGCTGTAAGAAACGCTACAGAGAGATGCCATACACCTCCCCGCTCCCCGTTTCCCCCCAGTAGTAACGAACATCTTACGTCCCTGTTGCTCCTATCACGAGGACACTGACACACTCCATCCACTGTATCCACATTTCACCAGTTTTACATGACTCACCTGTGTTGTTTACTTAGTTCTACACAGTTTTATCACACAAGTAGATTTGTGTGACCGCAGTCAAAATCAAGAACAGTTGCATCATAGGGACCCCTTTGTGCTACCCTTTCCTAGCCAAAGCCATTTCCTTCCATGGCTTCCCGCCCACCCTAGCCTCTGGCGATCACTAATCTATCCTCCATCTCAGTTATTAGGTCATTTCAAGTATGTCATATGAATGGCCTTGTGCAACATGTAACTTTTTCTCACTCACCATTATTCCTTTCAGTACCTTTTGATCCTAGAAGACATTTTTGAATCTTAAGTAGGTATGCTTGTTTCACAAGCGATATCTAGAATTTGGTTTTGATACTAGAAAAAATGAAGTTGTCTTTACACTTGGTGATAAGATTTGATAGTGCCCAAAAAATACCTAAGGAAATTAAATGTATTCAAACAACATTTAATGTGGTGATATCTGTAAACTTGTTTTTAAAATTGGCAAATAAAGCATAAACTTTTGGTGTTCTGAAATAGTGACTCTTACATGTTATAAATAGTATTAACATGTTGCCTGGAAACTTCATCAATGTCAAAGTAATATTGGAGCTATTGCAGAGAACATTACAACCCAAGGAGAGATTTTATATATTACAAAGTTTTAAATATTTTTCTTAGACTGTCATGATCTCTCTAGTACAAGGCTGTAGAAATTAAGATCGAATTTTCAATTTTTCTTTGCCTGAGAAACTGATGACAGAAAGAGAATGCCTTTCTTTATCCCTTTTAACAGCATCATTTTCTCACTGTCTTGATTTGTTACCTTGTTCTGTCTGGTTATTAAAACGACCTTGTTTCTTTCTAAAGCCTCATATAGACCCTTCAGTTAGTGTATCACGCCTCCTGACAACCCTGCTGACACTGTTTTCTGGTGTGTTCTTTGTAGAATGTGAGCCAATAGAAGCGATAGCCAAGTTTGACTACGTTGGGCGGTCTGCCAGAGAATTGTCCTTCAAGAAGGGTGCTTCTCTCCTGCTGTACCACCGCGCGTCGGAGGACTGGTGGGAAGGAAGGCACAACGGGGTTGACGGGCTTGTGCCCCACCAGTACATCGTGGTGCAGGATATGTGAGTAGTGCCAGCTTCTGTCACCTGAGCGCTCCCAAGAGAAGACTCCAGCTGTTGTTCTTACATTGTTCTCACCTTGGTCTTGTGAGAAAAGAGAAGGGATTACAGAGCAAAAACTTCTGAGCTGGGCTCAGTTCTTCACCATGCTGATGGAAAATGAAAACCTGTTGGCCGGAAAGTACTGTTAGCAAGGACCCATGCTCTCCCAGCAGGTCTGGAGCAAGGACTAGTGAGAGATACCTTTTGAAGCTTTCAGGTTCTTAGAAAAGTACCCTGTGCAAAGGCTAGTTTTAGGAGCTGAAGTGGCACGGCTAATTCCTAAAACAGTGCTGCCTCTTCCCTTGGTGTCTGTTTTAATTCCAAATTCCCCAAAGAGAGGCTACTGACTTCAGGTCTAAAGAGAATCATCTCCAGGCTTCTTTTTTAATTTTGCTTATGAGAAAGCTCTACTTTCAAAAATACTTAAAGTGGTATCTTCCCATCTGGTCTTAATATTAAGTGAAAGAAACAAGATACAAAATAACATGTACAGTATAATCTTAATTTTGTGACTATGGTATTTCACAATGCAGCACCAATTTATGAACAGCTTTTCAAGGTAAAGAGAAAAATACCACATAAAATGGATACAGTGATTGATTCAGCCTAATTTTAAACTGTTAAAATGTCTCTCAGAATCCAAGAAATATTATGTGTGTGTGTGTTATGCAAACATACAGTCCTAAAGTACAGAAACATATAAATATATACAGTAAATACTATACATACATGTGGACATTCTTATAGATAGGTATGCCAGGCAGAGGAGAAAAGCTGAGAAAGACATTTTCTAGAATTCAAACAGTGGTTGTCTCTGGATGTTATATTATGGATGATTTGTCATCTGAATTTTCCAATTTACCTGCCATGAAATGATGCTATATTTCTAGTGAAAAGAAACAAGTTATGTTAGTAAGAGAAAGATTTACATACAGAAATGCCATCACTTATTCTTTTGTCCCCATTCATCAAGCAAAAGACCCTCACTCTTGATTCTTACTGTCTCAGGGATGATACATTTTCAGACACTCTGAGCCAGAAAGCTGACAGCGAGGCCAGCAGTGGGCCGGTAACTGAAGACAAGTCTTCATCCAAGGACATGAACTCCCCAACAGACCGACATCCTGATGGCTATTTAGCCAGGTAGGTGGACTCCCAAGCCTCCACTTCTCCAGGGGTTCTGAGGAGCTGTGGCATCCACAGCCTTGCAGAATTACCTAGTGTGACAACCTCTGCTATTCTCTCTGTCTAGACAAAGAAAAAGGGGAGAGCCACCCCCTCCAGCAAGGCGTCCTGGCAGGACCAGTGATGGCCATTGCCCCCTCCATCCCCCACATGGTCTTTCCAACTCCTCAATTGACCTGGGGTCCCCAAGCCTGGGCAGTCATCCCCGGGGCCTGCTGCAGAACCGTGGCCTCAACAACGACAGTCCTGAGAGGAGGCGTCGGCCAGGCCACGGCAGCCTGACCAACATCAGCCGCCATGACTCCCTCAAGAAGATCGACAGCCCTCCTATTAGAAGGTCCACATCATCAGGGCAATACTCAGGCTTCAACGACCACAAGCCGTTGGACCCAGAAACAATCGCTCAGGTAGGCTGCTTTGAAGAGAATATTGCATGCTAAGTACCAGGGTATGATGAAGGTGGCATTACAGGAGTTACTTTCTAGAGCCATATCTTTTGTATAGAACCAACTAAAGAAAACAGGAATTAGCTCATTCTTTGAGGCCATTTGTTCATCCTAAAGGAAATAAGTCCTAAATATTCATTAGAAGGACTGATGCTGAAGCTGAAACTCCAATACTTTGGCCACCTCGTGCAAAGAGCTGACTTATTTGAAAAGACCCTAATGCTGGGAAAGATTGAGGGCAGGAGGAGAAGGGGACGACAGAGGATGAGATGGTTGGATGGTATCACCGACTCAATGGACATGGGTTTGGGTGAACTCTGGGAGTTGGTGATGGACAGGGAGGCCTGGCATGCTTCGGTTCATGGGGTTGCAAAGAGTCGGACACAACTGAGCAACTGAACTGAACTGAGGCCATTTGTTACAAGAAGGGCCCAGATATTGGGTTGGCCAAAAAGTTCATTGTAGTTTTTCCATAATATCAGAATGAGGTTTTTGGCCAGCTCAAGGTATCATAGTGATTTAAACAGAGACATGGCAGAAATGTAAGACCGAGGACAGTCAAACCCATTACTCCTAAATGGCCAGAAAGATTCAGAAAAAAAGAATGAGGAAAGACTAGCCCTCCCAGATCTTGAACGTATGCTTGAGCTAGTAAAACAGACAAATCAAGGGAACAGAATCAAGAACCCTGAAACAGAGCATTTTTAGTGTATGATGAAGGTGACACTTTCAATTTAGGAAATGAAGGATTAGTCAGTAAAGGAAGTGAAAAAAAATGGTTGGCTGTTTGAAGAACAACAAGTCCAGCTACTGTGTCACTCCTGAATGCACATGTATCTTCACTTCCCAAAAATGACTGCAGAGAAGGGCTTTGTAGTTTTTTTTCTAATGATTACAATTGACAAAGTATAAGTAAAATAATATTGACGAATTTTTCCATCATTCTACCATTTTTTTCCTCTGGCTCTTTTTAAAGCACAAGCCATCAGAAAATATACATATGACAGAAAAACAAACAAAAAACTGAATCACTATCCTGTACATCTGAAACTAACACAATATTGTAAATCAAGTATTCTTCAATGAAAAAAAAGAAAAGAAAATGTATGTATGGCCAGTGAAAAAGGAGGTGAAATAGATTCAGGGTTCGCCATTTTAGTAATCTTAAAGTGCCTTCTAGCTACCACTGAAGCTTAAAAAAGTGAGTGAGAAATTAATGAAACAAACATGGGGAAGTATTAAAGATGGGTCATTTTTAACAAAGAACACTCCAGGAAAGCTGCATTTTGATATGACAAATTTCCAAGCTATTTTCAATTGTCCTAACTAAAAAAGAATTTTGGAAAGCAATTAGATTACAAGGAGAGTTTAATGTGTTTTTACAAAATTAATCCAATTTTAAGTGCACAATAATTTTTCAGCAAAAATCAAAAAGGCTTTTGACCTTTTTGGGTTTTTGTCTATTTTAGAAGGCAATGCAGAGTCATTTGAGGTGTATTTAGAACCAGTGATATTTGACTATAATTGAATTTAATGATTTGAAAAATCCGTAACATCATTGCTTATAAAAAGCATACTAAACACTATTTAGGTTAGAGAGACATGGAATTAGGAGCTTAGTAGTAGAAAGGCATAATAAGGTCTACTTTAACCCTTTTGCTTCTAGAACCAGGAAATCTTTTAACTGTAAATCATAAAAACAAAAACTCAACAGATAAACCAGGCTCTGCATGTTTTCTCTGGGGCTAATACTTGTAAAAAACAAATCCATATATTTAGCACCAAATGGAAATCACATATGAAAATAATCACTTGTAAAGTGATGTCATCCTCACAAAATGGCTTCCAGCTGTATCCTTTATTTATCTTTCCATCTCTCATCTTCAGATTTTCCCATGAGGATAAGTGAGCCTGCCATCATGGTATTCATACCAAAAACATGCAAATTCTTTCAGTAAATAAGTGGAACCCCTGATAGAGCTTTTTAAAAAATGCTACTTATCCTTATGTGATCACTGGATCTTTGTTTATTCATTTAGCAAGTCTTTATTGAGCACTTACTGTATGGCAGCTCCCATGATAAACGTTATAGACAGAGTTAAATCAGTGGTCAGTCGCTGCATGAAGGTACTTGTAAATCAGTGAGGGAGGTAGGTGTGGAAATCAATTCCTGCTCTCCAGAGCCGCAAGCTAATGCTCGAGGTGAGTGGAAGTCCTAAAAATGTAGAGAAGAGGCATTTCAATCACACTAGTGCAATGGCCCTCTACCTACCTCACACAATACTTGTGTGTGTGTGTGAATAAACAATGTACAACAGATCCTCTTAACTTTTTTTTTTTTTTGGAATTTAGTTGCTTTACAGTGTTGTGTTAGTTTCTGCCATATAGCAAAGTGAATTAGCTGCACATATACAGAAATCCCCTCTTTGTCACCAGTGAGCATTGAGTAGAGCTCCCTGTGCTACACAGTAGGTTCTCACCTTCACCTTTTCTAAGTGTTCAGTTCAGTTCAGTCACTCAGTCATGTCCGACTCTTTGCGACCCCATGAATTGCAGCACGCCAGGCCTCCCTGTCCATCACCAATTCCCGGAGTTCACTCAGACTCACGTCCATCGAGTCGGTGATGCCATCCAGCCTTTCTAAGTTTACAGGTCAGTAAACTATTCACATTGCTGCGTAACAGATCTCCAGAACTTTTTCATCCTGCAAAACTGAAACTCTGTAC
>NW_011494735.1:9156939-9172462 GCF_000754665.1 Bison bison bison | reverse complement strand
TCCCACCCGCCCACGTCCTAGCCACGACTATTCTACTTTTTCCTTCTATGAATTTAACTACCTCATATAAGTGGAATCATGCAGTGTTTGTCTTTTTGTGACTGGCTTATTCCATTTATATGGAATATAAAAAAACATATAAAGCCCTAAATACAATAAAAAGGAAAAATAGAAATAGTAAAACAAATGTATTTCAGTTAATGATTAACTAAACTAGAAGATGGGCTTCCCAGGTGGTACTGGTGGTAGAGAACCCACCTGCAAATGCAAAAGATATGAGAGATACAGATTCAGTCCCTGGGTCATGAAGATCCCCTGGAGGAAGGCACGGCAACCCAGTCCAGTATTCTTGCCTGGAGAATCCCATGGACAGAGGAGCCTGGAGGGCTACAATCCATAGGGTCAGACACAACTGAAGCGACTTTAGCACACATGCACACTAGAAGACAAATGAAATAGTGAGATGCTTTCACTTACATGTAGACTTACCATAAATACAATTAAAAATGAATATTGAGGGGCTTCCTTGGTGGCTCAGTAGTAAAGAATCTGCCTGCCAGTGCAGAAGACGTGGGTTTGATCCCTGGTCCAAGAAGATCCCACATGCTGTGGAACAACTAAGCCTGTGCACCACTACTATTGAACCATTGCTCCAGAGCCCACACGCTGCAGTTAGTGAGCCATGTGCTACAACTGTTGAAGCCTGCATGCTCTAGAGCCTGTGCCCCACGACACGAGAAGCCACTGCAATGAGAAGCTGGCACACCACAAATAGAGAAAAGCTCAAGGAGCAATGAAGACCCAGAACAGCCATATGTAAATGAATTTAAAAATTTTTTAATGTACATTGAAATGAGTAGTAACTAGTCTCAACTCAGTTTCCATAATGGTGTTCCCATGAGTGTTATGATTTTTTAAAGTGGTGGACCACCCTCTGTCAGACATGCTTAGTCACTTCAGTTGTATCCCAACTCTTTGCGACCCTATGGAACGTAGCCTGCCAATCGCCTCTGTCCATGGGTTTCTCCAGCAAGAATACTGAAGTGGGTTACCATGCTCTCCTCCAGGGGATCTTCCCTACCCAGGGATTGAACGTGTGACTCTTTCGTCTAGTGTATTGGCAGGCAGGTTCTTTACCACTAGTGGTCATACAGTTCTAACCAAAGCAGAGTAAAATTTACATGATGGTTTCATTCTTAGAAAACTCAACACTATATAAATATATATGTGTATATATACATAAGAAAAGAGTTAAGATATGTAAGATAGATAGATAAGAAAGAGTTAAGTTCTAGACTCAGATTATTATAAAAAAAATTTCACCTACATAAATGTCTGGAGGATATTAAAAAGTTGAACAAGATCTGGGGCAATTCATTGCATGTAAATTATCTAAGACATCCAATATCTCTGCTCACAAAATGCTATCCAGTTATTTGGACATTTAAAAATACACAACAGACCATATTACAGAAATGCTCTCTATGGAGCAGTACCACTACTATTGAGACCTACTGAACAGAAGCATCAGGGAAGGCTTGAAGTGAATTTTGAAGAGCTGATAGAAGTTAGCCAAGTATATAAGAAGTGCTCAAAAATTATTTGTTGAATGAATGGAAAAAATCTGATTTTTCATGCCTATTCACTTTTCTTAAGAAATTGCTGGTCTAAATTTAAGCCACCTTTTACCATAGACTGAGATAGAATTCTATATAAGATGTCAGCATGTAAGGTCAAAACCACCAGAAGACTGCCAAGTGCCTCAGAATGGCCAGTGCTTGCTCTGTGGCTCCATGAGCTATTGGAGCCATTTCATCTGTCTCCTGCACCTTCAGAGTCACAGTAGTTATGTGAAATAGCATTGAGTTTATACACATTACACATTGCTGTTAAAACAGTCATGCTTTTTGCTAGTCTGCTTGCTTTGAAGTATGTGAGTTTCTGTGAGGCTTAAAATGAAGAAAGTAGGGAAAACCACTAGACCATTCAGATATGACCTAAATCAAATCCCTTATGATTGTACAGTGGATGTGACAGATTAAAGGGATTAGACCTAGTAGACAGAGTGCCTGAAGAAGTATGGATGGAGGCTCGTAACGTTGTACAGAAGGCAGTGACCAAAACCATCACCAAGAAAAAGAAATGCGAGAAGGCAAAGTGGTTGCCTGAGGAGACTTTACAAATAGCTGAGGAAAAGAGAAGTGTAAGGCAAAGGAGAGAGGGAAAGATATACCCAACTGAATGCAGAGTTCCAGTGACTAGCAAGGAGAGATAAGAAAGCCTTCTTAAATGAACAATGCAAAGAAATAGAGGAAAACAATAGAATGGGAAAGAAAGACTAGAGATCAAGAAAATTGGAGATAAAGGAAACATTCGTGCAAAGCTGGGCACAATAAAGGACAGAAATGGTAAGGACCTAACAGAAACAGAAAAGATTAAGAAAAGGTGGCAAGAATACATAGAAGAACGGTACAAAAAAAGATCTTTACAACCCGGATAATCATGATGGTGTGGTCACTCACCTAAAGCCCGACATCCTGAAGTCAAGTGGGACTTAGAAAGCATTACTACAAATAAAGATAGTGGAGGTTATGGAATGCCAGCTAAGCTATTTCAAATACTAAAAGATGATGCTGTTAAAGTGTTGCACTCAATATGCCAGCAAATTTGGAAAACTCAGCAGTGGCCGCAAGACTGGAAAAGGTCAGTTTTCATTCCAATTCCAAAGAAGAGCAAGGCCAAAGAATATCCACACTACTATACACTTACGCTCATTTCACATTCTAGCAAGGTAATGCTCAAAATCCTTCAAGGTGGATTTCAGCAGTATGTGAACTGAAAAATTCCACATGTACAAGCTAGATTTGGAAAAGCCAGAGGAACCAAAGATCAAATTGCCAATATTTCTTGGATCATGTAGAAAGCAAGGACATTCCAGAAAAAAAACATTTATTTCTGCTTCATTGACTACACTTCTATGTGGATCACAACAAACTGTGGAAAATTCTTAAAGAGATGGAAATACCAGACCACCTGACCTGCCTCCTGAGAAACATGTATGCAGGTCAAGAACCAACAGTTAAAACTGGATATGGAACAACAGACTAGTTTAAAATTGGGAAAGGAGTACGACAAAGCTGTATTTTGTCACCCTGCTTATTTAACTTATATGCAGAGTGCATCATGCGAAATGCTGGGCTGGATGATTCACAGGTTGGAATCAAGGTTGCCAAGAGAAATATCAACAACCTCAGATATGCATATGATATCACTCTATGGCAGAGAGTGAAGAGGAACTAAAGAGCCCCTTGATAAGGGTGAAAGAGAAGAGTGAAAATGCTGGCTTAAAACTCAGCATTCAGAAAACTAAGATCATGGCATCTGGTTCCATCACTTCATGCAAATAGATGGGGAAACAATGGAAACAATGACAGACTTTATTTTCTTGGGTTCCAAAATGACTACAGACGGTGATTGCAGCCATGAAATTAAAAGATGCTTGTTCCTTGGAAGGAAAGCTATGACAAGCCTAGATAGCGTATTAAAAAGCAGAGACATTACTTTGCCAGCAAAGGTCCGTATAATCAAAGCTATGGTTTTTCCAGCGATCATGTATGGATAGTGGAGGACAGAGGAGCCTGTCATGCTACAGTCCATGAGGTTCCATAGAGCCAGACACAACTTAGCAACTGAACAACAACAACAATATGGGTTCTGTACATTACCATTAATTATCAACTTCATCTGTCTCTCTGATTACTTTTTTCCAGTTAATTATTGAGTTATTGACACACAATACTGTACATAAGTTTAAAGTGTATAGCATACTGATTTGACTTATACACATTATAAAATGATTAACACAGAGGGTTTAGTGAACATCCATCATCTCATAGAGATGTAAAATTAAAGAAACAGAAGAAAAAAACATGTTTCCTTATGATGAGAACCATTAGGATTTACCCTCTTAACCACTGTCATATATAACCTACAACAGTATCAATTATGTTTATCATGTTGTACATTCACCCATAGTACTTATTCATCTTATAACTGGAAGTTCATTTCTTTCAATTGCCTTCATCCAGTTGCCCCATCCCCCCTGCCTCTGGAAACCACAAATCTGATTCCTTTCTCTATGAGTTTGTTTTTGAAGTATACTTGACCTGCAACGCTAATTCCTATAACACAATCTGTGCTGATGTTCTCAGTCATGGCTGACTTTTTGCGACCCCATGGACTGTAGCCTGCCAGGTTCCTCTGTCCATGGAATTTTCCAGGCAAGAATACTGGATGGGCTGCCATTTCCTTCTCCAGGGATAACACGATCTAGTGATTCCACATTTCTGTACATTTCAAAATGATTGCCATGGTAAGTCTGGGTTACCATCTGTCATTTGTTTTTCAACAGGATATTGAAGAGACGATGAACACTGCTTTGAATGAACTCCGAGAACTGGAGAGACAGAGTACAGCAAAGCATGCCCCCGACGTGGTGCTGGATACCTTAGAACAAGTGAAAAATTCTCCCACCCCCGCCACCTCCACGGAATCGCTCAGCCCTTTGCACAGCGTTGCTCTCAGGAGCTCAGAGCCTCAGATTCGTCGGAGCACTAGCTCCTCCAGTGACACGTTGAGTACTTTCAAGCCTGCAGTGGCACCCAGAATGGGCGTGCAGCTGAAGCCCCCAGCCCTTCGGCCGAAACCTGCTGTTCTTCCAAAAACAAACCCGACCGTGGGGCCCGCCCCGCCTTCCCAAGGTCCAGCAGACAAGTCCTGCACAATGTAACACCCACCTGAGCATGGTCATCTGGGGTGATGATTAAAAAGAGAAGACGGATTAGTGACAAAAGTCATAGATCCATAACTTGCGTTAGTCGTGTGCTTATAACTGGAGATCTTTTGGCTTTTCTATGTTCTCGAATGTAATGTCTGAGATTAGCTAAATAACACGGGCATTTGTATTTTGTAATTTTTTTTAAATAACTGGACATATGCCATTTTAAAGACAATAGAAACACTTAGACTTACTTGAAAATCCAATGCTGCACCGTTTGTAATGAACACAGCACCGCTCTGCCCTGCACATTGCACAGCGCTTCAGGCTTAGTGTAGCCCGGTGAGTCAGAAACGCCGGCATCTCAAGGCAGGAGAATCTCAGTGCCAGGCCCTGGAGTGTAACCAGTGTTGGTCGGTGGCACTTGGGGTGATGCTGAAAGGTGACAATGGTATTGTTTAGTAGCTGACAGTGAGTACCTCTGATCTCATGAAGCAGGGCTGAGACCAGCCCAGGCTGCATACTTGGTGTTGTCACAGTGGGCTGTTCCCAGTGGGGTTTGCAGCACACTGCCCAGATGAGTAGGATTGTCTTTTTCCTGACAGTCGTTTCCCTGGGCCCAGGTCAAATCTTAGCAAGGGGCGCTAGAACCTCTGCAGTTACTGCACCAACTAAATCTGGGAAAGGAGAGGGGGACAGTCCTCCAGAGCTCCTGCTGGACTCTTCCCCTGAGCCTGATCAGGCCCCGGGAGGGTTTCCAAGTCCATCCGCTGCATTCAGCACAGACCAGAACAGTCTAATTTTCAAGACTTTCTGGTTACCCTATTCTGTCCACTCCTTCAGAGATCTGTTGTTGCCTAGAAAATAACTTCCAGCTCCCGTGAAGCCCTGTGTTTTCCTCTTCAGCAATGGAGAAAGTGCTTGGTTCACCTGGCCTTCTCTTCCCCTGACTAGAGGATCTGGGTTCCCCTAAACATGCTGCAGAGGCCTCTTGATCCTAAATTGAATCCCCAGCTTCCCTTGCCAGCTGTCTCTTCGAGCTGTGGTCTGGTAAGAGCCAGACCAACGCGGGAAGACGACCCCATGGTTCCAGCATGATCTCCTCCCAGTTGTTCAGCCTGGAACCAGGGCTTGCTTTGTTTTTTCCCAACTGGTCTCTACATCACTCACATAGTCAGCTCCAGTCCATCGGGGTCCCCTTTCTCTGACATCCTCACCCATAGTCTTTCTTTAGCCCATATGTATGCTCGGTTTCCCCTCTATCTTAAAAAGAATACCTTGAACTCTGTTTTTTTTCTAAGGTACAGATCACCGCTGTTCTATCAGCAGCCACTTATGCCATCTGTAAGCATTGTATCTACTCCGTCACTGAACTTACTGATGAAGAGGGTTGGTTTGTTTGCTTTTGGGGTTCCCCCCCCTAAAAATGGATAGCCAGAACTAATCCCTCTGGAACACTTTGATTTCAAACTGGCAGCCAATCGCATGCCCACCTAAGAGTTACAGTATGGACTTTGATTTCTCAGCTCAATGGGGAATGCATCAGTGTGGAAAAAAATGGGGATCTGTACTAAAATCAAGATCGTTACTTTGATCTCTACCTCAGTTTGCCAGTCTGATCATTCTAATGCAAAGAGAGGTTTCATTTATGAAGTATTGTTACCTTTGAAAATCACACTGCTGGTTGCTTGACTGCAGCCTGATTTCACAAATGGACTAGTGAAAAAAATTACTTCAGGTATTTCCAGGTATTGTAAACCTCTGAATTTTTGCAACCATCCTTTTTACCCATTTTGATAAAGAGGCCCAGCCCAGCATCTTGCGCAACCCTCCCAACCTTTTCCTTGAGCTTTATTAGTCTTTCAGCACCTTTGGAAACCATGGAAACCCAGCCAGGACTGAGCTCTGAGTAGCACCAAGCCTTCTGGACAATCTTCCCAAATGTCTGGAACATCGAAACTTTTAAGAATAATCTCCCAGTTCTTTCTCGATTCCACTTTGGTCTCTTAATTCTCTGTTGTCCAATAGGGAAACAGAAACAGAGAAAGGGGTGGAAGTAATGGTGGAGGAAACTTTAAATCTTTTAGAAATTAAAATAAAGAAGGTTCTTATAAAGCCACTTCCTTATTTGATGGAAGAGGCATCAAAAGAGAAGAGGTGTTTTGAACTTACTCATTTGGGGAGGGTGCTTGTACAAGCTTTAAGTGTTCCAGATCTTACTCGTGCAACGCCATTTCTTCAGAGTTCTCCCTGGTAACCTTCCCCAGTGTCTCGTCCCTTTGGTGTTGACACCTGTGATGGGATGAGGACTGCCTTTCCACCCTCCACATCAGGACTCTGCTGCCTTGGAAGGCAGAGGACACGCTGCTCCAGACCTCAGAGCCTCAGAGGCTGTGCCTTCTTCCAGGAAACAGCTCCTAACCCTCTCCCATCACTCCCTTTCTTTACCTGTCTCCGTCTTCTCTATTACTCTGTTGTCACCTGAGGCTTTTTTTCCCCTTCAATTCCCAGGAAAGGATGTGACCTCAGAGTGAGTAAGGACTCAATAAGGACTCACTTATCCTTACTTTGTTTAGTAAAAGTCTAAGATTCCAAGGATAAGACAAGGTGGCCCCTTCACAAAGGATCAAAAAAAAACACCCAATGAGTTCCTTCGAGGGTTTACCTGCAAGTGGTCCTCTTGACAGCCAAAGTGTAGCCCTCAAGGAATGGGAAGAGAAGCAAGAAAATAAGTTCCTAAAAGATTATACCCCGGTTTTAAGAATCTTATCATAGATCCTCATGTGCAGTTTGGGAAGTGAGTCATTTTGGTGATGGGTAAATGATAGTTCTACAAAGATTACCTGACTCCACTTACACAAGAATATGTATTCACAGCTGATATAACTAAATGTTCACATCCCATCCATAGAACTCACTTAAGTAGATTTACCAAATTGGCCTTTGGGTTTGGGTGAGGATGCTTGCAGTGAATCATTAGCATAGAGTGAACTGTTCTTAAAACATATTTTCTGATGAGTGTTCTGAAAATTATTTCAGTTTGTTGAATGGCCCTTTGTAGAGCTCCATGTTCAAGTTGGGCATAAATGCCATTGTTTAACAATTTTGCACGTTTTCACACAATGTAATCTTTTGATGCCCCTTGAGCAATCCATAGAATAATGTATAGCAGGGTCCCACTTAATCTACTGAAATGAATATAAGCAGTGATCAATGGATATAGAGCACCAAGGGTCAAATTGTATGAGTTTTCTGTCTTTGTTCTTTTGCCATTCCCAAAAATGGGTTCATAATTTATGAAAAAGGAAATAAAAAAAAAAACCAGGGACATGGAGGCCTCCTTAGTATTTGGGAATGAGACATAGCCTCTAGGGTCTATAAACTAAAGAAACTTTAGTTTGGTAATTACAGTCTCTGAAATCCAAAGTTTAAGAGCCTATGGTTCTGTTGGGTTTGGAAGACTTCAGATTTGGGATGTCATTCCTGACCACAGTAATGAGAGGCCATGAATGCAGGAAGTGCGCTGGGGGCTGAGTCTCGGCTCTGAGTTACTTCCCATGGAGACTTGGAACTGTGGGGCAGCTTAGAAGTGGAGACTCTTCCCACAGAGCTCCCTAATGGAGGCTAGCACCTGAACTAAAAGCCAACCTCCAGCTGGGCTGGGGTGTCAGGCATGGAGCAGGGTGACTCTGGCACAGCTTTGTTCAAATCAATAAAACAAACTGGAAATTGAGCTTTCACTTACCCACCCTAGTATACTTTCTTTTAAAAAAAAAAATAGAGTCTGTATTATAATCAAAATGGTACCTGTATCTTAAAATTACGTAGGGAATTTTGTATGTTTAAATAATTGTACTGGGTTCCATAATGCTTATCTTAGAAACTGTTTAGTAAAAGAAAATATATAAACTGTGCATTTGTGAATGCCCCCCTTTAGAACATTCTTCCAAGTTCAATGTATAGTGTGATGGTTATTATAGACGTTTAAAGTATAGTAAGTGGCTGTGTGACAGGAGAGACTGCTATTTACCTACTGACTTAAGAGTTAACTCCTGCCCACGTAATTAAATCAGTATTGTCCTTTCCTGTTGGTTTGATCAGTTGCAGTACTGGTGGCTTCCTGCTTGTGACTGTTACCTAATCGTGTCAATGTACATCTGTAGTATGTACATGTGAAAGTGCCTTTCTATTTTAGAGGAGTCTTAGCCTTGCTCTTTACTGTTGCCCCACACACTTCTCCCCGACACCCAATTCCTCGCCCACTTGAGTGTTTTGAAACTTAACTCCACTCTCTCCCAGCTTCCTTTCTATGCCTCGGTGCTCAGTATTGTCCAGTCTTGCATCCTCGTCCGTCATGGTCAGGTCATGGTCATCAGACATCGTTTTCCCCTTAGCCGTGACTGTGCCTTTCCCTCCCTACAGTCACTCTCTGGGTCCCCGACACCTCTCCCGCTCACGAGCTGCTGATGGCCATCCTGTCCTCCTCGGCTCTGTACTGCCTCTTACCATGACATTTCCTTGTCTCTGAGGTGAAAGTAAAGGGGGATGCTTTTCTAGTTCTGGAAGGGAAAACAAATGTTTTGTTAATCTGTTGTGACAATGCACTTTTCTGTATAGTACTGTACATTTTCGCATGTACCATTCCAGGCTTCGGTATCCAGTCAGGTCTGTTCTCCACGGTGTACCTTTATAATAAATAAGATAGTGCTGGCTGCCTTTGTCTGCTTCCAGTCGGGTCTGATTCTCTGCACTTTTCCATTTCTTTTTCTCTTGTCACTATTAACCCTTTAGAGAGCTGAGTTGCCTTGAATTGTTAAATCACGTGAAACTACCTTTCTTTTTAATGTTTTTCACCTCACTTTCATTTTTGTTTGTGAATTTGAAAATGGCGCCTCATTCACAGGGCTTTGTCTGTGAAGCCAGGGTTTTTTAGAATAGTTTGGAGACCCCTGTGTAGTGAGAGAACAGGTCAGGAGGATCTTAAGCGGCTGAGAAAGCAGTCCTAAACATTCTAGATTGAATTTTCTGCTTTAGAAGGAAGTTTTGACATGGTCAACCTTGTCAAGCTGACTTTGGGATTCATTTGAATATGCAGAAATGCAATCCTCAGGTTTAGACAATGTTTAGAGTTCCCCCACGTATAGATATTTTACCTTCAGTCTTACCTTTTTTTGCCCCGAATTCTTGAGGACTACCAATACATAATATAGCTTTGTAAAACTGTATCAGCAATGTGCAGATTGTATCAGCAAAATGTCAGATTGGAACAGTCATGAGATGTAAAAAAAAAATGACATAAATGGAGGGGAATAAACTTTTATTGAAGCATAAAATACAGAGAAAAGTATAGAAATCATTAGCATGAGAGTTTTCACAAAGTGATGCCCTATTGCATCCACCCCCAGATCAAGAAGCAGCATTGTAACAGCCTCCGAGAAGCTAGGCTTGTGCCTCTCCAAAGTTAATCAACATCCTGACGAGTAACACCAGAGTTTGGTTTTGTCTGTTGTTTTTCTACAAATGGACTTGCAATATTTAGATTTTCTCTGGCTTCTTTTCTTGACATTTTATGTTCAGGAGAGTCCATGTTGCTAAATATAACTGTGTGTGCTCAGTCATGTCCAAATCTGGTGTGACTCCATGGACCGTAGCCTGCCAGGCTCCTCTGACCATGAGATTTTTTAGGCAAGAATACTGGAGTTAGGTACCATTAACTACTCCAAGGGATCTTCCCAACCCAGAGATTGAACTGCCATGTCTTGCATCTCCTGCATGGGCAGGTGGATTCTTTACCACTAGTGCCACTTGGGAAGCCCTATAATGGCACCAAATGGCCAATACGGAAATCAGATTGATTAGGTTCTTTGCAGCCGAAGATGGAGAAGCTCTATACAGTCAACAAAAACAAGACCTGGAGCTGACTGTGGCTCATATCATGAGTTCCTTATTGCAAAGTTCAGGGTTAAACTGAAGAAAGTAGGGAAAACCACTAGGCCATTCAGGTATGACCTAAATCAAATCCCTTATGGTTATACAGTAGAGGTGACAAATAGATTCAAGGGGTTAGATCTGGTAGACAGAGTGCCTGAAAACCTATGGACAGAGGTTTGTAACATTGTACAAGAGGTGGTGACCAAAACAAACCCAAGGAAAATAAATGCAATAAGACAAAGTGGTTGTCTTAGGAGACCTCATAAATAGCTGAGAAGAGAAGAAATACAAAAGGCAAAGGAGAAAGATATACCAAACTGAATGCAGAATTCCAAAGAACAGTAAGAAGAGATAAGAAAGGCTTCTTAAGTGAACAAGGCAAAGAAAACGTGGAAAACAAGAGAATGGGAAAGACTAGAGAGCTCATCAAGAAAACTGGAGATACCGAGGGAACATTTCATGCAAAGATGGGCACAATAAAGGACAGAAACAGCAAGGACCTAACAAGCAGAAGAGACTAAGACAAAGTGGCAAGAATACACAGAAGAACTATACAAAAAAGGTCTTAATGATCCAGATAACCACAATGGCGTAATCACTCACCTGGAGCCAGACATCCTGGCGTGTGAAGTCAAGTGGGCTTTAAGAAGCATTGCTGTGAACAAAGCTAGTGGAGGTGACAGAATTCCAGCTGAGCTTTTTAAAATCCTAAAAGATGATGCTGTTAAGGGACTGCACTCAATATGCCAGCAAATTTGGAAAACTCAACAGTGGCCGCAGGACTGGTAAAATTCAATTTTCATTTCAGTGTTCAAACTACCGTACAATTGCACTCATTTCACAGGCTAGCAAGGTAATACTCAAAATCCTTCAAGGCAGGCTTCAATAGTACGTGAACTGAAGACTTCAGATGTACAAGCTGGGTTTAGAAAAGGCAGAGGAACCAGAGATCAAATTGCCAACATTTGTTGGATCATGGAGAAAGCAAGGGAATTCCAAAAAACATCTGCTTCATTGACTATGCTAAAGCCTTTGACTCTGTGGATCACAACAAACTGGGAAATTCTTCAAGACATGGGAATACCAGACCACCTTACCTGCCTCCTGAGAAATCTATATGCAGGTCAAGAAGCAACAGAACCGACATGAAACAACAGACTGGTTCCAAATTGGAAAAGGAGTACATCAAGACTGTGTATTGTCACCCTGTTTATTTAATGTATATGCAGAGTACATCATGTGAAATGCCAGGACTGGACCACTCACAAACTGGAATCAAGATTGCCTTGGAGAAATAGCAATAACCTCAGATATGCAGATGATACAATTCTAAAGAGCCTCTTGAGGAGAGAAAGAGTAGAGTGAAAAAGCTGGCTTAAAATTCAACATTCAAAAAGCTAAGATCATGGCATCCAGGTCCATCATTCCATGGGGAATATATGGGGGAAAAGTGGAATCAGTGACAGATTTTATTTTCCTGGGCTCCAAAATCACTGCGGACAGTGACTGCAGCCATGAAATTAAAAGATGCTTGCTCCTTGGAAGAAAAACTATGGCAAACCTAAACAGTGTATTAAGAGAGACATCACTTTGCCAACAAAGGTCTGTATAGTCAGAACTATGGCTTTTCCATTAGTCATTTATGGGTGTAAGCATTGAACCATAAAAAAGGCTGAGCACCAACAAATTGATGCTTTTGAACTGTGGTGCTAGAGAAGACTCTTGAGAGTCCTTTGGACAACAAGGAGATCAAAACAGTCAATCCTAAAAGAAATCAACCCTGAATATTCATTGGAAGGACCGATGCAGAAACTGAAGCTCCAATACTTTGGCCACCTGATGTGAAGATTCAAATCACTGGAAAAGACCCTGAAGTTGGGAAAGATGAGGGCAGGAGGAGAAGGGGACAACAGAGGATGAGATGGTTGGATGGCTTCATCAACTCAATGGACGTGAGTTTGAGCAAGCTCCAGGAGATAGTGAAGGACAAGGGAAGCCTGGCCTGCAGCAGTTCATGGGTTCTCAAAGAATCAGACTTACTTTGGGACTGAACAACAACAATAAATATAAACATAACATTATAAATATAACTGTAGTTTTCTCCATTTCTGGGCTGTATAGAATTCTATATGAATATGCTTACTGTTATACTTCAGTACTTCCTGATTAAACTTTTGGAATGATATGCAGAAATCTCTAAACATGGACAAATTTATGAAAAAAGAAAGGAAGACCACCTATTTAAAGAAAATGTTTCCCCAAACATAATAGAATGACTTTGAACTTAGCCATTAAATGGAACACCTATCTGAAAGCAGGTATGTACCACTTTAGGACCTGAGAGTTGGATTTAGAGGCTGATCCACAGAACAAGGACTTTCCAGGTAGCACCAGTAGTAAAGAACCCCCCTGCCAATGCAGGAGACCTGAGTTTGATCCCTAGGTCAGGAAGATCCCCTGGAGGAGGGCATGGCAACCTACTCCAGTATTCATGCCTGGAGAATCCCATGGACAGAGGAGCCTGACAAGCTACAGTCCATAGGATAGCAAAGAGTCGGACACAGCTGAAATGACTGAGCACACATGCACGCCACAGGAACAAATGCCCAAATCAGACTATAGGATTGTTCCAGAAAAGCCCCACTGTCCTGCTTACCCTTCACTACTATCCTCCAATCCATGAGCCTCGACCAGCCACAACCCTCCCAATCTGTGCCTGCACCCCTCCCTCCTGAATTAGAGTTCCACGTGGGGATGTCTGGTTGTCACCTCCCACTGTTCATATGCCAGCATCTCATAAGAATATTAGGAAGGAAGGGAAAGGAAATTTTCTGGATCCTACCTTGAGTAGTTGGGACTCAAGCAGAAAGTTCCCAAGCTTGATCTGAAATGCCCAAAAGTTCCTGGAAGCCAAAAATTATGGCAAAGTCCATTCCACGGGTCATAAATCCCCTTTTGGATTTTAGAAAATAGGGTTATGATCCCTTTGGGAAATTAATCACGGTGAGGTTCATCATTCTTCAGTAGACTTTATCTCTACAGTGGATAGAAAACTTGCCTTCTACAGTGAAAAATGGTGATTTTTATTAAGATTACTCCTTAGTTACTCCTGGAATGTTAGGTCCATGAATCAGGGCAAATTGAAAGTGCTCAAACAGGAGATGACAAGAGTGAACATTCACATTCTAGGAATCAGTGAACTAAGATGGACTGGAATGGGTGAATTTAATTCAGATGACCATTATATCTACTACTGTAGGCAAGAATCCCTTAGAAGAAATGGAGTAACCATCATGCTTAACAAAAGAGTCCGAAATGCAGTACTTGGATGCAATCTCAAAAATGACAGAATGATCTCTGTTCGTTTCCAAGGTAAACCATTCAATATCACAGTAATCCAAGTCTATGCCCCAACCAGTAACGCTGACGAAGCTGAAGTTGAACAGTTCCATGAAGACCTACAAGACCTTCTAGAACTAACACCCCAAAAAGATGTCCTTTTCATTATAGGGGACTGGAATGCAAAAGTAGGAAGTCAAGAAACACCTGGAGTAACAGGCAAATTTGGCCTTGGAGTACAGAATGAAGCAGGGCAAAAGCTAAGAGTTCTGCCAAGAGAACACACTGGTCATAGCAAACACCCTCTTCCAACAACACAAGAGAAGACTCTACAGATGGACATCACCAGATGGTCGACACCGAAATCAGATTGATTACATTCTTTGCAGCCGAAGATGGAGAAGCTCTATACAGTCAGCAAAAACAAGACCGGGAGCTGACTGTGGCTCAGATCGTGAACTCCTTATTGCCAAATTCAGACTTAAATTGAAGAAAGTAGGGAAAACCACTAGACCATTCAGGTATGACCTAAATCAAATTCGTTATGACTATACAGTGGAAGTGAGAAATAGGTTTAATGGACTAGATCTGCTAGACAGAGTGCCTGATGAACTATGAATGGAGGTTCATGACATTGTACAGGAGAGAGGAATCAAGACCATCCCCAAGAAAAAGAAATGCAAAAAAGCAAAATGGCTATCTAAGGAGGTCTTACCAATAGCTGTGAAAAGAAGAAAAGCGAAAAGCAAAGGAGAAAAGGCAAGATATTAAGCATCTGAATAAGAGTTCCAAAGAATAGCAAGGAGAGATAAGAAAGCCTTCCTCAGTGATCAATGTAAAGAAATAGAGGAAAACAATAGAATGGGAAAGACTAGGGATCTCTTCAAGAAAATTAGAGATACCAAGGGAACATTTCATGCAAAGACAGGCTCAATAAAGGACAGAAATGGTAGGGACCTAACAGAAGCAGAAGATATTAAGAAGAGGTGGCAAGAATACACAGAAGAACTGTACAAAAAAGATCTTCACGACCAAAATAATCACAACAGTGTGATCACTCACCTAGAGCCAGACATCCTGGAATGTGAAGTCAAGTGGGCGTTAGGAAGCATCACTACGAACAAAGCTAGTGGAGGTGATGGAACTCCAGTTGAGCTCTTTCAAATCCTGAAAGATGATGCTGTGAAAGTGCTGCACTCAATATGCCAGCAAATTTGGAAAACTCAGCAGTGGCCACAGGACTGGAAAAGGTCAGTTTTCATTCCAATCCCAAAGAAAGGCAACGCCAAAGAATGCTCAAACTACCGCACAATTGCACTCATCTCACACGCTACTAAAGTAATGCTTAAAATTCTCCAAGCCAAGCTTCAGCAATACATGAACTGTGAACTTCCAGATGTTCAAGCTGGTTTTAGAAAAGGCAGAGGAACCAGAGACCAAATTGCCAACATCCTCTGGATCATCGAAAAAGGAAGA
>NW_011494735.1:9134069-9156562 GCF_000754665.1 Bison bison bison | reverse complement strand
GATTCTTGAAAGTCCCTTGGACTGCAAGGAGATCCAACCAGTCCATCCTAAAGGAGATCAGTCCTGGGTGTTCATTGGAAGGACTGATGTTGAAGCTGAAACTCCAATACTTTGGCCACCTGATGTGAAAAGCTGACTCATTTGAAAAGACCCTGATGCTGTGAAAGATTGAGGGCAGGAGGAGAAGGGGACGACAGAGAATGAGATGGTTAGATGGCATCACCGACTCAATGGACATGGTTTGGGTGAATTCCAGGAGTTGGTGATGGATAGGGAGGCCTGGCATGCTGCGATTCATGAGGTTGCAAAGAGTCGGACGTGACTGAGCGACAACTGAACCTAACTCCTTAGCAGGAGTGGCTAGAGAGCTGGGACCAGGTTGAATATCTAAATGACTGTCTGCGTCTTTAAGAGAGAGAGACCAGTCGTCCTGGAGCCCTGAGACAACATTCTGTATACGGTGTTAACATCTTGAAGAAGGTCAAGATATTTGCCATCTAGTTCTGGCAACTAGTGGGTGCCCCCTTCTTACCATCAGCTCTCTGTCCAATGTACTCCTGGGGTGATAGGCTCTCTTTTAGCGGTTTGGGTGTGCAGCTGAAGGAAGAACTACTGATGAATTATCCTCCCAATGATGATGCATTGTACTAATCTTTTTGTCTTTCATATATCCAGGGAATCTCTGGTGTAAAAGTCCATGACCCTCTAAATGAAAGTGAACAATCATGTCTGCAAGGGGAGAGGGAAGCATCATCAATAGTTGGTGAAGTATTCTAAATCATAAATGATATATTAACTAATTTGAAAATGAGATTTGAGGTTCTAACTCTTTGGTGGATGGACTGCATCCTTTTTTTTTTTAAGGCAACATGGTCAGGTTTTATAATAGAAGGTATGGTTTGTGAGCCAAAGATGATTACATTAGTAACTGAATATTAGCATATACAGTAGAAGAAGAGGGAAATTTTTTAATAAGATAAAAATCTATTATCTGATCCCAATTCACACTGTTACTGGAATTCTACAAATCATCAACCCATGCCTCAATTTCCCAGTCAGAAATACTCCCCAGCAGCATTTTAGTACAATGTTCTCTAATCCTTACACTATGCTTATTTTTAGCAGAGTTGACTTTGTATTCTACATATAATTGTGTATCCTCATCAGGTTTTGGAGAAGGCAATGGCACCCCACTCCAGCACTCTTGCCTGGAAAATCCCATGGACAGAGGAGCCTGGTAGGCTGCAGTCCATGGGGTCGCTAAGAGTCAGGAACGACTGAGCAACTTCACTTTCACTTTTCACTTTCAAGCATTGGAGAAGGAAATGGCAACCCACTCCAGGGTTCTTGCCTGGAGAATCCCAGGGACTGGGGAGCCTGATGGGCTGCTGTCTGTGGGGTCGCACAGAGTCAGACACGACTGAAGCGACTTAGCAGCAGCAGCCACAGCATCAGGTTTATCTCCCTCAAATCAGTTCATATTACAAGTCTCCGTAAACATGATTTTTTAAGGGCTGCATAGTATTTTAGCATACAAATGTACCATAATTTAATCATTTCCTATCACTTGTTTGCAGGTTTTTTAAATTGAATGTTCTGCAAAGTAAGCAGCTCTGTACATAATCACTGTCTGCATTTTGAATCATTAATTTGGCACTGATTCCAAAATGGGAAATAACTAGGTCAAGGGTATAAGCATCACTAAGGCTCATGATAAATGTTGCCAACCTATTTTCTAGAAAGACTGCACAAATTTATACTACTGCTAGCAAAGTATAAGAGTACAGAACACAAGCTTACAATCATGTCATTTGTTCCTTTGCCAAAGGCACTTGCTCAGTCATATCTGACTCTTTGTGACTCCGTGGACTGTAACCTGCAGGGCTCCCCTGTCCATGGAATTTTCCAGGCAAGAATACAAGAGTGGGTTGCCATTTCTTCTTCCAGGGGATCTTCCTGACCAGGGATTGAACCACTGTCTCCTGCATTGGCAGGAGGATTCTTTACCAACTGCGCCACCACCAATGTAATAAGTAAATTAAAATTTTGATCTAAATTCTTCAGTATTTATTAAAGTGCACATCCTCATTTCCAGAGTGGAAACCCCTGTGTTACTCACCTCTTTGTCCTCAGTCTCAGATTTCTCCCTCCCTATCATTTCAGCTGAACATCAGCAGACAGAGATTTTTCCCTTAGACATGTTAAACTCAGGAGACCCAAAAACTAAATCTACTTTCTTGTATTCCAAAACATATTCCACCCCTCTCCCCAGTATTCAGTGTTCTACTTATTTTTATCTCAGCTTTAACCTAGTTCTGGGCTTCATTCCTTTTTGCTATAACTATTATAGTATCTTTCCACATAGTTTTCCTGGGTGCATTGTCTCCCTTTTGCAAGGATTATACACTCCTGCTAATCATCTTTCTTAAAAAATACAAACTAACAATCTAACGAACTAGTGAGTAAAAAAACTAACATGCAAGCAAGCACAGAAGACTCACTATCTACTAGACATTGTTTGATAGAAATAAACTTCAGTGATGGCTCAGCGGTAAAGAGCAATGTAGGAGACATGGGTTCAATCCCTAGGTGGGGAAGATCCCTTGGAAGAAGAAATAGCATCCCACTCCAGTATTCTTGCCTGAAAAATTCCATGGACAGAGGAGCCTGGCAGGCTGCAATCCAAAGGGTTGCAAAGAGTCGGACATGACTAAGCAACTGAGTGCACATATAAAAATAGCTAATTTGTACTAAGTGTCAACTTATACATTCATTATACATTCATTCATTTGATCCTTACAAGACAGCCAAGCAGGAGCTACAATTATTATCATCCTTACAGATGAGAAAATTAAGCCACAAGGGGTTAAGAACTTGCCTGGGTCATAGAGCTAGCCAATGGTAGAGCCAGAATTTGATTCTGAGCTACCTGGTCCCAGAGATTCTGCTTATGATCACTGCTGCATTCTGACCCCTGTACAATGCTCAAGTCATTCCTCTGCTCCAAAACCATATGTTGCTCCCCATTACAGACCCGAAACTATGTCTCATTCACCTTTGCATCTTCAAACCTAACAACTCATTAACCAAGTAATGAAACTGAAATGAATGCAGTATTTGCCACCTTTGCAGTCTGCCATTTCAGCCTTACTGCCTACCACTTCCTCTCAAGAACCTTTATGTTCTGCTGTAACCGGCTACTTTCCCTGAGTAGGGTGGGCTACAACTTCCTCTCCATAGTTTAGGCCATTCCTAAGCCCAGCATGTCTTCTGTTAAAGTGACTCAGTTGTGTCCGACTCTTTGTGACCCTATGTACTATAGCCTGCCAGGCTCCTCTGTCCATGGAATTCTCCAAGCCAGAATACTGGAGTGGGTTCCATTCTCTTCTCCAGAGGATCTTCCCAACTCAGGGATCAAACCCAGGTCTCCTACATTGCAGGCAGATTCTTACCAGCTGAGCTACCAGGGAAGCCCAGCATGTCCCCTATCTCATTTACATCTACCTGATGAAACCATTTATCCTTGAAAACACGACTAAAATATTACACCTTATATCTCTTGGCTTGTGTTTACCGCTCCATTCTCCATTTCTACCGCATTCCTTCACTCATTTAATCAGGCTCACTTCTGGACATATGGCCGTAACACGACAGCTAGGCTTCCTGGTCTCGTGAAGTGTAGTGTTCAGTTAGGTAACAAGCACTGAACATGCCAACAAACTATTTTGGTAAAACAATTCCAGGTGCTGATAACTGCTACACACACACACACACACACACACACATATGTACTTCTCTAGGTGGAAAAGAAAAGACCACAATTAGAAATAAGAGAATTATGAAAAAAGCTCACCACTAAAGGGAAACATACAAAAAAAGGCAGGAAATCATCCAAACACAAAGCTAGTAGGCAGGTTAAAAGACAAAGTTAGTAAAATTACCTATATCCACAATAAGCAGTTAGTTCAGTTCAGTTCAGTCACTCAGTTGTGTCCAACTCTTTGCGACCCCATGAATCGCAGCACGCCAGGCCTCCCTGTCCATCACCATCTCCCAGAGTTCACTCAAACTCATGTCCATCGAGTCCGTGATGCCATCCAGCCATCTCATCCTCTGTCATCCCCCTCTCTTCCTGCCCTCAATCCCTCCCAGCATCAGAGTCTTTTGCAATGAGTCAACTCTTCACATGAGGTGGCCAAAGTACTGGAGTTTCAGCATTAGCATCATTCCTTCCAAAGAACACCCAGGACTGATCTCCTTCAGAATGGACTGGTTGGATCTCCTTGCAGTCCAAGGGACTCTCAAGAGTCTTCACCAACACCACAGTTCAAAAGCATCAATTCTTCAGCACTCAGCTTTCTTCACAGTCCAACTCTCACATTCATACATGACCACTGGAAAAACCATAGCCTTGACTAGACGGACCTTTGTTGGCAAAGTAATGTCTCTGCTTTTTAATATGCTGTTTAGATTGGTCATAACTTTCCGGGAGTAAGCGTCTTTTAATTTCATGGCTACAATCACCATCTGCAGTGATTTTGGAGCCCAGAAAAATAAAGTCTGACACTGTTTCCACTCTTTCCCCATCTATTTGCCATGAAGTGATGGGACCAGATGCCACAATCTTAGTTTTCTGAATGTTGAGCTTTAAGCCAACTTTTTCACTCTTCTCCTTCACTTTCATCAAGCAGTTAAGGGATACACAAAACACCTACCTGGAAAATATGATTTCAAACCAGTAATATTGCAGGGAAGAGAGTACAAATGTAGGGTTTTTAAAACCACACTTGAAATTAATAGATCAGCAAGTTAATCATATACACACGTGTGCACACACATACATAGAGAGTGCTAGATAAAAACCTCATGGTAACTGCAAACCAAAAATCTATACTATACACACAAAAAGAAAAATAAATCCAGACATAACATTGAAGACAGTCATCCTCAGAATTGCCAAAGCAATCCTGAGAGAAAAGAATAAAGCAGAAGGCATAACCCTCCCAGACTTCAGACAATAATACAAAGCTATTTTGTTGTTATTCAGTTGCTCAGTCATGTCTGACTCTTTGTGACCCCAAGGACTGCAGCACTCCAGGCTTCCCTGTCCTTCACTATCTCCCAGAGTTTGCTCAAACTCATGTCCTTGGAGTTGATGATGCCATCCATCCTCTGTTGGATGGATCCATCCATCCCCTTCTCCTCATGCCCTCAATCAATTTTCTGCTGATGGGTGGGGCTGCACTCCCTCCCTGTAGTTTGGCCTGAGATGGCCTAGTCCTGGAGTCTGTAGTCCCTGTGGTAGGGCTAGCGGCGCCCTCCTCCAAGAGGACTTATCCCAACACACCCCACCTCCCAGGACTGCTGCTGCCAGTGCCCCTGAGCCTGCAGCAGGCCACTGTTGACCCATACCTCCACCTGGGACTCCCAAACACTCACAGGCAAGTCTGGATCAGTGTTTGTGGGGTCACTGCTCCTTTCCCATGGGTCCTGGCGTGCACAAGGCTTTGTTTGTGCCCTCCAAGAATCTCTCGTGGGTACAGGGTTTGATTTTAACATGATTGTGCCCCTCCTACAATCTTGTTGTGGCTTATCCTTTGTCCTTGGACATAGGTTACCCTTTGGAGGGGTTGTCCAACATTCTCCTGTCAATGGTTGTTCAGCAGCTACTTGTGATTTTGGTGTTCTCACAGGAGAAGATGAGCGTACATCCTTCTGCTCCGCCATCTTGGAGGATTAGATCTGATAGAGTGCCTGAAGAACTATGGATGAAGGTTCATAACACTGTACAGGAGGTGGTGACCAAAACCATCCCCATGAAAAAGAAATGCAACACGGCAGAATGCTTGTCTGAGGAGGCCTTACAAACAGCTGAGAAAGGAAGAGAAATGAAAGGCAAAGGAGAAAGGGTAAGATATACCCAACTGAATGCAAAGTTCCAAAGAACAGCAAGGAGAGATGAGAAAGCCTTCATAAGTAAACAATGCAAAAAACAGAGGAAAACAATAGAATGGGAAAGACTAGAGACTTCTTCAAGAAAATTAGAGATACCAAGGGAATATTTCATGCACAGATGAGCACAATAAAGGACAGAAATGGTAAGGATGTAACAGAAGCAGAAGAGATCAACACGAAGTGGCAAGAACACACAGAAGAACTATACAAAAAAGGTCATAATGACCCAGATAACCACAATGGTGTGGTCACTCACCAAGAGCCAGATATCCTGGAGTGTGAAGTCAATTGGGACTTAGGAAGCATCACTACAAACAAAGCTAGTGGAGGTTATGGAATTCCAGCTGGGTTATTTCAAATCCTAAAAGAGAATGCTGTTAAAATGCGAAAGTCAATATGCCAGCAAATTTGGAAAACTCAGCAGTGGCCACAGGACTAGAAAGTTCAGTTTTCATTCCAATCCCAAAGAAGGGCTATGCCAAAGTATGTGCAAACTACCACACAATTCCACTCATTTCACATGCTACCAAGGTAATGCTCAAAATCCTTCAAGCTAGTCTTCAACAGTACGTGAATTTAGAACTTCCAGATGTACAAACTGGGTTTAGAAAACAGAGGAACCAGAGGTCAAATTGCCAACATCCATTGGATCTTAGAAAAAGCAAGAGAATTCCAGAAAAACATCTACTTCTGCTTCATTGACTATGCTAAAGCCTTTGACTCTATGGATCATAACAAACTGTGGAAAATTCTTAAAGAGATGGGGATCTTAGAACCCCTTTCCTGCCTCCCAAGAAACCTGTATGCAGGTCAAGAAGCAATAGTTAGAACCAGACATGGAACAATGGACTGGTTCCAAATTGGGAAAGGAGTATGTTAAGGCTGTATACTGTAACACTGCTTATTTAACTTATCATCATGTGAAATGCTGGGCTAGATGAAGCTCAAGCTGGAATCAAGATTGCTGAGAGAAACATCAATAACCTTAGATATCAAGATGATACCACCCTTATGGCAGAATGTGAAAAGGAACTAAAGAGCCTCTTGATGAAGGTAAAAGAGGAGAGTGAAAAACTGGCTTAAAACTCAACATTCAGAAAACTAAGATCATGGCATCTGGTCTCATTACTTCATGGAAAATAGATGGAGAATCATGGAAACAGTGACAGATTTTGTTTTCTTGGGCTTCAAAATCACTGTACATGGTGACTGCAGCCATGAAATTGAAAGACACTTGCCTCATGGAAGGAAAGCTATGGCAAACCTAGACAGCATATTAAAAAGCAGAGACATCACCTTGCCAACAAAGGTCCGTCTAGTCAAAACCATAGTTTTTCCAGTAGTCATAAGGAAAGCTGAGTGCCAAAGAATTGATGCTTTTGAACTGTGGTAATGGAGAAGACTCTCAAGAGTCCCTTGGACAACAAGGAGATCAAACCAGTCAATCCTAAAGGAAATCAACCCTGAATATTCATTGGAAGGACTAATGCTGAAGCTCCCATACTTTGGCTACCTGATGAAAGCAGCAAAATCTTTGGAAAAGACCCTGATGCTGGGAAATATTGAAGGCAGGAGAAGGGGACAACAGAGAATGAGATGGTTGGATGGCATCATTGACTTGATGGACATGCGTTTGAGCAAACCCTGGGAGATAGTGAGGATGGGGAAGCCTGGCATGCTGCAGTGCAGGGGGTCACAAAGAGTCAGACATGACTGGGCAAATGAACTACAACAAATAGTAATTAAAACAGCATGGTATTGGCATAAAAGCCGACATGGATCAGTGGAACACAATAGAGAGCCCAGAAATAAACCCACATACTTATGGTCAATTAATCTTTGACAAAGGTGGTAAGAATGGGGAAAAGACAGTCTCTTCAGCAAATGCTGTTGGGAAACTGGCTAGTTGCCTTCAAATTAATGAAGTTAGAACACACCTTTGTGCCACTAACAAAAGTAAACTCAAAATGGCTTAAATATTTAAATATAAGACAAGACAAAATAAAACTCCTAGAAGAAAACATAGGTAAAACATTCTCTGACATAAATAGTACCAATGTTTTCTTAGGTCAGTCTCCCAAAACAATAGAGGGGAAAAAAGCAAAAATAAACAAATGGAACTAATTAAGCTTATAATTTTTGCAGAGCAAAGGAAAGTAACCATTAAGAAAACAAAAAGACTACCTATGGATTGGGAGAAAATATTTGCAAATGATGCAACCAACAAGGACTTAATTTTCAAAACATACAAATATACAAAATATACATTTCAATAACCAAAAACCAGCTTCAGTCAAAAATGTGCAGAAGATCTAAATAGGTATTTCCCCAAAGAAGACATACAGATTGCCAAAGAGCATATGTAAAGATATTTAACATCGCTAATTGTTAGAGAAATACAAATAAAACTACAATGATGTACCACCTCACACCAGTCAGAATGACCATTATTAAAATGTCTACAAATCATAGATGCTGGAGACAGTAAAGAGAAAAGGGGAACCTTCTTATATTGTTGGTAGGGAATGTAAGCTGGTGTGGCCATTATGGAAAGCAATATGGAAGTTTCTCAAAACACTAAAAATAGAATTACCACATGATCCAGCAATCCCATTCCTAGGCATATACTCAGATAAAACTATAATTTGAAAAGATGCATGCACCTATGTTCATTACAGCACTATTTACAATAGCTAAGACATACAAACAACCTAAATTTCCATGGATTGATGAATAGATAAAGATGATATGGTACCTATATACAGCGGAATAGTACTCAGCTATAAAAAAAAAGCATGAAATAATGCCATTTGCAGTAACATGGATGGACCTAGAGATTATCCCACTAAGTAAAGTCAATCAGAAAGACAAAGAAAAATACCATACATATGACTTAAATGTATAAACTAAAAGATGACACAAATCAACATATCTACAAGACAGCAACAGATTCATAAACATAGAAAACAGATGTGTGGCTCCAAAGGGGTAAGGGGATGGGAGAGGGAAGGATTGGGGGTTTGGGATTAGCAGATACAAATTATTATATATAGAATGGGTAAATAACAAGGTCCTACTCTATAGCATAGAAAACTATATTCAATATCCTATGATAAAGCATAATGGAAAAAAATACAGATATAACCGAGTCATTTTGTTGTACAGCAAAAATTAACATTGTCAACCAATAAAATTTCAAAAAATATATAGTCAAATCATAAGAGAACAAGAAAGGAAAAGAAAAAAAATACCTCCAAAAACAAACCCAAAGAAATTAACAAAATGGCAATAAAACCATGCTAAGTCACTTCAGTCGTGTCCGACTCTGTGTTGACCCCATAGACGGCAGCCCACCAGGCTCCCCCGACCCTGGGATTCTCCAGGCAAGAACACTGGAGTGGGTTGCCATTTCCTTCTCCAATGCATGAAAGTGAAAAGTGAAAGTGAAGTCGCTCAGTCATGTCCAACTCTTCAAGACCCCATGGACTGCAGCCCACCAGGCTCCTTCATCCATGGGATTTTCCAGGCAAGAGTACTGGAGTGGGGTGCCATTGCCTTCTCCAAGACCATACATAACAATAATTACCTTAAATGTAAATGGACTAAATGCTCCAACCAAAAGATACAGAGCGGCTGAATGCATACAAAAACAAGATCTATATATACGAAATGAAAACCACAATCACAGAAAACAAACTGATTACATGGATAACAGCCTTGTCTAACTCAATGAAATTATGAGCGATGCCATGTAGGGGCACCCAAGATGGACAAGTTATAGTAGAGAGTTCTGACAAAATGTGGTCCATTGGAGAAGGGAATGGCAAATCGCTTCAACATTCTTGCCTTGAGAACCCCATGAACAGTATGAAAAGGCAAAAAGATGAACTCATGACACTGAAAGATGAACTCCCCAAGTTGGTAAGTGCCCAATGTCCTACTGGAGAATAGCAGAGAAATAATTCCAGAAAGAATGAAGAGGCTGAGCCAAAGCAAAAACAACACCCTGTTGTGAATGTATCTGGTGGTGAAAGTAAAGTCTGATGCTGTAAAGAATAATATTACATGGGAACCTGGAGTGTTACGTCCAAGAATCAAGGAAAATTCTAAGTGGTCAAACAGAAGATACCAAGAGCGAGCATCAACATTTTAGGAATCAGTGAACTAAAATGGACAGGTATGGGCAAATTTAATTCAGATGACCATTATATCTACTACTATGGGCAAGAATCCCTTAGAAGAAGTGGTGTAGCCCTCATAGTCAAAAAGAGTCCGAAATGCAGTACTTGGGTGCAATCTCAAAAACAACAGAATGATCTTGATTCGTTTTCAAGGCAAACCATTCAATATGACAGTAACCCAAGTCTATGCTCCAAGCACTTAATGCTGAAGAAGATGAAGTTGAACAGTTCTATGAAGACCTACAAGACCTAGAAATAACATCAAAAAAAGATGTCCTTTTCATCATAGGGGACTGGAATGCAAAAGTAGGAAGTCAAGAGATACCTGGAGTAACAGGCAAGTTTGGCCTTATAGTACACATGAAGCAGGGCAAAGGCTAACAGAGTTTTGCCAAAAGAATGCACTGATCATAACAAACACCCTCTTCCAACAACATAAGAGACAACTCTACAGAAGGACATCACCAGATGGCCAATACTGAAATCAAATTGATTATATTCTTTGTAGCTGAAGATGGAGAAGCTCTATACAGACCGGGAGCTGACTGTGGCTCAGATCATCAACTCCTTTTACAAAATTCAGACTTAAATTGAAGAAAGTAGGAAAAACCACTAGGCCATTCAGGTATGACCTAAATCAAATCCTTTATGATGATACAGTGGAAGTGATAAACAATTTCAAGGGATTAGATCTGGTAGACAGAGTTCCTGAATAAGTATGGATGGAGGTTGTTACTTGTACAGGAGACAGTGATCAAAACCATCCCCAAGAAAAAGAAATTCAACAAGGCAAAATGGTTGTCTGAGGAGGCCTTACAAATAGCTGAGAAAAGAAGTGAAAGGCAAAGGAGAAAAGGAAAGATATACCCATCT
The DNA here is from genome assembly GCF_000754665.1 of Bison bison bison. Lineage (NCBI taxonomy): Eukaryota > Metazoa > Chordata > Mammalia > Artiodactyla > Bovidae > Bison > Bison bison. The sequence continues at coordinate 9,145,553 of NW_011494735.1, read as the reverse complement.
GAATGCAGAGTTCCAAAGAATAGCAAGGAAAGATAAGAAAGCCTTCCTAAATGACCAACACAAAGAAACAGAGGAAAACAATAGAATGGGAAAGACTAGAGATGTCTTGAAGAAAATTACAGATACCAAGAGAATGTTTCATGAAAAGATGGGCACAATTTCTGTCCTAAAGGACAGAAGCAAAAAGTATTAAGAAGAGGTGGCAAGAATACACAGAAGAACGAGACAAAAAAGATCATAATGATCCAGATAACCATGATGGTGAGATTATTCATCTAGAGCCAGACATCCTGGAGTAAGAAGTCAGCTGGGACTTAGGAAGCATCACTACAAAGCTAGTGGAGGTGATGGAATTCCAGCTGAGTTATTTCAAATCCTAAAAGATGATACTGTTAAAATGCTGCAGGCAATATGCCAGGAAATTTGGAAAACTCAGCAGTGGCCACAAGAACTGGAAAAGATCAGTTTTCATTCCAATTGCAAAGAAGAACAATGCCAAAGAATGTTCAAACTACCACACTATTGTACTCATTTCACATTCTACCAAGGTAAAGCTCAAAATCCTTCAAGCTAGGCTTCAACAGTCTGTGAATCGAGAACTTCCAGATGTGCAAGCTGGGTTTAGAAAAGGCAGAGGAACCAGAGATCAAATTGCCAACATCAGTTGTATCATAGAAAGAGCTAGAGAATTCCAGAGAAACATCTCTTTCTGCTTCACTGACTATGCTAAAGCCTTTGACTGTGTGGATGGATCACAACAAACTGTGAAAAATTCTGAAAGAGATGGGGATACTAGACCACCTTATCTACCTTCTGAGAAACCTGAACACAGGTCACGAAGCAACAGTTAGAACTAACATAGAACAATGGATTGGTTCCAAATTGGGAAATGAGTACGTCAAGGCTGTTTATCATCCCCTTGCTTATTTAACTTATATGCAGAATACATCACATGAAATGCTGGGCTGGATGAAGCACAAGCTGCAATCAAGTTTCCTCAGAGAAATATCAATAATCTCAGAGATGCAGACAACACCACCCTTATGGAAGAAAGTGAAGAGGAACTAAAGGGCCTCTTGAGGAAGGTGAAAGAGGAGAGTGAAAAGCTGGCTTAAAACTCAACATTCAAAAAACTAAAAGCAAGGCATCTGGTCCCATCATTTCATGGCAAATAGTTGGAGGGGGGGAATGGAAACAGTGAGATACTTTATTTTCTTGTGGGTTTCCCTCAGTTAGTAAAGAATTTGCTTGCAATGCAGGAGACCCCTGTTCAATTCCTGGGTCAGGAAGATACCCTGGAGAAGGGTTAGGCTACCCACTCCAGTATTCTTGGGCTTCCCTTGTGGCTCAGCTGGTAAAGAATGCACCTGCAATGTGGGAGATCTGGGTTTCATCCCTGGGTTGGGAAGATCCCCTAGAGAAGGGAAAGGCTACCCACTCCAGGACTCGCAAAGAGTCAAACACGACTGAGTGACTTTCATTTTATTTTCTTGGACTCCAAAATCAATGTGGATGATGACTACAGCCATGAAATTGAAAGACATTTGCTCCTTGGAAGGAAAGCTATGACAAACCTAAACAGTATAATAAAAAGCACATTACTTTGCCAACAAAGGTCCATCTAGTCAAGACTATGGTTTTTCCAGCAGTCATGTATGGATGTGAGAGTTGGACAATAAAAAAGGCTGAGTGCCAAATAATTGGTGCTTTTGAACTGTGGTGTTGGAGAAGATTCTTGAGAGTCCCCTGGACTGCAAAGAGATCAAACCAGTCAATCCTAAAGGAAATCAATCCTGAAAATTCATTGGAAGGACTAATGCTAAAGCTGAAACTTGAATACTTTGGCCTCCTGATGCGAAGAGCCTACTCATTGGAAAAGACCCTGATGTTGGGAAAGGTTGAAGGCAAGAGAGGGGGACGACATAGGATGAGCTGGTTGGATCGCATCACCGACTCAATGGACATGAGTTTGAGCAAACTCAAGGAGATGGTTAAGGACAGGGAAGCCTGGCGTGCTGCAGTCCATGGGGTCACAAAGAGTCGGACATGACTGAGCAACTGAACAACAACAATAACAGATTCACTTCAGATCTAGAGACCCACATAGACTGAAAGTGAGGGGATGGAAAAATGTATTCCACACAGAAGGAAATCACAAGAAAAAGTAACAATACTTACATCAGACTAAATAGATTTTAAAATAAACACTATTACAAGAGACAAATAAGGACACTACATAATAATCAAGGGGTCAATCCAAGAAGAAGATATAACAATTATAAATATATATGCACCAATATAGAAACACCTAAGTGTATAAAGCAGATATTAATGGACACAAAAGGAGAAATTGACAGGAACATAATCATAGTCGAGAACCTAAGCACCTCACTTACACCAATGGATAGATCATCCAGATATAAAATTGATAAAGAAACATGAGCCTTAAATGACACATTAGACCAAATGGACTTAACATATAGAAAGCATTCCATCCAAAAGCAGCAGAATACTCATTCTTCTCAAGTATTCATGGAACATCCCCCAGGATGGATCATATGCTGGATAACAAAATAATCCTTGGTAAATTTTTAAAAGTTGAAATGATATAAGCATTTTTCCTATCACACAATATGAGACTAGAAATCAACTAAAAGAAAAAAAAAAACTGCAAAAAAAACCCCAGAACACAGTAGAGGCTAAACAATATGCTACTAAATACTCAATGGATAACTGAAGAATCAAAGAAGACATTAAAATATACCTGAAGTAAGTGAAAACAAAAACACAATACAAAACCTATGGGGCAGCAACAAAAACAGTTCTAAGAGGCAAGTTTAGAGTAAAAGCAGAGACATTACTTTGCCAACAAATGTCCATCTAGTCAAAGCTATGGTTTTTCCAGTAGTCATATATGCATGTGAGAGTTGAACTATAAAGAAAGCTGAGCGCTGAAGAACTGATGCTTATGAACTGTGGTGCTGAGAAGACTCTTAAGAGTCCTTTGGACTGCAAGGAGGTTAAACTAGTCAATCCTAAAGGAAATCAGTCCTGAATATTCATTGGAAGAACTGATGCTGAGCCTGAGGCTGAAACTCCAATACTTTGTCCACCTGATGCTAAGAACTGACTCATTGGAAAAGACCCTGATGCTGGCAAAGATTGAAGGCAGGAGGAGAAGGGGACCACAGAGGATGAGATGATTGGATGGCATCACCGACTCTATAGACATGAGCTTGAGTAAGCTCCGGGAATTGGTGATGGACAGGGAAGCCTGGTGTGCTCCAGTGCATGGGGTCGCAAAGAGTCAGACACAACTTAGCGACTGAACTGAACTGAAGCTTACCCCAGGAATCAAGAAAAACCTCAAATAAGCAACCTAAACTTATACCTGCTGGGAAGGATTGGGGGCAGGAGGAGAAGGGGACGACAGAGGATGAGATGGCTGGATGTCATCACCGACTTGATGGACGTGAGTCTGAGTGAACTCCGGGAGTTAGTGATGGACAGGGAGGCCTGGTGTGCTGCGATTCATGGGGTCACAAAGAGTCAGACACGACTGAGCGACTGAACTGAACCTTATACCTAAAGGAAGTAAAAAAGAACAAACAAAACCTAAAATTAGTAGAAGGAAAGAAATAATGGAGATCAGAGCAGAATTAAGTGAAGTTAGGCTGAAAAGAAAATAAGAGAAAAGATCAGTGAAACTAAAATCTGATTCTTTGAAAAGATACACAAAATTAATAAACCTTTAGGCAGACTCAGCACGAGAAAAAGGGAGATGATCCAGATCAGTAAAATTAGAAATGTAAAAGAAGTTACAATCAACATTACAGAAATATAAAGGATCAAAAGACACTACTATGAAAAATTATATGCCAATAAAAAGGACAACCAAAGAAAAAATGGACAGATTCTTAGAAAGGTACAATCTCCCAAGACTGAACCAGGAAAAAATAGAAAATATGAAAAAACTAATTACCAGTAATGAAATTCAATCAGTAATTTTTAAAATTCCCAACAAACAAAACTCCAGGACCAGATGGTTTTATAGGTGAATTATACCAAACTAAGAGTAAACACCTATCCTTCTGAAATTATTCCAAAAAATTGCAGAGGAAGAAACACTTTCAAACTCATTATATGATGCCATCATAGCCTGATACCAAAACCAAACAAAGATATCACAAAAAGAGAATTATATGGCACTATCACTGATGAACATAGATGCAAAAATCTTCAACACATACCAACAAACCAAATCCAACAATACAGTAAAAGTATTGTTGATACTTTTTTATTTTTGATTTTATTTATCAAAAAGTTTTTTTGATACTTACAAAATCAGTGTAACATACCACATCAACAAATTGAGGAAAAAAACTATATGATCATCTCAATAGATGCATAAAAGTTTTTCATAAGGTTCAACATCCATTTATGATTAAAAACTCCAGAAAGTAGGCATAGAGGGTATATACCTAAATATTAATAAAGACCACATATGTCAAAACCACAGCTATCATATTCAAAAGTGAAAAGTTGAAAGCATTTCCTCTAAGATCAGGAACAAGATCAGAAACAATGCCCACCTTTTACTCATCACTTTCATTCAACAGTTTTTGAAGTCCTAGCCACAGCAATCATAAAAAAAAAGAAATAAAAGTAACCCAGACTGGAAAGGAGCAAGTAAAACTGCCATTGTTTGCAGATTACATGATACTATACATAGAAAATCCTAAAGACAGCACCAGAAGGCTATTAGAGCTCATTAACAAATTTTGTAAAGGTATAGGATACAAAACTAATATACATACTAATATACATAAATCTGTTGTATTTCTACATACTAACAATGAACTATCAGGAAAGAATTAATAAAGTAATCTCATTTACCATCTCATCAAAAGGAATAAAATAGCTAGTCATAAACCTACTTAAAGAGGTAAAAGACCTATACTCGGGAAAGTATGAGACACTGATAACAGAAACTGAACACAACACAAACAACTGGGAAGACAGACCATGTTCTTAAATGGGAATAATTAATACTGTTAAAAATGACATTATCATCCAAGGCCATCTACAGATTCACTGCAATCCCTGTCAAAATATTATACCAACGGCTTTTTTTTAACAAAACTAGATTAATTTTGAAATTTGTATGAAAACACAAAACCTTGAATAGCCAAAGCGATCTTGATTGAGAAAGAACAGGGTTGGAGGTGTCATGCTCCTTGACTCTCCACTATACTGTAATGCTACAGTACAAAATAGTATAGCATTAGCAGAAAAACATACACATCAATCACTGTAACAGAATAGAGAGCCCAGAAATAAACCTGTGCTCTTATGGTCGATTAATCTATGACATAGGAGGCAAGAATATACAGTAGACAAAAGGCAATCTCTTCAATAAGTGGTGCTGGGAAAATTGGCCAGCTATATGTAAAAGAATGAAACTAAAACATTTTCTAACGCCATACACAAAAATAAACCCAAAATGATTTAAAATCCTAAATGTAAGACCAGATACTATTACAAAACTCTTAGAGGAAAACATAGGTAGAACACCTTTTGACACAAATCGCAGCAATATCTTTTTGGTTCCACCTCCTAGAGTAATGAAAATAGAAACAAAAATAAGCACACAGGATCCAATAAACCTAAGAGATTTTTAAAAAATATTTATTTGGCTACACTGGGTCATACTTGCTGCTTGTACAGTCTTCATTGCTGCATGTGAGATTTGCAGCATGTGGGATCTAGTTCCCTAAATAGGGATTGTACCCAGGCCCCTGTGTTGGGAGCACAGAGTCTTAGTCAACGGACAACCAGGGATGTCCCAAACCTAAAACCTTTTTGCACAGCAAAGGAAACCATAAACAAAATGAAAAGACAACCTACAGAATGGGAGAATATATTTGCAAACAATGTGACCAATAAAGGAGTAATCCCCAAAATATACAAACAGCTCATGCAGCTCAATATAAAAAAACAAAAAACCTAATAAAAAAATAGGCAGAAGATCTAAACAGGTATTTCTCCAAAGAAGACCTATAGACAGCCAAAAAGCACATGAAAAGATGCTCGACATTGCTAATTATTAGAGACATTCAAATCAAAACCGCAATGAGGTATCACCTCACACCAGTCAGAATGGCCATCAACAAAGTCTACAAATAATAAGTGCTGGAGAGGGTTGAGAGAAATAGGAACCCTTCGACACTGTTAGTGGGAATGTAAATTGGTACAATCACTATGGAGAACAGCATGGAGGTTCCTTAAAGCACTAAACATGGAACTACCTATGATCTGGCAATCCCACTCCTGGATGTATATCTGAATAAAACCATAATTTGAAAAGATACATGCACCCCAATTTGCATTGTAGCACTATTAAGCCAAGACATGGAAATAACCTAAATGTCCATTCACGGAATGGACATCCAGAGGAATGAATAAAGAAGATGTGGTATACAAGGGATTATTACTCAGCCATAAAATAGAATGAAATAATACCATTTGTAGCAACATGGATATACCTAGAGATTATCATACTAAGTAAGTCAGACAGAAACAGAGAAGACATATCATAGATATCACTTACATATAGAATCTGAAAAGATGATACAAATGAACTTATTTACAAAAGAGAAAGAGGCTCATAGACTTCAAAAACAAACTTGTGGTTACCAAAGACAAAAGATGGGGGTAAAGATAAATTAGGGCTTTGGAGCGAACATATACATACCACTTCATATAAAATAGGAAATCAACAATGACCTTCTGTATAGCACAGGTAGTTCTACTCAATAATTTGCAACAATTTATATGGGAAAAATAATCTGAAAAAAGAATGGGTATATGTATTCATTTAACTGAATCACCTTGCTGTACACACTGAAATTAACAACACTGTAAATCAACTATACTCTAATATAAAAATTAAATTTAAAAAACTTCAGAATAAATCTCACCAAGAAGGTGAAAGACACAGGCTGACAACTATAAAAACATGAATAAAGGAAACTGAAGATGATTCAAGCAAATAGAAAGATATCCCATGCTCTTGGACTGAAAGAATTGATATTATTAAAATGGCCATAGTACTCATAGTACTTAAAGTACTATGGATTTATTGTAATCCCTATCAAAATTACCCATGGCATTTTTTTTTTACAGAACTACAACAAATAACCCCAAAATTTATATGAAAACATAGAAGACCAGAATTGCCAAAGCAATCCTGGGGAAAAAGAACGAAGTAGAAGGCATAGCCCTCCCAGACTTCAGACTATACTACAAAGCTACAGTAATCAAAATAGCATGGTATTGGCACCAAAACAGACATATGGATTAATGAAATAGAAATCCCAGAAGTAAACCCATACACCTATGGACAATTAATCTTCAATAAAGGAGGCAATACTATATAATAGGGAAAAGACGGTCTTTTCAGCAAGTGGTATTGGGAAAGTTGGACAGTTACATGTAAATCAATGAAATTAGAATACACCCTTATACCATACACAAAAATAAACTCAAAATTGCTTAAAGACTTAAATATAAGGCAAGATATCATGAAATTCCTAGAAGAGAAAATAGGCAAGACATTCTCTGACATAAATCATACCAATATTTTCTTAGTTCAGTCTCCCAAGGCAATAGAAATAAAAGCAAAAATAGACAAATGGGACCTAATCAAGCTTATAATATTTTGTACAGCAAATGAAACCATAAGCAAAATGAAAAGACAACCTATAGCCAGAAGAAATTATTTGCAAATGATGCAACCCATAAGGGCTTAATTTCTAAAATATACCAACAGTGCATACAATTCAATAACAAAAAACAGTCCAGTAAAAAAATGGGCAGAAGATCTAATAGACATTTCTCTAAAGAAAATATACCAATGGCCAATATGCACATGAAAAGATACATATCATGGCTAATTATTAGAGAAATGCAAATTAAGTGACGAGATATCACCTCACACCTGGCAGAATGGCCATCATTTAAAAATTTACAAATAATAAATGCTAGAGAGGGTGGAGAGAAGGGAACCCTTGTACAGTGTTGGTGGGAACATGAATTGGTGCAGCCACCATGGAAAACAACATAGAGGTTTCTCAAAAAACTAAGAACGGGGCTTCCCCGGTGGCTCAGTGGCCAAGACTTTGCCTGCCAACACAGGAGACATAGGTTCAATCCCTGATCCAAGAGGATCCCACAGGCTGCAAGGCAACAAAGCCCATGGGCCACAACTACTGACCCTATACTCTCGAGCCCAGGAGTCACGACTACTGAGGCCACGTGCCGCAACCACTGAAGCCTGAGTGCTCTAGAGCCTGTGTTATGCAACAAGAGAGGCCGCGGCAGTGAGAAGCCTGCACACCACACCTAGAGAGCAGCCCCCACCTCTGCAACTGGAGAAAGCCCGCATGCAGCAGCAAAGACCTAGCACAGCCAAAAAACAAATACATAAAATTACTTTTGAAAAAACTAAAAACAGAGTTGCCATATGATTCAGCAGTTCTACTCCTGGGCATATATCCAGACAAAATTACAATGTGAAAAGATACATGCACCCCATATGTTTATAGCAGCACTATTTACAGTAGCCACAACATGGGAACAACCAAAATGTCCACTGACAGATGAATAGAGAAGATGTGGTACATGTATACAATGGAATATTTCCTAGCCATTAAAAAGAATGAAAATATGCCATCTGCAGCAACATAGATGGACCTAGAGGTCATCACTAAGCCAAGTAAGTCAAAAAGAGAAAGACAAATACCATATGTATCACTTCCATGTGGAAACTTAAGGACAACATAAATGACCATATCTAGGAAATGGACTCACAGACATAGAGAACAGACTCACGGCTGCCAAGGGAGAGGGGAGTGAAGGAAGGAAGTATTGGGAGTTTGGGATTAGCAGATGCAAGCTATGATATATGTGTGTGCTATGTGCTTAGTCGTTCACTCATGTCTGACTCTGTGACCCCATGGACTGCAGCCCACCAGGCTCCTCTGTCCATGGGGATTCTCCAGGCAAGAATACTGGAGTGGGTTGTCATGATCTCCTCCAGGGAATCTTCCCAACCCAGGGATTGGACCCAGGTCTCCTGCATTGCAGGTGGATTCTTTACCATCTGAGCCACCAGGAAAGCCCAACTATGATACATAGGATCAGTTCAGTTCAGTTCAGTCACTCAGTCGTGTCCGACTCTTTGCGACCCCATGAATCGCAGCAGGCCAGGCCTCCCTGTCCATCACCAACTCCCGGAGTTCACTGAGACTCACATCCATCGAGTCAGTGATGCCATCCAGCCATCTCATCCTCTGTCGTCCCCTTCTCCTCCTGCCCCCAATTCCTCCTAGCATCAGAGTCTTTTCCAATGAGTCAACTCTTCACATGAGGTGGCCAAAGTACTGGAGTTTCAGCTTCAGCATCATTTAAACAATAAAGACCTACTACATAGCACAGGGAACTATATTCAATACCCTGTGATAAACCATAATGGAAAAGAATATGAAAAAGAAATATATATGTGTGTGTGTGTGTATATATAAAACTGAGTCATTTTGCTGTACAATAGAAATTAACACATTGTAATTAACTATACTTCAATAAGATTTTTAAACATTATAACGTGGTATAACCATACAATGGAATAGTATTCAGCAATAAAAAGAAATGAAGTACTGATACTTGTTACCACATGGATGAACTTTTAAAATACAATTCTAGTTATATGAAATTCAAGATAGCCAAATCTAGAGAGACTGAAAATAGATTCACAGTTGCCTAGAGATTAGAGGACAGGAGTTGGAGGAGAGTGACTCCTAAGGGATGTGGGATGTTTGGGAGAGGTGATTAAATGCTCTAAATTTAATTTTGGTGATGGTTGCACAACTCTGAGTATACTAAAAAACCACTGAACAATACTCATTAAAGTGGTGACTTATATGACATGTGAATTATATCTCAATTAAGCCATAACCCCCCACAAGCCAGTTGAAATCTCTGTTTTACAAGAAGAAGTAAACAGATAGCTCCTTTAAGCCACTGAATCATTCTCAGCTCTGTCACAGCAGCCTCACTTTGTTCTGACTAATGCACTCTGCCTTCCTCCCTCATGACAGTAATAAATCTTCTGCTGATGCAGGAAGGAGTATGTGGGGCTGGGAAAACAGTAGGACCTAACTGCTTCTTGTATCCACAGATCTCCCTGATACAGCCTCACCTCAGAAATAACAAGTACAATCAAGAAGTTTCTTTAGTGCAAATAAGTTTTCCAGGTTAGGATTCAACTTTTTCCAGATGCTAAATGTTACTCTGTTTCCTTTCTGTTTTCCAAAACTTTGTTACTGTTGTTATCTCTCTTAGACTCTGTAGTTGGGGGGTTATGTCATTTTTAAAATGTCCTTCATTGTCATTTGGGGCTTCCCTGGTGGCTTAGATCATAAGAATCTGCCTGCAATACGGAGACTCAGGTTCCAGGTTCGATCCCTGGGTCGGGAAGATCCCCTAGAGAAGGAAATGGCAATCCACTCCGGTATTCTTGCCTGAAGAATTCCATGGACAGAGGAGCCTGGTGGGCTACAGTCCATGGGATCTCAAAGAGTCAGACATGACTGAGTGACTAACATTTTCAATACGGAATGAAGCAGGGCAAAGACTAATAGAGTTTTGCCAAGAAAATGCACTGGTCATAGCAAACACCCTCTTCCAACAACACAAGAGAAGACTCTATACATGGACATCACCAGATGGTCAACACTGAAATCAGATTGATTATATTCTTTGCAGCCAAAGATGGAGAAGCTCTATACAGTCAGCAAAAACAAGACCAGAAGCTGACTGTGGCTCAGACCATGAACTCCTTATTGCCAAATTCAGACTTAAATTGAAGAAAGTAGGGAAAACCACTAGACCATTCAGGTATGACCTAAATCAAATCCCTTATGATTACACAGTGGAAGTGAGAAATAGATTTAAGGGCCTAGATCTGATAGAGTGCCTGATGAACTATGGACTGAGGTTCGTGACATTGTACAGGAGACAGGGATCAAGACCATCCCCATGGAAAAGAAATGCAAAAAAGCAAAATGGCTGTCTGGGGAGGCCTTACAAATAGCTGTGAAAAGAAGAGAAGTGAAAAGCAAAGGAGAAAAGGAAAGATATAAACATCTGAATGCAGAGTTCCAAAGAATAGCAAGAAGAGATAAGAAAGCCTTCTTCAGCGATCAATGCAAAGAAATAGAGGAAAACAACAGAATGGGAAAGACTAGGGATCTCTTCAAGAAAATCAGAGATACCAAAGGAATATTTCATGCAAAGATGAGCTCGATAAAGGACAGAAATGGTAGGGACCTAACAGAAGCAGAAGATATTAAGAAGAGGTGGCAAGAATACACAGAAGAACTGTACAAAAAAGATCTTCACGACCAAGATAATCACGATGGTGTG
>NW_011494735.1:9133224-9133698 GCF_000754665.1 Bison bison bison | reverse complement strand
AAATTCTGAAGGAGATGGGAATACCAGACCACCTGATCTGCCTCTTGAGAAATTTGTATGCAGGTCAGGAAACAACAGTTAGAACTGGACATGGAAAAACAGACTGGTTCCAAATAGGAAAAGGAGTTCGTCAAGGCTGTATACTGTCACCCTGTTTATTTACCTTATATGCAGAGTACATCATGAGAAACACTGGACTGGAAGAAACACAAGCTGAAATCAAGACTGCCGGGAGAAATATCAATAACCTCAGATATGCAGATGACACCACCCTTATGGCAGAAAGTGAAGAGGAACTCAAAAGCCTCTTGATGAAAGTGAAAGTGGAGAGTGAAAAAGTTGGCTTAAAGCTCAACATTCAGAAAATGAAGATCATGGCATCTGGGCCCATCACTTCATGGGAAATAGATGGGGAAACAGTGGAAACAGTGTCAGACTTTATTTTTCTGGGCTCCAAAATCACTACAGATGGTG
>NW_011494735.1:9125963-9133124 GCF_000754665.1 Bison bison bison | reverse complement strand
AGTTGGCTTAAAGCTCAACATTCAGAAAATGAAGATCATGGCATCTGGGCCCATCACTTCATGGGAAATAGATGGGGAAACAGTGGAAACAGTGTCAGACTTTATTTTTCTGGGCTCCAAAATCACTACAGATGGTGACTGCAGCCATGAAATTGAAAGACTCTTACTCCTTGGAAGGAAAGTTATGACCAACCTAGATAGCATATTTAAAAGCAGAGACATTACTTTGCCAACAAAGGTTCGTCTAGTCAAGGCTATGGTTTTTCCTGTGGTCATGTATGGATGTGAGAGTTGGACTGTGAAGAAGGCTGAGCACCGAAGAATTGATGCTTTTGAACTGTGGTGTTGGAGAAGACTCTTGAGAGTCCCTTGGACTGTAAGGAGATCCAACCAATCCATTCTGAAGGAGATCAGCCCTGGGATTTCTCTGGAAGGAATGATGCTAAAGCTGAAACTCCAGTACTTTGGCCACCTCATGTGAAGAGTTGACTCATTGGAAAAGACTCTGATGCTGAGAGGGATTGGGGCAGGAGGAGAAGGGGATGACAGAGGATGAGATTGCTGGATGGCATCACTGACTGACTCGATGGACGTGAGTCTGAGTGAACTCCGGGAGTTGGTGATGGACAGGGAGGCCTGGCATGCTGCCATTCATGGGGTCGCAAAGAGTCGGACACGACTGAGCGACTGATCTGATCTGATCTGATCTGATGGACGAGGCAACAGAAGTAAATGTCCTGTCTTCAAATTAAGAATTTAGAATTCAGGATTCTTCTTCAGCCTCTCAAAATCCTTTCTGCTTAACTCAGCAAGAGTTGGTTTCTGTTTCTTGCAATTGAAAGCCCTAATAAACACATTCAGAAATAATTTTCTTCCTAATAAAGGTATCATAGTTACTGTTTAACATCCCAAATTCTGCAGACCACAACAGTTGCAAATGGTTCCTGTTTCCATCAGGGGGATATAACCTTCCTATATGCTACCTCAAGAGAAGATGACTTGGAAAAAGACACAGCCAGAACTTACCTTTGCTTTACTAGGTTTAAAACTTCAGTGTTTAGGAACAAAACAGTGGGAGAAAGTGTTTCATTTTATCTTGGAATAATTTAGGTTTTCTTTTTTTTTTTAATTAAGAAAAATAATCAATGAGGAATACTTTTTTCATGTGGTATGAAGCAAAATACATAATAACAAATGCTTGCTTAATTAATAAAACATCTTACCAAAATTAGTGAGTAAATTGACCATCCATTAGAGTTCAGAAATTTACACTTGGAAAAAAGTACATTAGAATGGGAGTGTGTTAATGATAGAAAAAAAGATAGTAAGCTTCACGGTCAGAGAACCAAGTGTCTCCAGTGATCTATGTGGGGGAAAAGGAAAATTCAATTGTACTTGATTATGTGCTGAAAAAAATTACCTATGGGCTCTGGAAATAATTTACATTGACTAGAGGAAATTTCAAAATAGGAATTCATATGTAGGTCAAATGCAGGTCATGAGTTTTAAAAGTCTACTGGAATGGAGAAATATATATGGAATGAAGACATTATAACTGAGTTTTGACAATGCTGCTTGAGGGGAGACTAGTTACCAAAGTTATACACCTGAAAACAGTAGTCACAGTGAAGAGAGGAGGTAATTGTTAAACAACCCAATTTGATGGTGCAATTCATTCTTACTTGTTTTTAGATGTAAATTGCCTGAGCCCCAACCCCCAACTGCCAGAGAAAATAAAATTTCCCAAAATCCCTCTATTCCCTTCCAGGTTCCCATTCCTCCCCCTAGATGTCCTTGTTTGTTTCCAAGGCAATGGCACCCCACTCCAGTACTCTTGCCTGGAAAATCCCATGGATGGAGGAGCCTGGTAGGCTGCAGTCCATGGGTCACTAAGAGTCAGACACGACTGAGCGACTTCACTTTCCCTTTTCACTTTCATGCATTGGAGAAGGAAATGGCAATCCACTCCAGTGTTCTTGCCTGGAGAATCCCAGGGATGGGGGAGCCTGATGGGCTGCCATCTATGGGGTCGCACAGAGTCGGACATGACTGAAGTGACTTAGCAGCAGCAGCCTCAAGGGATGTAGAAGTTGCCTGGATCCATCCAATGTCAACACCCTAGGTGTGCAGCAGAGAGGCCGACAGCTGAGCAGCTGCTGTCTTTGAGTCATGCCCAAAGCATAGCACTAGACAAAGTCCCTAATTTCAGAGCAGACACACATGCTAAGGTAGCTGTATCCTCTAAAGGAGTAAGTCTGAAATGGACAATGCTGACACAGACAGAGGCTCATGTTGGCACATGGTTGAGGTGTCCAAGCTACGTCACTCAAAGAGTAAATAAGCCCTTCAGTAAAAAGAGATGCCAAAGGTAATATATGTCATGCTATGCTATGCTAAGTCAATTCAGTCATGTCCGACTCTATGCAACCCCATAGACAGCAGCCCGCCAGGCTCCCCCGTGCCTGGGATTCTCCAGGCAAGAACACTGGAGGGGGTTGCCATTTCCTTCTCCAATGCATGAAAGTGAAAAGTGAAAGTGAAGTCGCTCAGTCGTGTCCGACTCTTAGCGATCCCATGGATTGCAGCCTAACAGGCTCCTCCGTCCATGGGATTTTCCAGGCAAGAGTACTGGAGTGGGGTGCCATAGCCTGGTGGGCTGCCGTCTATGGGGTCACACAGAGTCGGACACGACTGAAGTGACTTAGCATAGCATAGCATTGACATATATTACCTTTGGCATCTCTTTTTACTGAAGGGCTTATTTACTCTTTGAGTGAAGTAGCTTGGACACCTCAAGCTACTGACAAGTTAAGGACCTGGACAATAGGTCCAGGTCCTTAACTGGACCTTTTGGGTGAACAAAGTTCTTATTCCCTCAGCAGTTACTTGCTGGTGATTATTTGCTAATTTATCCAACCACCACCACAGAAGAAATCATTTTATTTTCAGCTAATCTAGGGATAAGTCCTAAGCTAAAATTTAATGCTGTTTTAAATGATGCATGATACTTATTGCCAGCTATTCTAGGGGAAAGTCCTAAACTAAAATTTAATGTTGTTTTAAATGATGCAAGATATAGAAAGTTAACTTATTAATAAGGAAGTTTTCTGTTTGTCCTTTTGTCATTGTATTATAGATACAGAAAACAAGAGGCAGAATCAGGTATGCTCCAGTCAAGCCCTCCCCTGAACTACTGAATCTCTGCCTTCAGTTAAGGAATCAAGTACCCAGGGAATAAATGATAAAAAACATTCAGGTCACATTTCTATGTGCAGTTGGAAGCAGGCCGGGTTCATAATGGTTCTAGGTCTTCACTATTCATGGGGCCATCCTTTTCCTTTTTTAAAAAATTCTTTATTTCTTTATATTTGGCTGTGCTTTGTCTCTGCTGCTGCACAGGCTTTCTCTAGTTGCAGTGAGCAGGGGCAGCTCTCTAGTTGTGGTGCACAGGCTTCTCACTGCAGTGGCTTCTCTTGTTGCTGAGCACGGACTCTAGGGCACTCAGCTTCAGTAGTTGGGGTTCCTGGGCTCTTGGAGCACAAGCTTGGTCGTTGTGGCACACAGGCTTATTTGATCCAAAGCATGTGGATCAGGGATCGAAACCATGTCTCCTGCACTGGCGGGCTAATTCTTTACCACTGAGCCACTAGGGAAGCCCTCCCCCACCTTTTTTAAGTTACGTAGTTGGGATCTACAGCGTGACATAGCTCTTAGCGTGTGTGTGAGAGAAAGTCGCTCAGTTGTATCTGACTCTTTGCGACCCCATGGACTATACAGTCCATGGAATTCTCCAGGCCAGAATAGCACCTCATCTGGATCTGCTTGTCTTTAATTCTCTGTGTATCTACAGTTTTCTTAGATCTTTGCTGAGAAGAGGCTTTTAGAATGAACATTTATGTTGCACTTAAGAACTTGGTCTCCTCTGACAAACAAGATGAACAGTTAAAGACTTTTTTTTAAAGCAGTTAATATACTCTTCTAAAATAGAAAACATATCACCTCATTTCCCACTTACACCCCTTACAATGACTTTCCATGCCACCTAGAATAAAATGCAAACTCTCAACCTGAGTCTACATGATCCAGCTCCTGCTTTTGCCATGGCCTCTCACCTTGTATTGTGCTCAGTGCCCCCTCCTATTCATGACACATTTACCAAACTGGCAGTTTTGCTGTTCCTCTAACACACTCAATCTTTGAACCCATGCCCCCTGCAGGGGAAGCACAGAGTCTTAACCTCTGACCACCAGGGAAGTCCCTGCCTCAGACCTTTACTCTAGCCCCCTTTACCTAGGATGATCCTCCCTTAGGTTTTCCTTTTTGACAATCAGAGTACTGCACAAATGTCAACTCTAGAGAGAAGCAACGCCAACCCTACTAAATTAACAGCCTAGATACAGGTTGATGGATGTGCATTTGTTCTGTCCCTTTGCAGGGCAATTTGACAACAATAATCAAAATCACAAACACATATCCCCTTTGTCCCTGTAATTCCAGCTTTAGAAATTTATCCTACAGGCAAATTCATATACATGGGAAATTATATATGAATAAGGTTATTCAATGCAACATCATCTGGAATAACAGAAGATTGCAAACAACCTAAATGTTCATCAATAAGGCACAGGTTAAATAGAGAACATTCACACAATGGGCTACTTACTTTTTGGTTGCAAAGAAGAGGAAGATCTGCAAGTACTGATATGAGAAGCTCTCCAAAACATATGATTTTTGTACAGCAGTAAATGCAAAATGGTGTATGTGATATATGCTACCACTTGTGTCAAGAGCAGTTAAAATAACATTATATGCTTGTATGGGGTTGGCCAAAAGTTCATGTGGGTTTTTCTGTAATATGTTCTGGAAAAACCCCAAACAAACTTTTTGTTGAGCCCAACATTTGCTTGTTTATATAAAGAAACTCTGTAAGAAAACACACAAAGCATATTTACAGAGGTTACCTAGGTGGAATGAGTGGGGAAAAATAGGTGGATGGTGGAGAGATGTGAAGAAGACTTTCTGAACATTTTTATGTCTGATTCATGTGACTGTATTCTGACTCATGTGATCTTTCCAAATTAATTTTAAATGGTTTTTACTTTGCGATAAAACAAAACTAGTTCCCAGTCCCCTGTATTCCATGATTCTTTATTTCCTTTTTATTTCTCGGTTCCTCTGCAATGAGAAGCTGGTGCATCACACGTAGAGAGTAGCCCTTTTTTGCCGCAATTAGAGAAAGCCCAAGCGCAGGAATGAAGACCCAGTGTAACCAAAAACAAAGTAAAAATTTTTTTAATTGGGACTTATTTGACATAACATTATATTGCTTTCAGGTATGGAATATGATGATTTGACATGAGTATATTGCAAAATGATCACCACAATAAGCACAGTTAAGATCCAACCCCTTACATAGCTACAAAAGGTTTTTCTTATGATGAGAATTTTCAAGATCTACTCTCCTAGCTACTTTCAAATATGCAGTATAGTAATCATTAGCTATAGTTGCCATGCTGTACATTACATTCCTAGGACTGACTGACTTTATAACTGGAAGTTTGTACCCTTTGACCCCCTTCACCCAGCCCGCACCTCTGGCAACCACCAATCTGTTCTCTATAAACATCTGCTCAGTTTTCTGGTTTGGGTTTCTGTTTTTAGATTCTGTGTATAAATGAAACTGTATGGTATTTATCTTCTTTCTTTTCTGACTTATTTCATTTAGCAGAAAACCCTCAAGGTCCATCCATGTTGTCACAAATTACCCTGCTTTGTTTTGTTTTTTAAAGTTTTAACCATATTTCACTATACAGTTCAGTGATACTAAGTAAATTCACATTGTTGTACAACTCTTACCACTATCCATCTCTCGGATTTTTCACCTTCTTAAACTGAAACTCTGACCTCATTGAACACTAACTCCCCCTCCCCTCCTCCATCCCCAACCCCCGGCATCTCTTGATGTACTTTCTGACTATGAATTTAACTGTTCTAGGTACCTCATATAGGTGAAATTAAACAGTATTTGTCCGCACATAACATATATTGGAATTCCTGCTTTCTTTTCTCCATAGCATTTACGGCTATGCTGCTGCTGTTGTTTAGTCACTAAGTCATGTCCAACTCTTTTGCAACGCCCATGGACAACGCCCTCTAATGCTGCGAAAGTGCTGCACTCAATATGCCAGCAAATTTGGAAAACTCAGCAGTGGCCACAGGACTGGAAAAGGTCAGTTTTCATTCCAATCTCAAAGAAAGGCAATGCCAAAGAATGCTCAAACTACCGCACAATTGCACTCATCTCACATGCTAGTAAAGTAATGCTCAAAATTCTCCAAGCCAGGCTTCAGCAATGTGTGAACCATGAACTTCCTGATGTTCTAGCTGGTTTTAGAAAAGGCAGAGGAACCAGAGATCAAACTGCCAACATCTGCTGGAAAAAGCAAGAGAGTTACAGAAAAACATCTATTTCTGCTTTATTGACTATGCCAAAGCCTTTGACTGTGTGGATCACAATAAACTGTGGAAAATTCTGAAAGAGATAGGCATACCAGACCACCTGATCTGCCTCTTGAGAAATCTGTATGCAGGTCAGGAAGCAACAGTTAGAACTGGACATCGAACAACAGAATGGTTCCAAATAGGAAAAGGAGTTCGTCAAGGCTGTATATTGTCACCCCGCTTATTTAACTTGTATGCAGAGTATATCATGAGATACACTGGGCTGGAGGAAGCACAAGCTGGAATCAAGATTGCCAGGAGAAATATCAATAACCTCAGATATGCAGATGACACCACCCTTATGGCAGAAAGTGAAGAGGAACTGAAAAGCCTCTTGATGAAAGTGAAAGTGGAGAGTGAAAAAGTTGGCTTAAAGCTCAACATTCAGAAAACGAAGATCACGGCATCTGGTCCCATCACTTCATGGGAAATAGATGGGGAAACAGTGGAAACAGTGTCAGACTTTATTTTTCTGGGCTCCAAAATCACTGCAGATTGTGACTGCAGCCATGAAATTGAAAGACTCTTACTCCTTGGAAGGAAAGTTATGACCAACCTAGATAGCATATTCAAAAGCAGAGACATTACTTTGCCAAAAAAGGTTCGTCTAGTCAAGGCTATGGTTTTTCCTGTGGTCATGTATGGATGTGAGAGTTGGAC
>NW_011494735.1:9120553-9125863 GCF_000754665.1 Bison bison bison | reverse complement strand
ACCAACCTAGATAGCATATTCAAAAGCAGAGACATTACTTTGCCAAAAAAGGTTCGTCTAGTCAAGGCTATGGTTTTTCCTGTGGTCATGTATGGATGTGAGAGTTGGACTGTGAAGAAAGCTGAGCACTGAAGAATTGATGCTTTTGAACTGTGGTGTTGGAGAAGACTCTTGAGAGTCTCTTGGACTGCAAGGAAATCCAACCAGTCCATTCTGAAGGAGATCAGCCCTGGGATTTCTTTGGAAGGAATGATGCTAAAGCTGAAACTCCAGTACTTTGGCCACCTCATGTGAAGAGTTGACTCATTGGAAAAGACTCTGATGCTAGGAGGGATTGGAGGCAGGAGGAGAAGGGGACGACAGAGGATGAGATGGCTGGATGGCATCACTGACTCGATGGACGTGAGTCTCAGTGAACTCTGGGAGTTGGTGATGGACAGGGAGGCCTGGCATGCTGTGATTCATCGGGTCGCAAAGAGTCCGACTGAGCGACTGAACTGAACTGAACTGAGGCTCCTCTGTCATTGGGATTTCCCAGGCAAGAATACTGGAGTGGGTTGCCATTTCCTCCTCCAGGGGATATTCCTGACCCAGGCGTCAAACCTGTGTCTCCTGCTTGGCAGGTAGATGCTTCACCACTGAGCCACCCGGAAGCCCCTACTCCTATATAACAGGATATAAAATGGAAGTTCCACCAAGTACCTGAGATTCTATTGCATGAGACCAAATCAACATGCAAGTTTTTAAAGGATTTCACTAAAAGCTCGTGAATGCCTCACTCTCGCTTAGTGATAGAGACTATGGATAATAAGTGACGTGAAGTCGCTCAGTCATGTCTGACTCTTAGCAGCCCCATGGACTGAACCTACCAGGCTTTTCCATCCATGGGATTTTCCAAGCAAGAGTACTGGAGTGGGCTGCCATTGGAGAATGATGTATGAAGATTTTTAGAGAGAAGCATGAATGTGCCGTGAGCTCCCCTCATAGGAGAAGAGTGGGGGGATTGCCTGGTCTTCACCTCGACCCTCAAGAGAAAGGCATCGATAGGAATTCCCAAAAAGTGTGGTATATATCTCCTGCAGCTGAAGGACATGTGCTGATGGAAGAGGTGAAGGAGAGGCAGCAGCACAGACTGCCTGCACTTCCAGAATGTGTCAGGTGTGTATGAGGTGGGCCAAACTGGATACAGAAGAAAACTGCATCAGTGGTATCTTATGTCTTGGTCTAAAGACTGCCTGGAAAGAATAGAATGGAGCTGAATGGAGCTGGATTCCTGAGTGCTAAGGAAGTAGTAAGCAAAGAGCTAGAAAGAGAGACGTATTGAGGGGATTTCTGGGAGAGATCCTACAGAAATGATGGGGTTGGAGTCTCTGAAAACTCAAAGCACTTATCTAAGGAAAGATTTTATTTCAATCTGTGCCTTAAGCACAAAGCCAGTTTAAGCAAATGGTACCCATCAAGTAAGAACCTTCCTGCTGCCTTTCTCCTCCTGCCTGACTGCTCCACTTGATCTAGCTCCCCCTTCTGCAGCTGACCCCAGCTGGAGCTGGAAAAGAGAATGTTTAATTCAAAATAAATTTGGAGTTGATATTACTTATCAGGGACTAAACACTAGAAATGACTGAATCAAGACTGTTTGTAACTGAAAGGGATCACAGGATTTTCCTTACCTAGTAATAACCAGAATAATCACCATGACAGAGAATAAAGCAGGTGGCAAGGGGCACTGTTTTAGGCAGGGGATCAGGAGAAGCCTGTCTGAGGAAACAACCCTAGTGAGGTAAGAAGACAAATCACACTGATATCTAAGCAATTTCTAAGATTTTCCAAAGCAGAGAGAACTAACAACAGAGTTTCCTGAACAGGGGGCATGCCTGAGAGGTCAGCAAAACGGCAAGAACCCAACTTGACTGGACAGAGTAGGAAGGCACAAGTGGAGATCATGAAGCTGGAAAGTGAGACAAGAACCAGACATGGGGGCCCTTGCAGACTGCAGTGAGGAGTTTGGTTTCTCTTCTAAGGGGGATGGAAGATTTATAGAGGGCAGGAAAGGTGACCCAACATAAGCTGAATGTGTAATGGTACAGGACCTAATCCACCCAATCACAATTTTCTATCCCTCTCACACATTAAATGATTTGAGGGTGGGTACTCCAGTACTCTTGCCTGGAGAATCCCATGGACGGAGGAGCCTGGTGGGCTGCATTCCATGGGGTCGCTAAGAGTCGGACATGATTGAGCGACTTCACTTTCACTTTTCACTTTCATGCATTGGAGAAGGAAATGGCGGCCCACTCCAGTGTTCTTGCCTGGAGAATCCCAAGGACGGGGGAGCCTGGTGGGCTGCCGTCTATGGGGTCGCACAGAGTCGGACACGACTGAAGCGACTTAGCAGCAGCAGCAGCAGCACATTGCCCAAACTGGGCCAAATTAGGATCAGTTTGGGGATGTGGGTTTCACTTCTGTTAAACAGTTGCCCTCTTTTCCCCTGCAGTTGCTAGGCCAACAGAATGTAAGGGCCACCAACCTCAGGGAGCCCTATCTGACAATGACACCAATACCAAGGAAAATAGACACAGGAGGGAAAGAAAAAGTGACAGAGGAACCAAATTTTAATGACATATTGTGAGCCCTTGAATGTGGTGAGCCTAAATATATAACCCTGGATTTATCAGCTTTGAAAACTGATATATTTCCTTTTTTTTTTTTTTTTTTAATTTAACTCAATAGTTTGAGTTGGGTTTCTGTCATTCTCACTAGTTTGAGTTAGATTTCTGTCATTACCGAGTTGGGTTTCTGTTGTTCTCAGTAGTTTGAGTTGAGTTTCTCTCATTAGTTAGAATTCAGATTAGTACAGACACCAAATCATTAACAGTAATTCTCTTCAGTGGTGAGACTATGGGTTATTGTTTCTTTTCCTTTTCTGCTTACATGGCTTTGTTTTTCAGTACTGACAAATTTACTAGCTTTGCAATAAAAGAAAAATTAAAGGATTACTTAATTAATGGAGGGGAGAGTCAGAATGTCTTTGGGGTTGTAGAATCAACAGATAGACCCTCACTGGCAGTCTCCAACTCCCTACTTCAATAATAGGGTTCTTCTGTGTGCCACGCCCCCTACCCCAACTCATGTTACTTGCACAGTCTACTTTTAAAATCCAGCAATACGGGAACAGCACTGATGATTTCTAAAAGTCTCTGCATGTCTATAATTTTTCAGAATGACTTCTATTTCTGCATGGACCATAATTGTACTCCAGTTAAATCTGATGTTGGTGCTATGTTTTTCTTTGCAAGAGAAAAGTGTGAAACATGAGAAATTCTTTTCTTTCCTGAAAAGATTCTTATACTTACTTACAGAAAAAAAGAAGAAAAGGCTATTGATAAGACCTTGGACATTCATGGCCAGAAACTCCATGGTGAGCATGTTCCAAGTATAAAGAACAAAGGGAAAATGGGCTTCACTTGCTGTTGAAGGGAGTTGTTCACTTTAAGGAAAAACCCTGGCTCCTCAGTCAAGGAAGTGATGCTATTACCAAGAAGAGTGATGGAATTAATCTTGGAACTGAATCCTCTAGGGTTCCTTAAGATATGGTCTGGATCTTTCTGGAAATTTGGATATCAATTTTCCTAGGCTTGTGACACTGCCACTGCTGCTGCTGCTGCTAAGTCACTTCAGTCGTACCCAACTCTGTGCAACCCCATGGACGGCAGCCCATTAGGCTCCACCATCCCTGGGATTCTCCAGGTAAGAACACTGGAGTGGGTTGCCATTTCCTTCTCCAATGCATGAAAGTGAAAATTGAAAGTGAAGTCGCTCAGTTGTGTCTAACTCTTAGCGACCCCATGGACTGCCACCTACCATGCTCCTCCCTCCATGGGATTTTCCTACCCCCAGCCCAAGCACTTCTTTTCAGTGATCAATAAGTCTGTGCCGAGCACAAAGGATATCTGTTAAGAGTTCATCATCACAAGCAAAAGAAACACTCTGGATGACATAAGCAAAAGGGAAATTTATTTAAAGGTGAATAGTTAGCTTGGAGAACCTCTAGGAAGTCCAGATAATCAGTTTGATGATTAACTATCTAAGAACTCCATCAGAGTAATGCCGCAAAAATGACTAGGTCAAGAGACCACTGCTGCTTCCACTGACACTGAACTCATATCTACAACCTCCCGACACTGCACTAGGAAAGAAGGAAGGAGGGATGGAGGGAGGGAGGGAACCAGGAAAGGAAGGAATATGGATCTTAAACAACAATATGGAAGCCATTTGTTGAGTATAACAGAGCAACAAGGTAGGGGGAGCCATTTCTACCTAAATAAGGTACTGCTATTTTGGCCTCTGATTATAGGACATGAATTTGTATCCCAACTAATCTTCTTGGGATTTATCAAAATAGCTTTCTTTGCCTTCAAAGAAGGTATAGCAGACTGGCTTCAGCTCAAAGAGGTGAAGCCAATGCTGGCTGTAAGACACCATGCTAGAAGGTCCCAGCCGGAAGTGAAGGGGTACTAATGAGATGAGAACCATTCATCTTGGTTAGGCTGACTTGGTATGTTTAGGGCTCCCAATGAACCTGTAAGAAACAAATCTATCAGAAAAATATCACCAGCAACATCTGCTGAAGGGAAGAAAGAACATAAAGATACTACTTGGGTTCATTATTTAGAGGAAGGAACCCTTGTGGGTGTTGGTGAAAGCTCAGGTGCTGTCCTCAGGCCAGACTGACCAACCCTCTCACCTTCCTGCATGTGCTGAGGAAGGCAGCAACAGAGGGAGGAGGATTCCCTCCACATCCAGCATCCTACACCCTCTACTTGAGACACATTTTCCCTCGCACTTCAGTTAGTTAATGATCATGTGGACCACATACTTCCTCAGAATTATCTGGGATATTTATGTAAATGAAAATTCCTGACCTCAGCCCCCCAAATCTGATTCAATAGGTCTGGAATGCTTATTGTAGTGGTCATTTCAATATATATATATATACATACATACATACATACATACATACATACACACACACACACACACACACATATTGGAGAAGGCAATGGCACCCCACTCCAGTACCCTTGCCTGGAAAATCCCATGGATAGAGGAGCCTGATGGGCTGCAGTCCATGGGGTCACTAAGAGTCGGACAAGACTGAGCGACTTCACTTCCATTTTTCACTTTCATGCATTGGAGAAGGAAATGGTGGCCCACTCCAGTGTTCTTGCCTGGAGAATCCCAAGGACGGGGGAGCCTCGTGGGCTGCCGTCTGTGGGGTCGCACAGAGTTGGACACGACTGAAGTGACTTA
>NW_011494735.1:9112694-9120453 GCF_000754665.1 Bison bison bison | reverse complement strand
ATATATATATATATATATATATATATATATATAGTTATCTTGACCACCTGAAACTAAAAAATGTTATTGTTAATTATATTTAAATTGTTTTAATCTGGAAATTTTTTTTAAAAGGACCTGCATTTCACACAATCTCAAGGGGATTTTCCTGTGATCATTTGAGAATTACTGTCATAAATAACATGAAAAAAATTGTATAGAAGCAAATTCTTAACATAAAAATATACCAAAAATCTTTTCCCACAGAGTTCATGTTCATATACCAAACATAACTTCAGAAAAATGGAAAAGTCCATGAATTCAGATTTTTTCCAATGTTCTTTCCCTAAATTCTCTAATGAGAGTAAAATTGAGCCAAATGTTAATATTATCAATTTTTCCAGAACCCCTAAATAAATGTCTAAATGTGTCATTTAGCAGCATTCAAGAAAGAGGTCAATCACATCTCTGCAACATGTGAACAAACACACATTTCCCACTGATCCTGTATGGCAGACTCTAAGCCAAGAGGAATGAAACCACCATCAACATAAGGAGGGGAAAAGAGCCAGGCTTCTGCTGCTTCTTAAAAGGATTCACTTCCATGTATGATTCTAATAAATACATCAGTGACAAATACATGATTGGATTGAATGCAAAGGTTCCCTACATATGGAGTCAAAAAAGTTGAACTCACAGAAGTAGAGAGGTGATGAAACTAAAGTCTGATACTGTAAAGAACAATATTGCATAGGAACCTGGAATGTCAGGTCCATGAATCAAGGTAAATAAGGAAGTGGTCAAATAGGAGATGGCAAGAGTGAACATTGACACTTTAGGAATCAGTGAATTAAAATGAATGGGAATGGAATTTAATTCAGATGACCATTAAATCCATTACTCTTAGCAAGAATTCCTTAGAAGAAATGGAATAGACCTCATAGTCAACAAGAGTCCAAAATGCAGTACTTGGGTGCAATCTCAAAAATGACAGAATTATCTCAGTTCGTTTCCAAAGCAAACCATTCAATATCACAGTAATCCAAGTCTATGCCCCAAGCACTAATGCTGAAGTTGAATGGTTCTCTGAAGACCTATAAGACCATCTAGAACTAACACCCCAAAAATATGTCCTTTTCATCACAGGGGACTGGAATGCAAAAGTAGGAAGTCAAGAGATACCTGGAGTAGCAGGCAAGTTTGGCTTTGGAGTACAAAATGAAGCAGGGTGAAGGCTAACAAAGTTTCCAAGAGAATGCACTGAGCATAACAAACACCCTCTTCCACCAGCACAAGACATGACTCTACACGTGGACATCACCAGATGGTCAATACCACAATCAGATTGATTATATTCTTTGCAGCCGAAGATGGAGAAGCTCTATACAGTCAGCAAAAATAAGACCGGGAGCTGACTGTGGTTCCAAGCATGAACTCTTTATTGCAAGTCTTAAATTGAAGAAAGTAGGGAAAACCACTACTCCATTCAGGTATGACCCAAATCAAATCCTTTATGGTTATATAATGTAGCAAAAGTGACAAATAGATTCAAGGGATTAGATCTGATAGACACAGTGCCTGAAGAACTACTGACGGAAGTTTGTAAGATTGTACAGGAGGCAGTGTTCAAAACCATCCCCAAGAAAAAGAAATTCAAAACCACAAAATGGTTGTGTGAGGAGACCTTACAAATAGCTGAGAAAAGGAGAGAAGTGAAAGGCAAAGGAGAAGAGAAAAGATATACCCATCTGAAAGAAGAGTCCCAAAGAATAGCAAGGAGAGATAAGAAAGCCTTCCTCAGTGATCAATGCAAAGTAATAGAGGAAAACAGAATGGGAAAGACTAGAGATCTCTTCAAGAAAATTAGAGATACCAAGGGAACAGTTCATGAAAAGATGGGCTCGATAAAGTACAGAAACTGTGTGGACCTAACAGAAGCAGAAAAGATTAAGAGGTGTCAAGTATATACAGAAGAACTGTGCAAAAAAGGTCTTAATGACCCAAATAACCATGATGGTGTGATCACTCACCTAGAGCCAGCCATCTTTGAATGCAAAGTCAAGTGGGCCTTAGGAAGCGTCACTACAAACAAAGCTAGTAGAGGTGATGGAATTCTAGCTGATCTATTCCAAATCCTAAAAGAGGATACTGTTAAAGTACTGCACTCAATAAATCAGCAAATTTGGAAAACTCAGCAGTGACCTCAGAACTGGAAATGGTTAGTTTTCATTCCAATCCCAAAGAAGGGCAATACCAAAAATATTCAAACTATTGTACAATTGCACTCATTTCACATGCTAGCAAAGTAAAGCTCAAAGTCCTTCAAGCTGGGCTTCAACAATACATGAATCTAGAATTTCCAGATATATGCAAGCTGGGTTTACAAAAGGCAGAGGAACCAGAAATCAAATTGCCAACATCCACTGAATCACAGAAAAAGCAAGAGAATTCCAGAAAAACATACTTCTGCTTCACTGACTACACTAAAGCCTTTGACTATGCGGACACAACAAATTGTGGAAGATTCTTAAAGAGATGGGAATACCAGACCACATTACCTGTCTCCTGAGAAACCTGTATGCCGCTCAAGAAGCAACAGTTAGAACTGGACATGGAAAAATGGACTGGTTCAAAATTGGGAAAAGAGTATATCAAGGATGTATATTGTCATCCTGCTCATTTAACTTCTATGTCTGCATAGAAGCTAAATACATGTACTACATCATGCGAAATGCTGGGCTGGATGAAGCACAAGCTGGAATCAAGATTGCCAGAAGAAATATCAATAACTTCAGATATGCAGATGACACCACTCTAATGGCAGAAAGCAAAGAGGTGAAGGAAGGAGGTGAATCATCTTAATGAAGGTGAAGGAGGAGAATGAAAAAGCTGGCTTAAAACTCAGCATTCAATAGAAGAATATCATGGCATCTGGCCCCACCACTTCATGGCAAATACATGGGGAAATGATGGAAACAGTGGGAGACTTTATTTTTTGGGGCTCCAAAATCACTGCAGATGGTGACTGCAGCCATGAAATTAAAAGATGTCTGCTCCTTGGAAGAAAAGCTATGACAAACCTAGATAGCACATTAAAAAGCAGAAACATTCCAACAAAGGTCCATCTAGTCAAAGCTA
The DNA here is from genome assembly GCF_000754665.1 of Bison bison bison. Classification (NCBI taxonomy): domain Eukaryota; kingdom Metazoa; phylum Chordata; class Mammalia; order Artiodactyla; family Bovidae; genus Bison; species Bison bison. The sequence goes on along the minus strand of NW_011494735.1, from coordinate 9,117,336 downwards.
TGGTTTTTTCAGTAGTCATGTATGGATGTGAGAGTTGGACCATAAAGAAAGCTGAGTGCTGAGGAGCTGATGCTTTTGAAATTTGGTGTTAGAGAAGACTCTTGAGAGTCCCTTGGAAAATAAGGAGATCAAACCAGTCAAACCTAAAGGAAATCATCCCTTAGTATAAATTGAAGGACTGATGCTGAAGCTCCAATACTCTGGTTACCTGATGCAAAGAGCCGACTCATAGGAAAAGACCCTTACGCTGGGCAAGATTGAAGGCAGGAGGAGAAGGGGACTACAGGAGATGAGATGGTTGGATGGCATCATCAACTCAACGGACATGAGTTTGAGCAAACTCTGGGAGATACTGCAGGACAGGGAAGCCTGGCAAGCTGCAGTCCATGGGGTCACAAAGAATCGGACACAACAGAGGCACTGCACAACAAACAGGAGAGTAGAATGGTCATTGCCACGGGCTGGGGGTCAGGGAAATGTGGAGATGCTGGCCAAAGGGTATACATTTTCAGTTATAAGACGAATATAAGGACTTCCCGGGTGGTCCAGTGGTGAAGAATCCACTCATGCAGGGGACACAGATTTGATCCCTGATATGGGAAGATCCCACATGCCATGGGGCAACTAAGCCCATGCACCACAACAATTGAAACCTGCGTGCCTGGCGCCTGTGTTCCACAACAAGAGGAAACACCGCAATAGAGAGCCCATGCACCACAACTAGAGAGAGTAGCCCCTGCTCACGCAACTAGAGAAAGCCTGCATGCAGCAACGAAGACCTAGTGCGACCAAATTAAACGGTAAATAAATAAAATTAAAAAAAATAAGATGAATGTAAGTTCTGGGGATCTAATGTACAGCATAGTGACTATAGTTAATCACAGGTAATGCAGTGGTAAAGAATCTGCCTGCAATACAGGAGACAGAGGAGACACGGGTCTGATCCCTGGATCAGGAAGATTCCCTGGAGGAGGAGATAGCAACTCATTCCAGTATTCTTGCCTGGAGAATCCCATGGACAGAAGAACCTAGTGGGTCACAAAGAGTCGACACGACTGAAACAACTGAGCACACAACATATTATGTACCTAAAACTGCTAAAAGAATCAATCTTAAGTGTCCTCACCACACACACAAAAAGCAAACTCTGTGATATGACGGACGGGTTAATTAGCTTGATTGTGGTAATCATTTCACAGTGGATAATTGTGTAAAACATGGCATTGTACACCTTAAACATGTACATTTTTACATCAATTATACTGCAATAAATCTGGAAGAAAATATCTTTTAAAATTTACAGTCCACTTTATTGATTTTGACCCTGTTCTATTTCACACAAGATTAACTTTGGAGGAATTCAGTGGAGTTTGGCAGAAATGCTTTGAGGGTGATAAAAAGAAACCTAGCTTCTGTGGTGTCATTCTTTAACACGAGCTATAAAATACTGTGGGAGTGGGGGTAGCATGTCTGTTCTCAACATAGAGTTGAAAAGACTTAAGCCATGTGACTAAGAATACGAAAATATAAATCTTGAAATGTATGTACAGAGTTTGAAAATGGACCCCTCTTACAAGTGCGGTACAATATGGTCAAGTTTTAAGGAAAGAAGAAAAGACAGGGCTTAATGAATCCACCTCCTCTAAAGGGATTGGTCCCCTCAATTTCCATTTCATCGTCATGACAACTAGTATTCCATCATTGCCATAGTAACCAGCTGAATAGCATTAGTCTAAAGACATGCTCTCTGATTGGGTGACCAGTGGAAGCCATTAGGTGCCGCACAAGGATGCTGAAAAGGGTGTTCTGCCATCACATCAACCCACTTCTGGCCTTCCAATGTGTTTCAGTTCTCCCATGGGTTTCTCTAAACCAAATATTTTTTTTGGAATGAGACCATTTCAAGAAGTGTATATCAGTTATACTCCCCTATGTCACTGCTACATTTGAGACCATGTGTTTTCTCATTTTCCAAAGTGTGGTAATAGCTGACAGATACTCCCTTCACCATGCCTCACAGTTTAAAGACAACATTCCCTCTGCTGAAGCAACAAGGCACGCTGCCCACATCTAAACCAGATGTTGGTCACTGGTGACAACAAGCTGCCTTCTTTGTTTGACGAGGTCACTGACAAGCTGAACTACAAGGAAATTTGAGGCTGGGGAGTGCCACTCCTGTAAAATAACAGGCTGAGGGGGAAGGACTCATGCAAGTGGTGGCGATCTTATTTATATATGCACATAAACTATGATTTACAACACAAAAATGGTTTTTAAAAAATGTCCTTTCGAAAAGCTGTTGAGTTTTTAAAAGATGAACATTTTCCAGCTGATATTCTTGCTTGGTGCTTGCTCAAAGCAGACTGCTTATGTATTCATGAGCCTTCCTGGCATGCTCTTGGAAGCAGAGATACCTTGAGAAATCTATTCCAGCCCCAGCCTACCCTCCTCTCTAGCTAGTCCGGGCTTTTGTTTACTGTTGGGAAACTTCCTTGATGTTTTCCAGCTCTGAAAACATCTCATAAATATTGAGAAACTACCAGTGGACAACACCAGAGTTGCAAAGGGAGGAGCCTGAAAGTGCAATGCAGTTGGAAGATGGGGAATTGGGGAAGGGAGGAGGAGGACTTGTCTCCAAAATGGATTTGCAGAACATGCACAACTGAATGTTACAGACCAATGAAAATGGTTTTCTCAAGAAGTCTTGATTAATTCAACAAATAGTTCAAAGCACCTGCCACCTGGCAGATCTCTTCCAGATCTTGAGACACAGAAGTGAACAGATGATAAGCTCAGCACTCCTGAAGTTTTACATATTAGATTGGTGCAAAAGTAATTGCAGTTTTGCACTGTTGAACTTTGCCATTTGATATTGGGATGCATTCTTAAATAAATGTGGTTATGTTATACATCATGTTAATGAGCATTTCTTGCTTTATGTTTTTTGCTAGTGACTTATTACTTGCTGTTAATTTTATATTTATTTTAGACTATAGAACTGATGTTAGACATAAAGCAAATTCGAGTGATTTTTTTATTCGGGTTCAAAATGGGTCATAAAGCAGCAGAGACAACTCACAATATCAACAACACATTTGGTCCAGGAACTGCTAATGAATGTACAGTGCAGTGGTGGTTCAAAAAGTTTTGCAGAGGGGACAAGAGCCTTGAAGATAAGGAGCATAGTGGCTGGCCATCGGAAGTTGACAACGACCAACTGAGAGCAATATCATAGCTGATCCTCTTACAACTACACCAGACATTGTCGAAGAACTCAGCATTGACCAGTCTATGGTCATTTGACTTTAGAAGCAAATCAGTAAGGTGGAGAAGTTCAGTAAGTGGGTGCCTCAAGAGCTGACCAAAAATTAAACAAATCATTGTTTTGCAGTGTCATCTTCTCTTATTCTACGCAACAATAATGAACCATTTCTCACTCAGATTGTGATGTGCTACATAAAGTGGATTTTATACAATGATCGGCAACAACTAGGTCAGTGGCTGGACCGAGAAAAATCTCCAGAGTGCTTCTCAAAGTCAAACTTGCACCACAAAAAGGTCATGGTCACTGGTGGTCTGCTACCCGCAAAACCATTACATCTGCGAAGTATGCTCAGCAAATCAGTGAGATTTGCTGAGAAAAGTGCAACACCCACAGCTGGCGCTGGTCAACAGAGAGGGCCCGGTTCTTCTCCATGACAACGCTTGATCACACACTGTACAACCAGCAGCTTCAAAAGTTGAACTAATTGGGCTATGATGGTGGAGTTTGCTCATCCACCATATTCACCCTTCCTCTCACCAACCAACTACCACTTCTTCAAGCGTCTCAACTTTTTGCAGGCAAAACACTTCTACAAACAGCAGAAGGGAGAAAGTGCTTTCCAAGAGTTCTTTGAATCCCAAAGCATGGATTTTTTTTTTTCTGGTACAGGAATAAACAAATTTATTTCTCATCGGCAAAAATGTGTTGATTGTAATGGTTCCTATTTTGATTAACAAAGATGTGCTTGAATCTAGTTACAATCATTTAAAATTCATGGTATGAAACCACGATTTATTTTGTACCAACAAGGTCCAATGCTGTAAAGAGTAAGGGCCATGAATCAAGGCAAATTGGAAGTGGTCAAACAGGAGATGGCAAGAGTGAACGTCAACATTCTAGGAATCAGTGAACTAAAATGGACTGGAATGGGTAAATTTAATTCAGATGACCATTATATCTACTACTGTGGGCAGGAATCCCTTAGAAGAAATGGAGTAGCCATCATGGCCAACAAAAGAGTCCAAAATGCAGTACTTGGATGCGATCTCAAAAATGACAGAATAATCTCTGTTCGTTTCCAAGGCAAACCATTCAATATCACAGTAATCCAAGGCTATGCCCCAACCAGTAACGCTGACGAAGCTGAAGTTGAACTGTTCTATGAAGACCTACAAGACCTTTTAGAACTAACACCCAAAAAAGATGTCTTTTTCATTATCAGATCAGATCAGATTAGTCGCTCAGTCGTGTCCGACTATTTGCGACCCCATGAATCGCAGCATGCCAGGCCTCCCTGTCCATCACCAACTCCCGGAGTTCACTCAGACTCACGTCCATCGAGTCAGTGATGCCATTCAGCCATCTCATCCTCTGCCG
>NW_011494735.1:9111867-9112594 GCF_000754665.1 Bison bison bison | reverse complement strand
ACTCAGTTGTGTCTGACTCTTTGCGACCCCATGAATCACAGCACACCAGGCCTCCCTGTCCATCACCAAGCCCGGAGTTCACTCAGACTCACGTCCATCGAGTCAGTGATGCCATTCAGCCATCTCATCCTCTGCCGTCCCCTTCTCCTCTTGCCCCCAATCCCTCCCAGCATCAGAGTCTTTCCCAATGAGTCAACTCTTTGCATGAGGTGGCCAAAGTACTGGAGTTTCAGCTTTAGCATCATTCCTTCCAAAGAAATCCCAGGGCTGATCTCCTTCAGAATGGACTGGTTGGATCTCCTTGCAGTCCAAGGGACTCTCAAGAGTCTTCTCCAACACCACAGTTCAAAAGCATCAATTCCTTGGCGCTCAGCCTTCTCCACAGTCCAACTCTCACATCTATACATGACCACAGGAAAAACCATAGCCTTGACTAGACGAACCTTTGTTGGCAAAGTAATGTTTCTGCTTTTGAATATGCTATCTAGGTTGGTCATAACTTTCCTTCCACGGAGTAAGCGTCTTTTAATTTCATGGCTGCAGTCACCATCTGCAGTGATTTTGGAGCCCAGAAAAATAAAGTCTGACACTGTTTCCACTGTTTCCCCATCTATTTCCCATGAGGTGATGGGACCAGATGCCATGATCTTCGTTTTCTGAATGTTGAGCTTTAAGCCAACTTTTTCACTCTCCACTTTCACTTTCATCAAGAGGCTTTTCAGTTCCT
>NW_011494735.1:9111297-9111767 GCF_000754665.1 Bison bison bison | reverse complement strand
AGCAATGTGACAATATACAGCCTTGACGTACTCCTTTTCCTATTTGGAACCAGTTTGTTGTTCCATGTCCAGTTCTAACTGTTGCTTCCTGACCTGCATATAGGTTTCTCAAGAGGCAGGTCAGATGGTCTGGTATGCCCATCTCTTGAAGAATGTTCCACAGTTTATTGTGATCCACACAGTCAAAGGCTTTGGCATAGTCAATAAAGCAGAAATAGATGCTTTTCTGGAACTCTGTTGCTTTTTCCATGATCCAGCGGATGTTGGCAACTGGAATGCAAAAGTAGGAAGTCAAGAAACTCCTGGAGTAAGAGGCAAATTTGGCCTTGGAGTACGGAATGAAGCAGCGCAAAGGCTAATAGAGTTTTGCCAAGAGAACACACTGGTCATAGCAAACACCCTCTTCCAGCAACACAAGAGAAGACTCTACACATGGACATCACCAGATGGTCAACACCGAAATCAGATTG
>NW_011494735.1:9090279-9110099 GCF_000754665.1 Bison bison bison | reverse complement strand
GCAGAGGAACCAGAGATCAAATTGCTAACATCCACTGGATCATCAAAAAAGCAAGAGAGTTCCAGAAAAACATCTATTTCTGCTTTATTGACTATGCCAAAGCCTTTGACTGTGTGGATCACAATAAACTGTGGAAAATTCTGAAAGAGATGGGCATACCAGACCACCTGACCTGCCTCTTGAGAAACCTATATGCAGGAGAGGAAGCAACAGTGGAACAACAGACTGGTTCCAAATAGGAAAAGGAGTATGTCAAGGCTGTATATTAAAAAGCAGAGACATTACTTTGCCAGCAAAGGTCCGTCTAGTCAAGGCTATAGTTTTCCAGTAGTCATGTATGGATGTGAGAGTTGGACTGTGAAGAAAGCTGAGTGCCGAAGAATTGATGCTTTTGAACTGTGGTGTTGGAGAAGACTCTTGAGAGTCCCTTGGACTGCAAGGAGATCCAACCAGTCCATTCTGAAGGAGATCAGCCCTGGGATTTCTTTGGAAGGAATGATGCTAAAGCTGAAACTCCAGTACTTTGGCCACCTCATGTGAAGAGTTGACTCATTGGAAAAGACTCTTGATGCTGGGAGGGACTGGGGTCAGGAGGAGAAGGGGACGACAGAGGATGAGATGGCTGGATGGCATCACTGACTCGAAGGACATGGGTTTGGGTGAACTCCGGGAGTTGGTGATAGACAGGGAGGCCTGACAGGCTGTGATTCATAAGGTCGCAAAGAATCGGACACAACTGAGTGACTGAACTGAGGGCCGCAAAATTGTAAACTTCTTCAAGGCAAGGCATGCCTTACTCACCCCTGTAACCTGGAGTACTTAACAGTATAAAGAAGTAGTTAGAAATTCAGGTTGTGGAGTCAGCTAAGAGCAGATTCTAGGCCCAGCTTTGTTTCCTTACTAGCAGTATAACTTTGGGCAAGTGATTTAACTATTCTGTGCCTCAGTTTGTCTACCTGAAAAATGAGATTAGTTTCCTATCAAATATGATGGTAGGAAGATTAAGATAGAGCACATAGAGCTTTGCACAGCACCAAATTCATAGTAAGCACTCAAGAAGGGTTAGCCATCATCGTTAGTTCACTGCCTTAGGGAAGAAGGGGTTTACAATGTCTGCTGAGAAAATTCCCTGGCAGTCCAGCACTGAGTGAGCTGAGGTCTGGGTTCAATCCCCCGTCCAGGAACTAAGATTTCCACATGCTGAGTGACACAGCAAAACAAACAAAAAAAAGGGCTGAATTACCGAAGATCAGGATTTTATTCTCAGCTCTATTCAAAGCCTTCAAAAAATTTCTGCATTTTTCCTTTATGGTAAACAATTTATTAATATTGGTTTCCTGTGTAACTGCAAGAGGAGGATAAATTCATTTTAAAGGCATATGTGAGAATAGAAATTGATGGACAGCTAGCGACAGAGCATGGGTCTTTCTTAACATCCTAAGAGAACAACCATACCCATAAAGAATGAGTTAAGAGTTTGGGATTATGCCCAATATTGACAAAATTCAGTAACTATTGAGAGGAGCCCTTTTACACAGTTGGAACAGAGAACCATCCAAGAGAAACCCTCTGACCCAAGATAAGGAATAACACAAGCAGAATGACTAATATTAGCAGACTGCACTCAGTCTCCTCACAGCCATTTAGAACTGAAAAGCACTATGGGCAAATGTCTATCATCCTTACCGTTAACAGTTATTACTTTGCCTATATAGTCATTACTTAAATATGACAGAATAACTAAGATTCCACAATTCATACAAACACAGCAAGGTAGAGACAGAAGATTCGAGCTGAGTTCTCCAACATGCTTCTTCACAAAGTCATCAGTTCAGTTCAGTCGCTCAGTCGTGTCCGACTCTTTGCGACCCCATGAATCGCAGCACGCCAGACCTCCCTGTCCATCACCAACTCCCGGAGTTCACCCAAACTCACGTCCACCAAGTCAGTGATGCCATTCAGCCATCTCATCCTCTGTCATAGTTTCTGCTAAATACATGAGTCAAAGCAAAGGAACAAGCAAATACCACAAACTCAATTTTCTCATTGCAAGGGGGAACACCCTTTGTGGATTGGTTTTATAGAGTCTCAGAATTTTCAGTTTGGAAGAAATTTTATAAGACTCTATACATTAACTTCTAATCTACAGGATCACTATCCTGGTCACTGGATTAAAAAGAGAGAAAGGGAGGAATACAGGGAAGAAGAGGTTCAGGGATAAAATCAGAATCTTGAAACTCATTACTTACCTAATTCTGTGTCTCCTCCCAGGCTGACTTCAAACCATAGATTGTCACTGGGTGGGAGTTTTGGCCAGGTATAGAGAAGCCATCAGAGAAGGCAATGGCAACCCACTCCAGTGTTCTTGCCTGGAGAATCCCAGGGACGGAGGAGCCTGGTGGGCTGCCGTCTATGGGGTCGTGCAGAGTCCAACACGACTGAAGCGACTTAGCAGCAGCAGCAGAGAAGCCATACTGTAGTCAAGGCCTCAAATGGGTTCATTCTGTCTTCAACAATAACTCAAGTGCTACACTGGAAACTTTGTAGTAGATAATCCAGACCCACACCCAGGACTCTGATTTATACAGCATTCTTAACCAGTTACCTGGATAAGGCCATATGCTACATAATCATCATGGGTCAATGGACATCTTTCTGAACTTTTATTGGAAGGCCCAATAGGTAATCTACTTTGTTATAAATGTTAAAATCAGAATAAAGGATATTTCAACACATGACACTCAGTAAGAGTATTAAGTGAATAAAATGGGTATTCTCTTCCCTTACTAATTTCTATGCTGCTAAATTTCCCTAATGAGCAGTTCTCCATTGGAACTTCCCTTCTTCCCTCACTTTCAAACTCCTCCCTCCCACAAAATATAACACATTTCAAACTACAGAAGCATAGTCTAATGAGTGAAAAAAGACATTTACTCCCTCAGGAAGGTTTGAAGTATCACAGCATTGCCAGTCACATGAATAAATCGGAAGACTGGCGCTCCAAGTACGTTGCACCCCAGGGACCATAAAACAAAGTAGGAAGCTAAATGCCATGAGAGTGGTCTAAATAAACTGGGCAAGAGTCCTTGAAAGGGAAGAGCTCTCTTCTGATAGGGGAGCTGAGGGAAACCCTAATACAGAAGATGGAGTCTTCCTGGGTTTAGGGAGGCATAGGATTTTGGTAGGTAAAGATAGCATGAAGTAAAGATCTATTGTTGATTGGAGATTTTTAAAGTGTAGCCTGGGCCTGCAACATCAGCAACACCTGGGAACTTGTTAGATGCAAATTCTAGAGTTCATGCTTGCCCTATTCAGTCAGAAATGAGTCATAGCATTCCGTGGTTACTAAGAATCCAGGTGACTCTGGTACATACTCTTGTTTGAGTTCCAATGATCTAGATTTAAAACTGGAGTCAGAGAACTTAATTGAGGAAAGCAATACATCTTTATTTTCACTAACCTCTAGCTGATACTTAATATCTTTTTCCAATGCAGATGTCAGAAATTAACTGCTATGATAATAATTAGGACCAATGCAAGGTCCTGTTATTTATAAATGAATCTATTAACACATATGATATCACGTATTTTAAAATATTTTATAACTGTATTTTAATATAACTGTTTTCCTTTGTAATTCCGTGTATGTAATTTGAGGTATTAAAAACATTCTGAGAAAGTGTCCATCAGCTTCACAGACTTCACAGCCAAAGAGATCCATCCCATTGTACAAAAAAAACTAAGAATTCCTAGACTAGAACTAGTCTAGACAAAGAAAACTAAGCAAAGCCTAAGAGGTAAGAAAATACAGGGCAGAACCTGTCTTCTACTTTTTTTTCTCCCGTATTCCATTTTGACTGAAATGTGAGAAATAGTGAAGAGAAAAATTTTAAAAAAGTGGGATAAGGATCAGAGGATGAGAAACCCCATCAAACCAGAGTTTTAAAATAATTGCCTAGTGAAGGTAAGAAGGATGGACTGGAATACAAAGAAACAGAAGGTGAGAGGCTAAATTTCTAATCCAGGCTTGACTAAAAAAGCTCCAAATGAAGATCAAAATGGAAAAAGGAAATGACCATGAAAGTGCTCTGAAGGTTTAATGTTGAGTATGACAGAGAGGAATCAAAGATGACCCCAAAGTTTAAAGTGAGGGTCACTGGAACAGAAGTCTTCCCAAGAAAAATCAGGGAAGCCAAGTAGAACAAGTTTGGGAAAGAAAAGTGCTAAGTTGCCTATAGGATATCCAGGTGAAAACATTCAGTATTTAAGATCAGGCTTCTCTGGTGGGTTAGTGGTAAAGAATCCACCTGCCAATGCCGGAGACAAGAGTTTGATCCTCTGGCAGAGGAAATGGCAACCCACTCCAGTTCTGTTGCCTAGTGAGTCCCATGGACAGAGGAGCCTGGTGGGCTATAGTCCATGGTGTCACAAAAGAATCGGACGTGACTTAGTGACTAAAAAACAGCAATTTATTTGAGGTACTAAGGTCCTAACCTTCAAGACATATTGCACTTCCTGAATAACTTATTTGGAGCTGGTAGGTTTCAGATTAATCTTTTTTGGATCTCTTTGACGTCTGAACTTTCTAAAAAGGCTCTATCAAAAGTAGCATTATTTCAAAATCTTTCAAGAGTTTGTCACCAACAGAGATTTTTACCCTGAGGTGAGTGGACCCATAGGAGTTTCCATGAGTCCTTGAAATTAAAAAAGAAAATTTTGTCATCATGGACGTTTTTCTGGGAGGAAGAACATACATCAATAAAAACTCAAAGGGTATGTGACCCTCCTTCCTCCTCCTGAAATGCTAAGGAATAATTCCCTAGTCATCCTTCTAAATACTCCAGGCACAGGAAGCGCTGTGGTCTGATATATGGGGAGGAGGCACAAGCCTCAGAACAAACCAAAAAAGTCTCTATAATCCAGCAACGGCAAGATGCCAGTCATTGGTGAACAGTTCTGAGTCAGGAAAAGCTCACTGCACAGTCACTAGGTGAGAAAAGAGTTCGGAATTTATTGGTCAAAATTCAGTGAAGAGGACAGTAGAGGTTCTGACTCATTTCTTGAACTAAATCTTGCCCAAGTACCTGTCTCTACAAGAGCAGTCATTAAAGCACACTAAAAATGGTCATTTTGGTGATAATTCCTGCACTGCTCAATTTTCCACTGTCCAGAAGAAGCTACACTACACCGATGTCACCAGGACAGAAACAAAACCTCATGTCAGTAGCCGTTGCCCTCTGCTGGCTAGTTCCAAGTTACTCTCACTCCCAACCTTCTTGCCACCCAATAAAAGGTTTTGCAATTATGTCAATTTTGACAGAGCCTTTCTAGAGAGTTCAGACACCAAAGAGAGGCCCCCCAAATTTAACAGAAATCTATTAGTGTCAAAACAAAACTCATAATACCAAAATATCGACAATGTTATTAAGTACCTACAGCATTGTCTAATGTTACACATTTTGGGGACTTTTAAAGAATCTGCCTGCCAATGTAGGAGATGCAGGTCCGATCCCTGGGCTGGGAAGATTCCCCTGGAGGAGGAAATGGCAACCCACTCCAGTATTCTTGCCTGGAAAATTCCATGGACAGAGGAACCTGGTGGGCTACAGTCCATGAGGTTGCAGAGAGTTGGACACAATGAGCACACACATACCGGTGGTCCAATGATTAATGCGGAATCCTGTACCAAGATCACAGGTGTAAAGCCTTGTACCAAGGCCACAGATGTGGAGCCCTAACCAAGGTCATCTCCGGAACTGACCAAGCCCCACAGCAACCATTGTCATGAGACCACCCTGATCTAAGCCAGCTGGCTCCCTGACCGCATATTAAGTAAAACACCCAACCTATTACCACCCTCTAGCATCCTAACCAATCACTCAATGCCACCTTCCAGCAGGAATTTTGTCTTGAGGCTACGAAAGTTGGTGTTAGCCCAAGAAAGGCCTCAGCTCTCCCACAAGCCGGCGCACAGTTGTAACAGTGTCTTCTGCTCTAATAAACTCTGAAGGTGTTAGTCGCTCAGAAGTGTCCAGCTCTTTGCAGCCTCATGGACTACAGCCCACCAGGCTTCTCTGTCCATTGGATTTCTTCCCAGGCAAGAATACTGGAGTGGATTGCCATACCCTCCTCCAGGGGATCTTTCCGACCCAGGGATCAAACCTGCATCTCTTGCACCTCCTGCATTGGCAGGTAGGTTCTTTACCACTAGTACCACCTGGAAAGCTCCCTATTTAATTATATAACGTAGGGCAATCCCTTTTCTCCCCTCCCTGGCCCATGCCAGTTCTTCCAGGGAAGCAAAAGGTTACCTGCAGGTAACCAGAACAATCCTACCTTAAGTATCTTCTCAAACTGTTTCTTCCAAGCATTTAATACTTTCCCCAAGAAGAATTTTATTATTAGAAGCTAAGTAGTTGACAGCTTTTCAATACTGTTAACAACTCGCACTTGTAGTTAACTGAAGTTTGACAAATAAGTACAATTTTTTTTTTGAAGCTGGGTATCTCTTTAAGCTCCTGTAGGTCTTATTTCATGGGAAGTTAATTCCCTGAGGACACAGACAAGAAACTTTTCCTCAATATCACCCATCCCTTTAAAAATGAAACAAGACCACAGAGACTCAACTTTGATGGAATGAAACATTATTGCTCCTGGAGATTTTTGCAGGTTTTTAAACTAAAAATAACATTTAAAAAAATATATGTAAAGAATCACCTTCTCAAGCTTTCCAAGGACAAACGTACTTGCTAAGCCAGATGGTGACAAACACATGTCTGAGAAAGTGGCCTCATTATGGAAAGGCATAGTTGCAAAAATTATGCAAATAAGTCATTGTGTCTGCATTAACAATTTACTGTGGAACTGTATGATTCCACATCAGTTAGTCATACACAATTGGGTCAAAAAGTTTAACTGGGACTTCTCTAGTGGTCCAGTGGTTAAGACTTCGCCTGCCAATGCAGGGGACATGGGTTCTATCCCTAGTCTGGGAAGATCCCACATGCTGCAGGGCAACTAAGCCTGTATACCACAACTACTGAAGCCTGTGCCCTGCAGCAAGAGAAGCCACTGCAATGAGAAGCCTGTGCACCACAACTAGAGAAAGGCCCGTATGTAGCAATGACGCACCATGCAGCCAAAAGTAAAAAAAAAAAAGTTTAACTGGCATGTCCAGACTGCGTCAACGAGAGTGTAAAATAAGGTCACATGGATTTCTAAATACCCATTTTAAGAAAACTTCAACTCTCCATACTGCGTAACTGTAGGGATTTCAGGGTCTTGACACTTTCCCCTCCTCACTGTTTCTGAGAATCAGGACCCCACCAGGTGTCTGCTGCCTTAGCCACATGTCTGCTCCTCATCAACCCATGCTATATATGCACAGGTTATTCATTGCTCTGTTGCAAACCAACTCCTACACATTTGGGGACTCCCTACTGCTGCCCAGTCCTGATCTTTTCCCTAAGCAAATGCAGAGACTCTCTTAATTCTCTGATGACACGACTTAGCCCAACTGCAACCTTTAGGAAAGACACCTCTCAAAGTTCAGGAAAATGAAAGGGGGCATTTCAACACCAGGAACACTTTAAAGCTGTACTGGATGTAGCTACTCACAGCCCAGATACACCTCCATGTCTTTTAAAACAGTGATCTTTCAGACTGAGACTCCACCACCTGGGGTATGTGAATATGCCCCAAGAAATACGAGGATAAAGGTTATTTCTAGGAAATCAATTTCAACCTCAACTTCTGTATAAACTCTTTCCCCCAAATGAATCTCTGTGAAGGTGACTTTAACAGGTTATGCTTTCTATCTTCTTTAGTAATGGCTCTTCTTATATAAAAGCAAACTCTCTTCTCACCCATAAGTTTATGTGGTGTATCAGAAGATTGTTTATGGGTTTTGAGTGAAGCACTGGTAGTGGTGGTGGTTGAGTCGCTAAGTCGTGTCCGACTCTTGCGACCCCATGGACTGTAGCCCACCAGGCTCCTCTGTCCATGGGATTCTCTAGGCAAGAATACTGGAGTGGGTTGCATGCCCTTCTCCAGGGGATCTTCCTGACCCAGGAATCGAACCCAGGTCTCCTGCATTGCAGGCAGTTTCTTAACCGACTGAGCTATGAGAGAAGCCCTTAATTCTGGACTATCTTTCAAAGATGCACGTGTCCTGGTGAGCATCCTTGGAAGACAGCATACCCCTTCACCTAAAGAGCAGACATATTCACTGTTAAGGGCTGAATGATGTCCCTCCCCACAAAAAGATGTTGACGTCATAATCCCCAGTACCTTGGGATGGGCATTTATTTGGCAACAGGGTTGTTGGAGATCTAATAAGTTAAGATGAGGTCATACTGGAGTGGGCTTCCCTGGTAGCTCAGCTGGTCAAGAATCCACCTGCAATGCAGGAGACCCCAGTTCAATTCCTGGGTGAGGAAGTTCCCCTGGAGAAGAGATAGGCTATCCACTCCAGTATTTTGAGCTTCCTTGATGGCTTAGATGATAAAGACTCTACCTGCAATTTGGGAGACCTAGGTTGGGAAGATCCTCTGGAGGAGGACATGGCAACCCACTCCAGTATTCTTGCCTGGAGAATCCCCATGATCAGAGGAGCCTGGTGGGCTACAATCCACGGGGTCACAAAGAGTCTGACATGACTGAGCGACTAAGCACACACACACACATATGGACTATGGCAGGCCCTTTGTCCAATATGACTGGTGTCCCTATAAGAAGACATCCATGTGAAGACAGAGAAAATGCCAAGTGATGACTGGAGTCATGCAGCTATATGCCAAAAAATACCAGAGATTGCTAACAAAACATCAGATGTTGGAAGGCAAGGAAAGATTCTTCTATAGGTTTCAGAGGGAAGATAGCCCTGCCACCATCTTGATTTCAGACTTGTAGCCTTTAGAACTGAGAGACAGTGAATTTCTGTTGTTTTAAACAACCAGACTTGTGGTATTTTATAACAGCAACCCTTGGAAACTAATATAGTTACTGCCCAAAACAACACTTGAGCAAATGGAAGGCATCCTTATTGACCATTAAAAAAGATTTGGGTTTCCTAGGGTCAGAATTCTCTCCTGAAATGCAATGAATTGTGTGAGTAGGCATCCATCTGGGCCCATCCACATTGGCCCTGAGGGAATTGGGACTCAGAGAACCAGTGCAAAAATGGGGATATTCTGGCTATTACTACTGCTGTAATTACCTCCTGTGTGCTGCCAGCACCCATGAAATTATGGCAGGGGAACTTGTAAAATATCAGACCCCTCACAGTTCTTAATATGAGGTATTACTAGAGGGTGTAAAGATCTCTGTTCACCAGAGGAACACTTAGACAACTGACTACATTAACCAAGTCACCATAGCAGTACCTACTCAATTCATTGAAAGAGATATTTCAAGTAAAATGTTCAAATAAAATTTCTAGTATGTATGTCATTTTGTCATTAGACTCTTGGAGCTTTATGGTAATAGAAAGAACATACATACATACATACATATATATATATATAAAATATGCTGATAAGTATTTAATAGGGTGATCAATAAGACTTTTAAGAAAAAAACATTAGAACAAAATTCTGGGACTTCCTTGGTGGTCCAGGGGTTAGGACTCTGAGCTTCCACTGCAAGAGGCATGGGTTTGATCCCTGTTTGGGGAACTAAGATCCTATATGCTGAAAGGTGCAGCTGAAAAAAAAATTGTTTTTTAAATCCTAGAATAATATTCTATGGGAGAAACAGAATGGAATTCAGGGAGCAATATACTATTTCCAATTGTTACAAAGCTTATTAAGATGTTTTTAAATATAAAAAATGGTAGCTATTAAGTCTATTATAACAAGATTTCACATATACATTTAAAAGAACGAATATTTTTATTTCCAGTGTCAACATCTACAATGTATGATAAAGTGTATCACCTGAGACATTTAAATGTAATGATGATGATTTCAGATTAAAAAAAAAAATCCATCAAGGAATCATGGTTTTACCAAAATTGGTAAAACAAGTTTGAAGACTATTCATTGCCTTCCTGTTGATAATCCCCTCAGCTCTGGGCCTGCCTGGGTGGTTGGAGCCAGCTTCAATACCAGCCTCAATACCAGCACCAAGCAGGCCTCATATTTATCATGGTTGACTGCTATATGACCATCCTTAGCGTGGTTAATATTTGTGTTAATTGCTCAGTCATGTCTGATTCTCTGTGACCCCACGGACTATAGCCCTCCAGGCTCCTCTGTCCATGGAATTCTCCAGGTAAGAATACTGGAGTGGGTAGCTATTCCCTTCTCCAGGCGAATCATCTTAACCCAGGGATTGAACCTGGGTCTCCTGAACTATAGGTGGATTCTTTACCATCTGAGCCACCAGGGAAGCCAGGCAGTTGATGTTTAATAGTTGTTAAATGAATATAAGTTAAATACCAGCAAAGAGTCATTCATATCCTCTGCTTTTGCTTTGGGGACCGACTGCTCTACTGATCTAGCCTGGAGTGACTGAAACCGGGATGGCTTTGGAGTTAAGGGGTGTCCTACATGGCCAGACTTTGACACACTAAAAATAAGTTTAGCTCTCATCTAGAAGTTTAATCAGCTGAGTCATTATAAATCTCATATCAAATGAGACATCAATTTTCAAATTTAAATGAATTGAGGAATTACTCTAGTTTCTAAGACCTGCCAAAGCTCCCAAGGGACAAAGTTAGCCAAAGTTCTCGTGACTATCTTCCTCTGTGAGATCAGTGTCAAGTGCCATCCTGCATGTTCCTGCTGTTGCTGCTGCACAGCCAAGCAGTTCTCTTTCAGAATGCACCTCAATACAGCTGCCCCTCGTGCCCCTCCCTGAGATCTACCATCAGGCAAACTCCTGCCCCCAGGTGCTGACATTAGGTTCTTGTTGTTTAGTCGTTAAGTTGTGTCCGACTCTTGTGACCCCACGGACTATAGCCCGTCAGGTTCCTTTGTTTATGGAACTCTCCAGGCAGGAATACTGGAGTAGGTTGCCATTTCCTTCTCCAGGGGATCTCCCAGATCCAAGGACAGGACCCGAGCCTCCTGCATTAGCAGGCAGAGTCTGACATTAGGTACAGGGCTACAGAAAGCAGAACACATTTGCATCTCTTCATTTCCTAACATGATATCTTACGCATACCATATAGTTTTAAATTTAAAGTATCCTAGAAACAGATTATCAAAATCAGATTGAAAAAATATGCAGACAAGTCAAAAGATTTGCATTTAATGAAGCTTCATGGATCTACAAGATATCAAGAGAAGTCTCCCAAGGAAGAAGGACACAACAAGCATATTTCTTCTGACTCATTTCCTCTGGAGAAGCAGCTTAGAATTATTCAGGCAAAAGGCCATGAAATAATTGCATTGGAGAATTGCTAAACTCTATCTACAGGGCTTTCTTGGGAAGTCACATGGCATGTATTTTCTTTCTCACTTGGATGGGAAAAAAAAATTTATTTTCTTAAACTTACTTAAAAGAAAAACAAAAATCAGAAGTTAATGTGATGTTTTTATATAGACTAATTACAGAAAATAGACTGAGAATGATTTTCTACCTAATAATAAAAAATTACAGTAAAAATATGCTTGGAAAGATTTTAGTTCTGAGTAGCTTTTCTTGCCGAGTAATCCATTGGATATACACAGCACTGCTTGGCTATAGTTGGCTAAATGTCTTGTGTGCTCAAGAAGTGGTTGGGCTTTTTGTGGTCACCCCATTAGTGTCAATACTGAACTTTTCCCCTCTATGTACTCCTTTGCAACTGCCTGAAAGAAAAACTAGTTGTAAAAGCAATCAAAATAAATATTTTCAGATGCTGTTTTCCAAAATTGGGTCAGAGACCACTAGGGCACTGGCTCCCTGAAGCATGGGAAGAATTTCAGACGAGATTGGGCACGTTCAGGGTGGTTATGGCTGTAGTGGGAAGAATTTTAGTGGCTAAAGTAGAATTGCTGAGGAAGGTATTAGAAACTAGAGAGGGAGGAAAAAAGTAAAAGAGAGGAGTTAACAGTAATCAAGAGAGAAAAATCAACCATGAAGAAGAAATAAGGGAAGGTTGTAATATTTTATATGAAAGTGTCTATGGTAAGCGGAAAAAATGGCTGCTTTAACTCAGATTTGGGGTTAAAGCTAAGAGGCAAAAGGCAGAAATCCGTATAAATTCTTACACATTTCTTTACAAACTCCTCAATGTCTCTGGAAGACGCTGTACAACTCACTATTTTTAAAACTGACAAAAGAATAAAGCATTTATCTAGCTACCCCTTTATGAACTGTTCTTCAAGGTAACTAAGTATTTGGAGGTGTAGTTCCTCTTTGCAGATTTGTCTAATAAACGAAATTGGAATGACATATTTAGAATCCAACAGTTTTGTAAGCTTTACTAATACAACCAATTTAGGCAATGCCAGGTATTAGCTGTCTAATAAAACACACAACGTGTGAGTGTGTGTGTGTGTGTGTGTGTGAGTGTGCGCGCGTCACTTCAGTCATGTCGGATTCTTGGTGACCCTTTGAACCATAGCCTGCCAGGCTCCTCTGTCCATAAGATTCTCTGGGCAAGAATACTAGAATGGGTTGTCATGCCCTCCTCTAGAGGATCTTCCCCAACCAGGGATGGAAACCCTGTCTCTCATATCTCTTACATCTCCTGCATTGGTTCTTTACCACTAGTGCCAGGTGGGAAGCCCAAAATGCACAACACTTGCTACCAAAAAAAAAAGCAATTACTGAATCTGAATCATCTGATTCAGATTCAGAATCATACTGAATCAAACATCTTGATCTAACTTCCAACATGAAGAGAAAAGAAGAGAACAGAAAGCATGTTAAATAATGGTTTGAGGATACCATCAGCAAAACACTGACTGTGAAAACCTCACAGAAGAAATAAACTAAACATTTCAATCAAAAGGCAGAGACTGTCAGATACTGCTCTTCTAAATCATTATTCGCTAGTTCTCAGTACACACACTTTAAAAACAATGATACAAATAAGGCGATGGCACCCCACTCCAGTACTCTGGCCTGGAAAATCTCATGGGTGGAGGAGCCTGGTGGGCTGCAGTCTATGGGGTTGCACAGAGTCGGACACGACTGAAGCGACTTAGCAGCAGCAGCAGCAGCAGCAAGAGGATTGAAAAAGACACATCATCCAAACAGGAAACACAAGCAAGCTGGAATGGTCATAAAAGTGAGGCAAAGGCTTTCCTGATGGCTCAGAGGTACAGAATCTGCCTACCAATGCAGGAGATGTGTTTGATCCTTGATCTGGGAATATCCCACGGGCTGTACAGCAACTAAGCCTGTATGCCACAACTATTAAGACCATGCTCTAGAGCCTGGGAGCCACAACTGCTAAAGCCTGGGAGTCCTAGAACCTGTGTTTCACAACAAGAGAAGCCAACGCAATGAGAAGCCCTTGCACTGAAACTAGAGAGTAGGTGCTGCTCGTCACAACTAGAGAAAGCTCATGCGACAACGAAGATCTAGCACAGTCAAAGGGACTATTTTTAATTTTTCTTAAAAAGAAAAAAGAGGAAAAATGGACTTCAAAGCAAGGAGTACTAATGGAAATAAAGTGGGAAGGTTTATAATGATAAAATGGTTGATACATGAGAAAGAAAAACTATAAATGTGTATGGGCACAATAAAATGATTTAAAAATGCAGAAAACTGACAAATATAAAGAAATCCACAGTCACAACTGGAGATTTTAATTCACCCTTCTCAATAATTGATAGAGCAACCAGACTAAGAAATATCAGTAAGAAAACAGAAATGAAATGATGCTTTCACCAATGATAAAAATTTGGGAAGAACCACAAAGATTCTAAGGGCTTCCCTGGTGGCTCAATTGGTAAAGAATCCACCTGCAATGTGGGAGACCTGGGTTCGATCCCTGGGTTGGGAAGATCCCCTGGAGAAGGGAAAGGCTACCCACTCCAGTATTCTGGCCTGGAGGATTCCATGGACTCTATAGTCCACGGGGTCACAAAGAGTCGGACACGACTGAGCGACTTTCACTTTCACTTCACAAAGATTCTAAAATAAGTAGAGCAGGTGGGTTGATTAGACATTTATCTGCCACCTCTTCTAAACTAGTTCTTTAAGTACCAAACTTAATGTCGAAGTACAGGTTTGTCACCAATCTGAAGAGAAAGATGAGAACAGCAAAGTTTAAAGAAACAGTGGTTCATCTTTTATTTTGACAGCATTCAAATTCAAGTAAGTTTGCAAAGCATTTTTACATGCGTGATCTCAGTTCATTCTTACACATCCTTTGGAAAAAGCAGACCATGTTTCCTTATTCCCATTTTACAGATAAGGAAGTCAAACTCAGAGGCCAACTTGCCAAAGAAAATTGCAAGTTGGCTGTTAGATCAAAGGGTGAACTTATTTGGACAATCACCTGAGTGACTCTACTGGGAGTGAGGTTGAAATAACAACTATTTTCTCTAGTATCTTCAAATGTACAGAGCAATTATAAACAGGATATTGGCTCCTGGGTTAAGAATTTAGCTTTACTGTCACACTCCCTAAGATGACACAATCAGACACACCAGGTTGGACCCAAAGAACAAAGTCATAATGTTCACCCTCTGTCCATACAGCGTTCTGAAATGAACACTCGTTGATGGGCTTGTTGGCAAACTTGATAAGTGTTCACTACACTTCTGATTACCCATAAACATTGATCAAGTTGTGGTTTAGAAACATATTTCAAAGCAAATGGTCTACAGAAAATGAGCATTTATTCTTCCCATTAGCAAAGCATGGGGCTTCCCTGATAGCTCTGTTTGGTAAAGAATCTGCCTTTAATGCAGGAGACCCCAGTTCAATTCCTAGGTCAGGAAGATCCCCTGGAGAAGGGATAGGCTACCATCTCCAGTTTTTTTGGGCTTTCCTTGTGGTTCAGCTGGTAAAGAGTCCGCCTGCAATGTGGGAGACCTGGGTTCGATCCCTAGGTTGGGAAGATCCCCTGGAGAAGAGAAAGGCTACCCACTCCAGTATTCTGGCCTGGAGAATGGGGTCACAAAAAGTCAGACACAACTAAGCAACTTTCACTTCACTTCACATTAGCAAAGAATAGACTTTATAGATCATTTCATTACTGATTTCAAAGGACAAATCTCAGGAGTAAAATGACTTTTTTTCCTAGCTTGAACCAAAATAGGTTTAAAAATAAATATACAATTCAAATATTTTCTAGGCGAGGACTCAGTATTTAAATATTGTATATATGTTGTATTTACACTCTCTGCCATGCTCCACTGAGGCCTATTTCTTTTAGGTAAACGGGACACCATATCATTAAGGCTAATGGTGGTTTCATCTAGGGGGAAAAAAAATTCATGAACACCAAGGAATATTTTTCAGCTTCTTGGAAAAACACGGAAAGGAAGAAAAATTATTTGACTAATTAGCTCCAATTGTTTTCAATTTTTTATGTAAGTTAAATGTTGTGAAATCGGCCCAGATTTTTATTAAACCTTAGTGAATAAAATGCAGAAGTAAATCTCTACTTCCTATGTAAAGCAAACTGGCTTTTCACAAATCATATTTTTATTTTTTTAAAAAAAGTTAAAACAAAAGAAAAACACATGTTCTCCACAGAAAACAGGCCAGTGGGCTCTTCTACCAGGGAGTCCAGTCTGAGATAGGCAGGCCTCCTACATGGATTCAAGAGACTCTCTGGTCTCGGCCAATGCTGCCAGCTTGCCTGCTGTGGCCACCCCGTAAAAAACCGTGACTCCGTGCAATCATGAGAAATGCTCTGATCATTATGATGCACACAAGCTTTGAAGGAACTATCAAATAGTAACAACTCAATTACTCTTTGTGGCTTATTTTTATTCTGAATCAATAACCTAGAAAGGGAAGGTCTCCACAGTCCATTATGGCTTCACTCATCTGTCTCCTTCCCCATGAACATCTACTGAAAGGAAGCGTTAAGGAAGCACGTGTTAAGATGTATCACTGCTTCTAAAAACAATGTGGAGGAGAGAGGAATGAAACCCAGGTTGAGATGTGCTTAACTGTAGGTGGATTACTCAACTACGAAGAGGTCTTTTGAATGCACAATAGATTTTTAGCAAGTAAAAGATATCAAGACCTCCATTTTGACTTTATAGAAGTAGGTTAAGTTGCATAAAAGTGGCTGAAAAATCAAGACTGCCTGCTTTTTCAGCCTAAAGATAACCAGGGAGGAGCCAAACATGAGCATGCATTTCAACAGAAAGGTGATAAACAGAGAGCCAAATCGCTCCTTTCCTGAAGAAGGAAGGAACGACCACTTAATGGCTTACACTGACTTTAAAACAGTGAAAAATTCAAACTTTGTAAGGGTAAAAACAAATGCAGCTAGATGTGCAGGTCATCCCCAAAGCAACCTTGGCTATTAAAGTTGCCCTGAGAATCTTCGGAATTGTTAAAAAAAAAAAAACAGATGCTATTGCTACCATTCTGAATCACTGTCAATTTCAAAAATTGATAGAACTTTCTCATCAAGACCCTAATTGTGGCATCAAAAATATTAATTTGCTGCTCACAAAACTTAAAGTTTCATGTTAATTTGCTAATTCATGAGCTAGAAAATATTTCTTGATTTTAAAAAAGCTGTTTTACATAGAATCTCAGTTACTCATCCAGGAAGGAGGGGAGGAAAAGACAGGGCGTTTGAAATTACATTGGAATACAATGTTTGGGACAATATAAAACATCTGGAAAGAAGAATCAAAGGCCAATAAATATTAGTCTACATGAAATACAGGAAAATAGAAGAAAACGCCAAAAAAAAAATACCTTGCTGTACTGCAGAGACCAGCATCCACGACCACCTCCTAGACTACTCTTTGGATATGTAATTCAGATGGCCATAATTGCTTATAAAGGGCGCAATGCAATCAGGCAGGGTTTGTCCTGAATTTAGAAATGCAAGACGCATGGGGTGGGGGAGGGGTGGGGAGGGGTGTGGAGTTGGGGTGGGGTGGAACCTCTAATCATAGACCACTGTAGATCGTTAGAGCAATTAAGAACACAACACCCAGTCTTGAATACCTTTCACACAAACCACCTGCTAACCTTTGGATCCAGGTTTTAGACTTGCAAAAACCTTGGGGTTCTTAAGGGCAAGTGAGATCTCACTAAGGAAAGAAATAAAGTGGGAGTCTCTCTCCGATTTCTTTGACTCAAAAATGACAACAATGGTAAAGTGAGGTTCTGGGCGGGTGAGGAAGTAGGTGCTCTGAACTTTGTCATCATAGAAGTGGACCACTTTCTCCAAGCTGTTCAGGTCAGACGTGCGGTCCGTCATGATCATGATGACATTGGGCCAGTGCATGACAGGCCGGTCGCTGGGCAAAGACACCACAGCCGGATACTGATCCACTCCCTTGGGGGCCTCTCTGTAGGAATGGGGGTGGTGATAGCCGTGACCCTGAAAGCTCTCAGAACCTCGGTTGTCGAAGATTAAGGACACGTTGGCAGCGTCGTATTTCCTGATGAAGCTGGAAATCTTTCCAAAGAGGTCGGGGCTGGCTTTTGCAGTCAGCGCTTTCATTTCTGAAGCAGTCGTTTGTCGGCTCAGCGCCTCGTGAAAGTAGAAGCTAAATTTGGCAAGAAGCATGTTTTTGAGTTTCATCAGCCAAAGGAAAAGGTGTGGGGGCTGAACGGCCTTCTGAGACTGCCCTCCAAACAGATGTTTCTTGGTCTCCCGTTGCTTTTCAAAGATCTGGCCCCAAGTCTGCAGCTTGGTGTGAGCGCTGTGCAAGTTCACCAGGGACGGGAGGAACTTCCACTCGGAGACCTGGGCCTGGGCCTTCAGGAGGTGACTCAGGACGTCGACCTCCAGCTGGAAACTGCTCTCCAGAGGACTGAGGATGGGGTGGTGAAATCTAAAGTGGGAAGGGAAATGAACACGTTAAGTGGAAATGTGACCCCACGGTGACACTTTCTATCCTCAAAAAAAAAAAAAACAAACCCCAATGTGGTCAGACAAACAATATTATGTTTGAGGGCAGGGAAGGGAAAGACAGAAAGATTCCATGTTGATTTATTTAAACAATCGTTCTGACAACTTCACCATCTCAGGATTATATCAGTGTTATAATCTCCCATGGGAAGAGCCTGATGTTACAAAAAGAAATTGAGAATAGCCGCTACTTTCTTTTCAAATAAAGAGAAACTGAATTAGCTGTAAGTCTTTCTCAGCTTTTGTTTGTTTCATTTTGTTTGTTTGTTTTGGGGCATGCTGCACAGATTGTGGGATTTTAATTCCCTGATCAGGGTTGAACTCGGGCAGTGAAAGCACTGAGTCTTAAACACTGGACTGCCAGGTAATTTCTGTTATAAGTCTCTCTGAAGTTTATTTATTCCAGGAATTGTATGACAAAACACGACATTCTATTTCAGGCTTAGATCCTAAAGAGGCAAAGAAAAGGTCACTGAAATATCTCTTAAATGTGCACATAACACATATCACCTTATTTAATGTTCACAGTAACTCCAAAAGGATTATAAAACCTATTTTGCAGATGGGAGTAGAGACGATAAACCAATATCTGAAACATAGTATGTAATCAATAAATGTGTATTAAAGGAATAGGACACTTACCAGAAAGCCCTTATTCAATCCTAGTTCCCAAATTCCCTTCATAATTTAATCACAGTTACAAACAAAATGGTGCCTGAATTTTAAAAATTTTATACTTCAATCACTTTCCATTTATCTCAGGATAAAATCTAAAATCCTTAACAAAGGCTTACAAGGCCTTTTAATAACCTGTGCAAGTTCACCTTCCTTGAACTTAAAGACCCTCCTCAGTTTGATCCACATTCCCATTCTCCTCAGTTTCCCCAGAAATTACATAACTAGAAATGAGGCGATATCACAAAGAAAGTTAAGGTAATACTGTGATTTCATTCCTTTTTGTCCTAGACAAAATGTTTTTTAAAAATTTTAGCCATGATCTACAGTAAGAAATACAGTTTATGCTGTGACTTAGTACTGTGACTATACTATACTTTATACATATACCTATAGATAAATTTCATATTTATACTTACTATGGGACTTCCCTGGTAGCTCAGACGGTAAAGCATCTGCCTACAATGCGGGAGATCCAGGTTCGATCCCTGGGTAGGGAAGATCTCCTGGAGAAGGAAATGGCAACCCACTCCAGTACTCTTGCCTGGAAAATCCCATGGACCGAGGAGCCTGGTAGGCTACAGTCCATGGGGTTGCAAAGAGTTGGACATGACTGAGCTACTTCACTTCACTTCATTTCACACTTACTATGCACAATGTACTCTTGATATTTATTATACATACATATTTGTAATTAGGTTGCTGCTGCTGCTAAGTCACTTCAGTCGTGTCCGACTCTGTGTGACCCCATAGACAGCAGCCCACCAGGTTCCCCCATCCCTGGGATTCTCCAGGCAAGAACACTGGAGTGGGTTGCCATTTCCTTCTCCAATGCATGAAAGTGAAAAGTGAAAGGGAAGTCTCTCAGTTGTGTCCGCCTCTTAGGGACCCCATGGACTGCAGCCACCAGGCTCCTCCGTCCATGGGATTTTCCAGGCAAGAGTACTGGAGTGGGGTGCCATTGGTTACTACTCACTAAATTGGCTTAAAGCTCAACATTCAGAAAACGAAGATCATGGCATCTGGTCCCATCATTTCATGGCAAATAGATGGGGAAACAGTGGAAACAGTGTCAGACTTTATTTTTGGGGGCTCCAAAATCACTGCAGATGGTGACTGCAGCCATGAAATTAAAAGACACTTA
>NW_011494735.1:9052310-9090179 GCF_000754665.1 Bison bison bison | reverse complement strand
GATCAGCCCTGGGATTTCTTTGGAAGGAATGAGGCTAAAGCTGAAACTCCAGTACTTTGGCCACCTCATGCAAAGAGTTGACTCATTGGAAAAAACTCTGATGCTGGGAGGGATTGAGGGCAGGAGGAGAAGAGGATGACAGAGAATGAGATGGCTGGATGGCATCACTGACTTGATAGACAAGAGTTTGGGTGAACTCCGGGAGTTGGTGATGGACAGGGAGGCCCGGCGTGCTGCGATTCATGGGGTCGCAAAGAGTCGGACACGACTGAGCGACTGAACTGAACTGAACTCACTAAATTAATTTGATGACTCCAGTATGCTCCAGTCACCATGGGAAATGATTTACGGGCTTGACCCTATGTAATTTAATTGCTACACTTCCAGTAGTCAAGTACGGATGTGAGAGTCGGATCATAAAGAAGGCTGAGTGCCAAAGAATTGCAGTGCTGGAGAAGACGCTTGAGAGTCCCATGGACTGCAAGATCAAACCAGTCAATCCTAAAGGAAATCATCCCTAGTATTCATTGGAAGGACTGATGATGAAGCTGAAGCTTGAATACTTTGCCACCTGATATGAAGAGCCAACTCACTGGAGAAGATCCTGATGCTGGGAAGGATTGAGGGCAGGAAGAGAAGGGGACGACAGAGGATGAGATGGCTGGATGGCATCACTGACTCAATGGACATGAATTTGAGTAAATTCAAATACTGGAAGACAGAGGAGCCTGGCGTGCTGCAGTCCATGGGGTTGCAAAGAGTCGGACGTGACTTAGTGACTGAACAACAGCAACAACATACTGTCAAAGAGACAGAAGATTCATACACACCTGTTTTGGCCCTGGTTGAAGAGGACAATTTTGGTTATCAATTAAACAATTCGGAAAAAAATCATCACAAACATATCTAGAGTTTTTAAAACCCTAAAAAAATGAGATGATTACGAGATCCCAAACTAGGTTGAATATTATAAGATAGAAACTGATTATCATGTGATAAATAGGATGCAGTTATTCACATAACAATAATACATTGTTTTTTGTATTACTGGCATTTTATAATCAACATCCTCTAGGAAAGGGAAGCTAAAACATGGATGGAGGGTGTAGTCTAATAAGGCACTGAAAGAATCAGAAGGATAAATTCAGTTTGGTCGCTCAGTCATGTGCAACTCTTTGAGACCCCATGGACTGCAGCACGCCAGGCCTCCCTGTCCATTACCAACTCCCAAAGTTTACTCAAGCTCATGTCCATTGAGTCAGTGATGCCATCCAGCCATCTCATCCTCTGTTGTCCCCTCCTCCTCCCACCTTCAATCTTTCCCAGCATTAGGGTCTTTTCCAATGAGTCAGTTCTTTGCATCAGGCGGCCAAAGTACTGGAGTTTCAGCTTTAGCATCAGTCCTTCCAATGAATATTCAGGACTGATTTCCTCTAGGATGGACTAGTTGGATCTCCTCGCAGTCCAAGGAACTCTCAAGAGTCTTCTCCAACACCACAGTTCAAAAGCATCACTTCTTCGGTGCTCAGCTTTCTTTACAGTCCAACTCTCACATCCATACATGACTACTGGAAAATAAACTGGATCTCAAATCCTCTAGCTCAGGGACTTCCCTGGTGGTCCAGTGGCTACAACTCCGTGCTCCCAATGCAGAAGCGGTCCAATCCCTAGTCAGGAAACTAGACCCCACACACGGCAACTAAAAGTTCACATGCCACAATGAAAGACCTGATGCAGAAAAATAAATAAAAGTGTCTTTTAAAAATCCTCTGGCTCAAGTACTCAATTAACTAATGTGGACTCTTGAAACATTACATGCTTTGAAATAAACATTAGGAAAGTCTAACACACACAGACACACACACATACACTATAGCATGTCTCAAAATCTTTGCATTCTAGGAAATGCTCCTACCACCTTAGCCTTTAGGCAACTTGACACTTAACAAGCCTTAAGCATCACAATATTCTGTAATCATGGGTATCAAGAAAAATCTGCCAAGGAACTATGAACACAGTAAGACTGTTAATAATGGGAAAATGGTATCATTCTATCACAAGTAACAGTACTCAAAGTGATTTTTCTGCTTCCAATTGGAAATCATTTATATCCAATATTCTCCTTGAAAGAAAATGAATTCTCTGTACCAACCTTTAGAATTCCATACAAGCTCTTCCATAAACATATTAAAAGTGTTTAAATGTTCAATGTTGATTAGGATGAATGTGAATGGCAAAGCTACTTTTCATCTTTTCAAGAAGAGCTAAAAATTTATATTGATGTTATTCTGCCAAGACTTTGAGATTAGCATTACGTTGTATCATCTTCCCATTCCTGCTCTGTGCCTTATACCTATTCACATCTCAGGCCATGGGGTGGGTGGTGGTGGTGGTCTGTTAAATCGTAATCCAAAAACACACACCTCAGCTACGGCAGCAAGTTTGAAAGAGTCTGAATACAGAATACACTGACAACTATTTGCAGAGAACATCTGCTCCAAAAAAAAAAAGAGAAGACAGAAAAAGAGAGAGAGAACTCAAGCATGCACTGCTTCCTTCACAGATCCCCATCAAGCAGCTCCTTCCAAAAGAAGTATGGAGGTCCATGCATGTGAGAAGTCAGAAGTCTGATGAAAAATAAAGCTGTAGCACAATGTGAATATAGGATATGTCACAGAACTGTACACCTAAAAATGATTAAAGCAGTAAATTTTATGTTACATAAATTTCACCACATTAAAAAAATCTATAATCCCACTTAAAACAACTATTTTACTAGTTTTTAGATATAAACACATTGATGAAATGAAGATGAATTAGCCAAAGGTTTGCCCTACAAGACTTAACCTGGTGGAAGGAGGCGTTTATAATGGGTACAGGTAGGAAGTAACATATCTCTTAGGATGGGTACAGATCAAGTTACTGTTTAGAAAAAGGAACAATTCGTTTTGGTTGAAAGGTTGTGCAGGCCATGGAGGAGACAAGTTTAAATTGACCCACAAAGCTCAAAGAACTGGTAGGAGTTAGCCATGTGAAGATAAGGGCTTAAATTTCAGGCCCCAAATTCCTAACTACCCCAACTCCACCCCTTTGCTGTGTGATTTTGCAGCCCTCCCACCAGAGGTGGCACACTTTCCCACCCTGGACCATGGACTGGTTATGTGATTTGCTTTAGCCAAAGGGATGTTAACAGATCTGATGCAGGCAAAAGCTTAACATGAGCTTGACTGGGCTTGTTCTTTTGCACTTGGGGCCTCACCACTAGGTAGCTGCTTCCTCTCTAACCTTGGGCTCAGAATGAACACACATGTAGCTGACTAAGCCCACAGCTCACAACAAAAAGCCAAGCCCACTGAGAGCAGTGTGTTCAGCACCGCTACCCAGCTGAGTCCAGCCTACATCAAACAACTCCCAGTAGACCTGTCTGCCTGAAAGTGTGACTTTGGGGATGCTCTGTTACACAGAATGACTGTGGCAACAGCTGATACAAGATAGAACTCTATGGCATCCTGGTATATTGACTATTTTAAGCTGAATGAATTTGACCAATGACATGTGCAGGAAGGAGTTTCTGGCCCTCTCCTGAAGCAGGTAATAAAACCCTCAAGAAAGAGGGCCCCTCCTCGTACCCTGAGGAAAGGAACATTCTTATCTCCAAAGACAAAAGGTCACAGAGAGAAATCTGAGCTAACAGGCCTTGCTGTTTGACCCAGTTCAGGAAACTTGGCTCATACCACTTTTTCCCACAACTCCCACTCATCATCAAATCTAGCATAAAGACACAGGTTTAACAACTTATTTGGGTCTTCATTTCATTAAGACGACTCCAGGCCACATTGTTGTTTGGTTGCTAAGTCCTGTCTGACTCTTTGCGACCCCATGGACTGTAGCCCACCAGGCTCCTCTGTCCATTTCCCCAGGCAAGAATACTGGAATGGGTTGCCATTTCCTTCTCCAGGGGATCTTCCTGACCCAGGGATTGAACCAGTGTCTCCTGCATTGGCAGGTGGATTCTTTACATCTGAGCCATGAGGGAAGCCCCCAGGCCACATTAAAACTATATTAAATACATTTGTATGCTTTTCTATCGTTAATCTGTCTTTTGCTAAAGGGTCCCCAGCTAGAAAAAGGGTAAAGGGAAGAGGCAGTATTTCCTCTGATACAAATTCAAGCACATTCTAAGCGAACTAAGTAACAGGAACTAAGGTAGGAAATAGCAAATACTTATGGGGAATGCATTAGATTGTGGACTGTTGGTTTTTTTAGGGGGGGCTTCTGCTTAAAATCCTGTTTTCTCTTTGAAGCTGCTTTCCTTTCACTCAGTTTGAATGCAATTTAAAGCATTTGATGGGTCTTAGATAATTTGAGAAGTTGGGTTGGGGCAAGATCACAGGAAAGCCTCGAGTCTTCACTGTTAAGATCTAGGCATGTCAATTAACGAGAATAGAATGTGTCCCACATAAATCACACTGTTGTTGGTTTTGCTTATGAAATTTTCAGTGGGCAATAGTTAACCTTACTGAACTACACACATGCAACCAACTGTTTCATTAACAGTGTTATCATTACAAATTTTTTTGAAGGAAAAAGGGCATCAGTTCAGTTCAGTTCAGTCGCTCAGTCGTGTCCGACTCTTTGTGACCCCATGAATCGCAGCACGCCAGGCCTCCCTGTCCATCACCAACTCCCAGAGTTCACTCAGACTCACGTCCATCGAGTCAGTGATGCCATCCAGCCGTCTCATCCTCTGTCGTCCCCTTCTCCTCCTGCCCCCAATCCCTCCCAGCATCAGAGTCTTTTCCAATGAGTCAACTCTTCACATGAGGTGGCCAAAGTACTGGAGTTTCAGCTTTAGCATCAGTCCTTCCAATGAACACCCAGGACTGATCTCCTTCAGAATGGACTGGTTGGATCTCCTTGCAGTCCAAGGAACTCTCAAGAGTCTTCTCCAACACCACAGTTCAAAAGCATCAATTCTTCGGCGCTCAGCTTTCTTCACATAAAGCCTAATAAATCAAATCACAGTTCTGCCTATGGTGAGAATTCTGTCATTTGAAGCATTCAGATTAAAAAACAAAATGTGCTTCCTAAAATGCAAACAGGAAACACATAGTTTTTCAAGGCAGAAGAAGCCTGGTGTGTCTATCTTTGCCTGGCAAAGGTTTAAAGCTATCCTTTTCTACTTCAACCCTCCCCCCCAAAGGCAAATAAACTTATGTAACTCAATTTTTTAAAATGTTCTTTAAATACTAGCTATAAAATTATGATTAAAGAATAAAAATCATTTAATAGAATATTATTGCTATACCAGATGGACTTTAAAAAGCTGTCTAGAATGAATAATTGCAGATCCCTGGTTGGGGAACTAAGATCTTGCATCCTGCATGGCGTGGCATCAAAAAGACACATGGCACCACACAAGGAATACAGCCAATACTTTATAATAACTATAAAAGGGACGTATCATTTAAAAATTGTGAATCACTGCATTATATACCTATAACATAAAATACTGCACTTCAATTAAAAGCTCTTGCTTTAGGAGAGTATATATTAATTTGCATTTATAATCAATATTCTAGTTTTGCTTTAACCATGAAACAGAAGGATTAGCCAGATTTTTCTCTTATGCCCATTGTACATAACAGGTAAATAAATTCAAAACAAATTCTACAGAATCAAAAAATGTTCCACTGATGCTTCCTTGGGGGAAAAAACCCAAGTTCTACTTCCCTTTAAAAGTATTCAAGGAATAGTAGACACCCTGACCCTGAACTCAACATTCAAAAAACAAAAATCATGGCATCCGGTTCCATCACTTCACCACAAATAGATGGGAAAACAATGGAAACAGTGACAGATTTTATTTTCTTGGGCTCCGAAATCACTGCAGATAGTGACTGCAGCCATGAAATTAAAAGACGCTTACTCCTTGGAAGAAAAGCTATGACCAATTTAGATAGCCGACAAAGGTCCGTCTAGTCAAAGCTATGGTTTTTCCAGTAGTCATACATGGATGTGAGAGTTGGACCATAAAGAAAGCTGAGCGCCAAAGAATTGATGCTTTTAAATTGTGGTGTTGAAGAAGACTCTTGAGAGTCCCTTGGACTGTAAGGAGATCCAACCAAGTCTATCCTAAAGGATATCAGTCCTGAATATTCATTGGAAGGACTGATGCTGAAACTCCAGTACCTGATGCAAAGAACTGACTCACTGGAAAAGATCCTGATGCTGGGAAAGACTGAAGGCAGGAGGAGAAGGTGGACAACAGAGGATAAGATGATTAGATGGCATCACCAACTTGATGGACATGAGTTTGAGTAAGGTCCAGGAGCTGGTGATGGACAGGGAAGCCTGGTATGCTGCAGTCCACGGGCAGTCAAAGAGTCAGATATGACTGAGTAACTGAACTGTACTGACCCTGAAAGAATTAAATCTGTATTATTTTTTTCTATAGGGCACACAGAATGATTAATGTTAATGATTAATCAAATGATTAATGTTAATGATTAATCAAATGATTAATGTTAATTGTTCAATTTGAAATGCAGCATCACAAATGACTGTGATTCTTAAACAAGAATTTGTATTTGCTTAACAATGAAGTAAGTTTGCCAAAAGAGGAAACCTTTAGCACCATTCTACTCTGAGCACAACTGGCTTCCAGGGGAAAAAAACAAAACATGCTTCCTCTTCAACTCTGAAAGCAAAGAGTAAATCATGTTACTTTGTATCTAAAATAATTCCACTTTCTCCCCCGAAATCAATATATTATACAAAATTTCAACTTTTCAGTAATTCTAAAGAATTTATATTGCTCAAATTAACCCAAAGCATCTAAATGTAGGTCATTTTTGGACTAGGTTGTGTCTGTGATCAGTAATTCCCTATCAAGCAGACAAAGGTAGTATTGGTGGAGAATGTCTATAGCTGAAAATACTTACTGATCATGTGTTATCTTACAGCCCAACTCCATCAGTGTCCACTCAGCAGGATGAGGGGTACAGACAAGTGCCCTAAGATCTGCAACAATGAAATCTGGGCTTTTGCTACTGCAGTGGAAGAAACTCCCAGGGCTTTGAGAAGTTGGGGTGTTTCAAAGAAGATTCAAGGTTGATATATCACAATTCTAACAAAAACAGTTAAATAGTAATAACCTTTCATTACTATGGGGAATTTCTGGAGCTCAGTGGTAAAGAATCCACCTGCAATGTAGGAGATGTGGGTTCTATCCCTGGGTTGGGAAGATCCCATGGAGAAACAAATGGCAACCTACTCCAGTATTCTTGCCTGGGAGATCCCAGGGACAGAGAAGACTGGCAGGCTACAGTCTATAGGGTCTCAAGAGTTGGATACAACTGAAGTGACTAAACCACTACTACCTTCATTACTATGATACAACAAACGCACAGGCACTTGCACACACACTGATAAGGCTCCATACCCCATATATCCAGTATCGGCATCATTCGCTTACTTATTCAATTTTTCTTGCCTACTTATGTATCAGTATCACAGGAAACTTTTAAAACAGACAGGTGTCTGGATACCCAATCCAGAATTGCTAGATCTTACTCTCTTGGGAAAGAAGGGCCCCGATATAAGTATTTTTCTTAAGCTCCTGAAATGGTTCAACAAAACCACTTTCACGTTAGCATTTGGGAATCACCACATAAGATCCTTCATCCTAAGAATCACATCTCCAGTTATACTATGGTTTTGGCTTATAAAAATTATTAATAGACAACATATACTAATCAGATTTGAGGGAGAAATAAAACAATACTTCCAAACATAAAAAATTTGAAAACATGTAAAATTTGTTTTAAAAAAGAAAATGTGTGTATTGATATGCATAGACTATCTCTTGAGAACGACAGAAAAAAGTTGTTAACGTTCATTGACTCTCAGGAAGGGAATTTAGCTGAAGAACAGGGGCAGAAGGTGAATTTTCACTACTGTATTCTTTTGCACTTTTATAAATTTTGAGCCATGTTAATATATTGGAAAAGACCCTGATGCTGAGGAAAATTGAGGGCAAGAGGAGGAGTGGGCAACAGAGAATGAGATGGCTGGATGGTATCACTGACTTAATCGACATGAGTCTGAGCAAACTCAGGGAGACTGTGATGGACAGAGAAGCCTGGTGTGCTGCAGTTCATGGGGCTGCAAAGAGTCAGACACAACTTAATGACTGAACAGCAACAATATATTACCTATTAAAAGTAAATAAAAAGATAATTTAGAATACAGTTTACCCTTGGATGACATGAGTTTGAACTGCACAGGTCCACTTACGCGCAGATTTTTTTCAACAGTAAATACTTTGCATCCTTGGATATGGAGTCACAAATAGGGAGAAACCACAGATGTGAAGAAACCTTTCTACCAACCTTTGCTTTCAAAATCCTACCTGCCCTTAAAAATCTTCTCAGAGAGGGACAGATTGGGAGTTTGGGATTGACATCTATATATCTATTTTAAATATAGCAGTGTGTATCAGAGAAAACCATAATCCGAAAGGATACATGCATCCCAACGTTCATTACAGCACTATTTACAATAGCCAAGACATGGAAGCGACCTAAATGTCCATCAACAAAGGAATAAAGAAGATGTGGTACACATATGCAATGGAACATCACTGGGCTATAAAAAAGAAAATAATGCCATTTGCAGCAACATGGATAGACCCAGAGGCTATCATGTTAAGTGAAGTAAATCAGAGAAGGACAAGTGTCACGTGATATCACTCATATGTGGAATCTAATTTTTAAAAAGATACAAATGAACTTATTTACAAAATAAAAGCAGACTTAGAGGTATCAAAAACAAACTTATGGTTACCAAAGGGGAAAGATGGGGAGAAGGGGTAAATCAGGACCTTGAGATGAGCATACACACAAAACTACAAATATAAGATAAATAATCAACAAGGACCTAGTATAGAGCACAAGAAACTCTACCCAATATTCTGTGATAACCTATAAGGAAAAATAATCTAAAAAAGAATAAATATATGTATGTGTATAACCGAATCGCTTTGCTATACACCTGAAACTAACACAAAACTGTAAATAACTATACACCAATAAAATTAAAATATTTAAAAAATAATAAATAAATAAAATAAAATAGATAACCAACAAGGACCTACTGTACAACACAGGGAACGGTGCTCAATATTCTGTAATAATCTAAATGAGAAAAGAATTTGAAAAAGCATAGACAACATATATATGTGTAACTGAAACACTTTGCTGCACACCTGAGACTAATACAACATTGTTCATCAACTATGCGCCAATATAAAATTAAAAAAAAATTTTAAGTCTCCTCAGATTCTACCTCCTCCATATAGTCTCTTTTAATCTCTGTACTTTGCCCACTACTCATCTGTTAATCAGATGAGCATTAATTAGCCTTCATTTGGGAATATAAATTAATATATCTGCCTTTCTTTTTTAAGCAAACATATCTGAACTCATTATGTTCAAAGGAGTGGTATCCTTCAAAGTCATCACTTTCCATTTAGCTCATCATAAAATTACTGAGCACCTACTATGTGCAAGGGTCTATGCCAGGTTCCAAGGACCCCAAATAAAACTGAGTCATCCACAGTCAATGATGTCCACAGCACCATTCAAATTCTTTTGGAATTGCTTTTTGGATCTGACAGTAAGTAATACATTACAACCAATCTCACTTCTTTATAGGTAGCTTGTGTCTCCTGCACTGGCAGGCAGATTCT
Organism: Bison bison bison; assembly: GCF_000754665.1. Lineage (NCBI taxonomy): Eukaryota > Metazoa > Chordata > Mammalia > Artiodactyla > Bovidae > Bison > Bison bison. The sequence continues at coordinate 9,080,428 of NW_011494735.1, read as the reverse complement.
TTACCACTGAGCCAGCAAGGAAGCCCTGCTTAATGTATACCTGTTGACTAATTAACATATATAAAATGTAATACAGCCATTTTTCCTTCACAGTTATTCCATGAGACTCTGCATGGAATTGCAAGGTTGCCATATTCCACCCCTCCCTCCTCACCTACACTGACCTGGAGCTGTATTTCTTGAGGATGGTGTCCAAAAGGCCAACGAGCTCTTCAGCATTGATGAACTTCTGTGTGCTGAGAGTGTACATCTTCTCATAGAAGTCTGCAATCTCTGTGCGAGCCTGAACAAAGAAGCAGAGCTGCTCTGACAGGTGGGAAAGGAGCTCTTCCACGTGAGGAGCAGTGCCCCCAAAGGCACCACGGCCGGTCACCACCTTCTTCAGCTCGTTGTGCAGGGAAGTATAGATGGTACGAATGGAATCCTTCCTGCTGAAGAAAGACTGGCCCCCTGGAAGGCAAATGACAGAAGCAGGTAAGGAAGAGAAACCAGACCCACAAAATGCTTGCCAGCATCCAGAAGGAAACAATCCAAGCCACTGAGCTCAATGACTTTTCCTCTACCATATTCTCTGACTTCTACATATTTTGTGACTCATAATTTCACTGGAGAGTAAGTTAAGTGGATGCCTGGTACCACTCATTTGTGTAGCCATGGACCTGTGTATGATTTTCCTGTTGCCTTGTTGTTTAGCTGCTAAATCATGTTTGACTCTTGTAACCCCAAGGACTGTAGCCCATCAGACTCCTCTGTCTATGGGATTCTCCAGGCAAGAATGGGCTTCCCTGGTGGTATTCCAGGCAAGAATACTGGCGTGAGTTGCCATTTTCTTCCCCAGGGGATCTTCCCAACCCAGGGATCAAACCGACGTCTCCTGTATTGGCAGGTGGACTCTACCACTGAGTTTTCCTTACCCACATGCCAATCCCACTTCAATGAAGGATTCAGATCTAATTCAGAGGATAGTTAACCTAGCAAGTGACATGAACCTGGTTCTAAAAAGCCCTCTTTCCACATTTAGGAATTTAAAACAAAAGAGAATACCCAATTATGAGACACTGTTGTTATTCCTGGTATATTAGAAAACTTCATCTTGGCTTTGGAGTTGTATTTTTCTTTTAAGCTATACTAGAAAATGGAAAACACAGCCTACTGGGATCCCAGGAGAATAAAAGGAAATGTTAGTGTTCTTAGCAAGGTTGACACTATAGGTTACATCACAATAAGCACCACATTGTGAATTATTAAGAGTAGGAAGCAATTATAAATAACTGCTGCTGTAACTCAGGGGTTCCAAAGGAAATCAGCAAAAAGTAAGGCCAAATACATTCTTTACAACAGTTGAAAAGGTTCAAATGGCATATACATCATTTCTTTACTTCTGTATGAATACATGAAAAACTATATTTCTGGGGCCAGTTTCATAGATGTTGTCTGAAGCAATTCTGTACCCTAACAAAGGCTCAGAGGCAAGACACTAGGAGAACAAAAAGAAATGTCAGGTTTAAAACAGGAAGTCTTAGGAATATTAAAAATCTCAGAGACAAGGACAGTTTAAATTCTCTGCTAATAATTCACAGAAAGCTTTAATGAATGAGTTAGTATTCTAAATAAGTTAGGAGGGAAAGTTACATATCAAGCCTTTTGTAAAATGTTCTCTTAATGAATGAAACATTTCACAATTTATTGCCCAGTTTGTATTTCAAGAAAGGATTCTTATATCCCTTACTACTATGGCAACCACTTTGCCCTGGTTTATCTGTGACTGTCCAGGTTTTAGTACTGAAAATCCAGCTTCTCAGGAAACCCTTAGTGTCATGTCCTGAAAAACCCCTCAACTTTGAGCAAACCTATACTGATGGTCAGGCTTCCCTGATACCTCAGGTGGTAAAGAATCTGTCTGCAATGCAAGAAACCCTGGTTCAATTCCTGGGTCGGGAAGATCCACTGGAGAAGGGACAGGCCACACACTCCAGTATTCTTGGGCATCCCTTGTGGCTCAGCTGGTAAAGATTCCATCCGCAATGTGGTGACCTGCGTTCGACCCCTGGGTTGGGAAGATCCCCTGGAGGAGGGAAAGGCTACCCACTCCGGTATTCTGGCCTGGAGGATTCCATGAACTGTATAGTCCATGGGGTTGCAAAGAGTCGGACACAACTGAGTGACTTTCACTTTCATGTGGATGGTCATCCTACTTAACTTCTGATTCCACAGGCAAACTACTGATACTTAAAAAGTGTTTTCTCCAATACACTGCCCAATCACACTGGCTAGCATTCACATCATTTCTCTTACTAATAGCAGCAAAAACGATATGGTACAGGTGGATCCCCAGATGGTACCAATGGTAAAGAGCCCATCTGCCAATGCAGGAGACCTAAGAGATGTGGGTTTGATTCCTAGGTTGGGAAGATCCCCTGGAGGAGAGCATGGCAATCCACTCCAGTATTCTTGCCTGGAGAATCCCATGGACAGAGAAGCCTGGAGGGCTACAGTCTGCAGGGTCTCAAAGAGTCGGACACAACTGAGGTGAGTTAGCACACACAGGTGGATCCAACATCCTATACAGGACTGTATTCTGGAAGGTTTGCCTTCCTTCTCCGTCTGCATTCAGTCTAGCTTTGCAGATTTCGTAAAGTGATGGTATGAAATAAATGGACATTTGTGCCGAGGTCTAGGACAAAATCTGTTAGGTTAGGAAGGTAACAAGAGTACTGAGTAAAAGCTGAAAGCCCTGGAAGGCTGAAAGACTTGGTTCCAAATCCCAGCTTCCAAATTTACAAGCTGTGTGATGTGCACTAACTTAGCCACTTTGAGCCTTAGTTGTTGTTTTAACATGAAACTAAAAAGACACAATGAAATAACACTTGGTTTGTAACAAGCCTGGAGCAAAGCACATAATCAGTAATGCTAATCCCTTTCCCTTTCATTTGGGCTTCCCTTGTGGCTCAGCTGGTAAAGAACCGCCTGCAATGTGGGAGACCTGGGTTTGATCCCTGGGTTGGGAAGATCCCCTGGAGAAGGGAAAAGCTACCCACTCCAGTATTCTGGCCTGGAGAATCCATGGACTATATAGTCCACGGGGTCGCAAAGAGTTGGACACGACTGAGCGACTTTCACTTTCCTTCCGTTTCTAACTGATATAAGAAACTCTCCCAATAAACACATGAAAGATGCTCAACATCGCTCATTATTAGAGAAATGCAAATCAAAATCTCAGTGAGGTATCACCTCACACGATGCTGAATGGCCATTATTAAGAAATCTATAAACAACAAATGCTGGAGAGTATGTGGAGAAAAGGGAACCCTCTTGCACAGTTGGTGGGAATGTAAATTGATACAGCCACTATGGAGAACCATAGGGAGACTTCTTAAAACACCAGGAATAAAACTACCATACAACCCAGCAATCCCACTACTGGGCACAGACCCTTAGAAAACCATAATTCAAAAACACACATGTACCCCAGCATTCACTGCAGCACTATTTACAACAGTTATGACATGGAAGCAACCCATCAACAGATGAATGGATAAAGAAATTGTGGTACATATATACCATGAAATGCTGTGTGTGTGTCTGTGTGTGTGTTGTGTTAAGTCGCTTCAGTCATGGCTGACTCTTTTCGACTCTATGGACTAAAACCCACCAGACTCCCCTGTCCTTGGGATTTTCCAGGCAAGAATACTGGAGTGGGTTGCCATTTCCTTCTCTAGGGGATCTTCCTGACCTAAGGATCAAACCCACGTCTCTTACGTTCTTTATCACTAGCACCACCTGGGAAGCCCGTAAAAAGGAATGAATTTGAGTCAGGTGAACTAAGATGGGTGAATCTATAGTCTGTAATACAGACTGAAGTAAGTTAGAAAGAGAAAACCAAACATTGTGTGGGTGCTAAGTCATTTCAGTCGTGTCTTTGTGATCCAATGGACCATAGCCTGCCAGACTCCTCTGTCCATGCGATTCTCCAGGCAAAAATGCTGGAGTGGGCTGCCATGCCCTCCTCCAGGGGATCTTCCCAACCCAGGGATCAAACTCGAATCTCTTACGTTTCCTACATTGGTAGATGTGTTCTGTACCACTAGTGCTGCCTGCTGCTGCTGCTGCTGCTAAGTCGCTTCAGTCGTGTCCAACTCTGTGCGACCCCATAGACAGCGGCCCACCAGGCTCCCCCGTCCCTGGGATTCTCCAGGCAAGAACACTGGAGTGGGTTGCCATTTCCTTCTCCAATGCATGAAAGTGAAAAGGGAAAGTGAAGTCGCTCAGTCGTGTCCGACTCTTAGCGACCCCATGGACTGCAGCCTACCAGGTTCCTCCGTCCATGGGATTTTCCAGGCAAGAGTACTGGAGTGGGGTGCCATTGCCTTCTCCCAGGAAGCCCCAAATATCATATATTAACACCTAAGTATGCAATCTAGAAAAACAGTACTGATGAACCTATTTGCAGGGCAGGAAAAGAGACAAAGACATAGAGAACAGACTTGTGGACACAGCGGGGGAAGGAGAGGGTGGGATGGATTGAGAAAGTAGCATTGTAAAATAGAAAGCTAGCGGGAAGCTGCTGTATAGCACAGCGAGCTCAACCTTGTGCTCCAAGACAATCTTGAGGGGTGGGATGGGGGCTGTGGTGGGACGGAGGTTCCAGAGGGAGAGGACATATGTATACATATGGCTAATTCATGTTGTTGTATGGCAGAAACCAACACAACATTGTAAAGCAATTATCCTCCAATTAAAAACAAAAGAAGCTCTCAATACTACAGAGTCAGGCTTCTGTAACTCTGTGGTCAATTGGGAGCTTCAAGTACTGGAAAAAGAACAGCTAGCGGGTTATCTAGGGGGTATGGAAGGGCTTCCCTGGTGGCTCAGATGGTAAAGAATCCACCTGCAACGCGGGAGGCCTGGATTCGATCCTTCGGACAGGAAGATCCCCTGAAGAAGGGAACAGCCACCCACTCCAGTATTCTTGCCTGGAGAATTCCATGGACAGAGGAGCCTGGCGGGCTACAGTCCATGGGGTCGCAAAGAGTTGGACACAACTAAGCAAGTGAACACACACACAAGCATTTGGTGTGGAAACACCACATAAATATAAAGAATACTTTCTAAAGCTTATCAATAAACATACACTACTAGTATGTGAAAACAAGCTAACTGACATTTTAAGGAAGGGAAAGACCACCAATTCATTTCTTTTAAATGAGTCTTTTTTCTCAAAGCTCTCAGGAGCACAAGCCTATCTGGTGACTGTCCTGCTGACGAATGGGAAGCCCAGGTGGCTCAGTGGTAAAGAATCCACCTGCCAATGCAAGAGACTTGGGTTCAATCCCTGGGTGGGGAAGATCCCCTAGAGAAAGAAACCCGCTCCAGTATTCTTGCCTAGAACATTCCATGGACAGGGGAGCCTGGCAGGCTACAGTTTAGGGGGTTGCAAAGAGTCCGACATGATGAGCACATATACACACACAAAGACTGGAATATCCAATGGGGAGTGGCCTTTCTTCATGCTGGGAAACAAGGAACCAGAGACACCAGACTTCTTTCTTGTCTCAGTTTTTTGAATTTACAAAATATAAATATTTTGAATTATTTCTAGAACTCTATTTTCATGAAAGCTCATTATTTTTCGAGATTTCAACAGTCTATCTCGTATCAGGAAATTTCAAGTAGCAAGTATATTAAAGGAGTATGCAAAATTTCTAAGTATATCCATTAACTTCTTGCTAATGATAATCTTTAAACATCAGTTCTCAAGTTAAGTCATTTTCTACCATGGAAACTTCCAGCAACCAGATGTCGAGGAAACTCTCCAACAACAAAACAAAGGGGAGAAAAGTATGACCTTCTAAAGTCCTCCACGAGTGATAACGACAGAGTGAAGGGGCAAAGTAGGGAATTAAATGGTTAAAACCACTAGGCAATTATAAGTAGAAAAATATGGAGACCCTCGTAAGTTACTGATTATTCAAAAAAGTAGGTTTGCTTAACCACAAAACCAGGCTGCAGAAGCATGAGACATGCCCCCAAACAATAAAACAATGGAGGCATGAGACTCACATATTGTCCAGTGAGCTCAGTAAGTTAACGATCACCACTTTGACACACTCTCTGACACATAAAAAACAATGATTTGTAGACCTAGCTTGACCACGTTTGGACAAGAAAACTCCCCTGCCCAACCTGGAGGAGGAGCCGATGGTGGAAGCATGACGTCTACTCAAGGAAGACAAGGAAGTTCTTCTCCTTGCTATTTTTCCTTTGATTATAAAACTATAGCTCAGTTAAGTTCCCAAGGGGCAGCTTTTCTCGCCCACCCGCTTGTAAGCCTCACAAGAGTCCTATTCTTATAAATCACTTCTTATCTCTCACTTTGCTCTCGTTGAGTTCTCCGTGCTGAGACATAATGAGAACTCTTTGGAGCCCCCGGAAATGACACCAATTGATTTTGGTTTCACAGGTATTGAGTCACCATATTTTCTTTTCCCAAATGAGGGGAGTATATTCTCCCCTGAGAGTATGGAGAAGGCTATAAGATAAGCACTTCCTCCAAAGTTCAACTGAGCCAAGTCAGGAACAGAAGGCTCCCTGTCAGTTCTGTCCTTTATCTAAAGTCCCATCCTTTCATTTACAGTCAGGATTCACAGCTAAGGCCTCCAATAAACAGTCACAAAAGTAGGGTCAAAAAGACTTACTTTTTAAAACCATGCTTTCTACATGTTTAAAAGGTATACATAAACTTTTTGTTTTGCTTTTCAGAGAAACCCAGATAATTATTCTAAATAGCAAAGTAGTTGAAGAACATGGGACTGTGTTAAGTGGCCACACAAAAATTTTCCCAAGTTTTTAAGAAAATGGGAGCGTCAACTCAATCAAGAACTCAATCAATGGGAGCGTCTACCAATCAAGAAGTCATATTGTAAGCACATTAAAACCACAAACATTCCCATACCGAAAAACCGTAAGGTATTTGCAAAGTTAAAATTTTACATCTGGAACCTACATTTACTGTACATGGTAATAAGTTATGAGGCATTAAACATGCCATTTTCAGAACATTTTTTCTGAAATGACAGATCAGCTGGGAGCCTCAATAGCCTTGAGGATGTTTCATAGTGTAAATTGCTCTGTGGATCAGTTTCAAAGCACAGCCCTCAGGCTCACCCATGCAAGCTGGGGTCCTTGCAGAACTAATCACTTTACATAATAAGAGCCACTTCACAGAATCCAAGTCAGAGACAGTGATAGCCTTGTGCATGTTCTTATGCACATCAAGCACATAAAGCCAGGCACATACAACGTAAACTAGAGTAGATTCTTTCTTTCTTTTTTTTTTAGAAATCTACTTTAGAGTGGATTTCTTAACTGAGGTCTATACACAGGACACGACTGAAGAGACTTGGCAGCAGCAGCATACACAGGCTATGGGTTTCCCAGGTGGTTCAGCGGGTAAAGAATCTGCTTGAAGATGTGGTTTCAGTCCCTGGGTCAGAATGGCAACCCACTCCAGTATTCTTGCCTGGGAAATCCCATGGACAGAGGAGCCTAGCAAGCTAGGGTCCATGAGATTGAAAGAGTTGGACATGACTCAGCAACTAACGAAGAAGGCAATGGCACCCCACTCCAGTGTTCTTGCCTGGAGAATCCCAGGGACAGGGGAGCTTGGTGGGCTGCCGTCTATGGGGTCGCACAGAGTCGGACACGACTGAAGCGACTTAGCAGCAGCAGCAGCAACTAAACAATAACAACATACATAGGCTTTAGGAAATCCGACTGAATACTTTCAGGTTATATGCAAAATTGTATTACACATTTATTTTTCTGGGGAGTGAGGCCCATAGCTCATAGGTGAGCTAAAAGAAAGAACCTAAGAAACATGACCCTGGGATCAATTACCAATCTTCATGAGGCAGAGGAATCTAAAAACACCAAAACTGCCAGAATATTACCCACCATCAATTTTATAGCCAGGATCGTCTCCATTTTCATATATACATAATAATATGTAAATTACACAATACATAGTATGTAAATTACAATACATCTACAATTTTTTATAAATCATATGGTTACAAACACAATCTGACAGTTCAAAGATAGGTATTCTGGTACAGGCTCTGTCACCTACTCACACAACTTCACACACACACACAATTTGCCAATCCGTAGAAAGAGAATTACAATAATGCAACAGCAATTGTAAATTTATGAAAAGTGCCATTGTAGGAAAGAAAGAAAAAATACAGAAGGTGAAACTACCTATTTCTTGCCAACAAGTCCACACACTAAATAACAAGATACTGTTTGAAAAGCTAAAGCAAAGATCTCAGAAAGTCCTGCCCCTTGGGTGTTTACAGAAAGCAAGATATACAGGGTCATCTTCTGGCAATATAAGTGGGGGAAAAAACTCAAACTGGAATCTGCACTCAGTTGTAGTCTTCAATTTTATATTGTACATATGTCCTTCATTCATACCAGACCCTGTGCCTCTGATATTAAAGAGTCTAAAACAGGCCAAAGCACTAAAAAAACTCTTAAAAACTCTGGAATTCATAATATCGGTTATTATTAGTAGTAATACTTTATATGTATAGCCTTTGGCTTTCACATATATTATTTCCTTCTGATCTACTCATACTGTTTGTTTCTACTAGTGAAAATCAGCTGAATCAGCTCCTGCATTTGATTTTCAGGGGCAAGATTTATCATGGGATGATAAGCGTGTTTACCATTTTCTCTGTAAGACCCCTCTTGTTAGAGTTAGGCATATTTCTTGCCTTTCCTGTCCAGTATTCTTTTTTTTTTTTTTTCTTCATTCATTAAATGTTTATTGAGGGTCTACGAAGACGGGGTAGGACTCCATCTGTAATTCTCTGGGGCCTTAGCCTTAAGAGGCCAGACAATAGTGTTTATTAATTCTAACTAGGTTGTACTGCCAAGTTTTGCTCCTCTCGCCGCAGTGTCACTGGTTAGAAAGCGAGTTTGCGTAACTTCTCACTTATGGCACCAATCCATGCATGAGAAAAATGGATACAGCCATCCGTTTGGAGCACAGCCCTGCAAAGAACATCCACCCAGTTGGCCAATCTAACTGCCGCGCAGGCCCGTGGGCGGGGTTTGTGGAAGCCGAGGGAAGGAAGGGATCGGTGGGAGGAGACCTGGGAGTGCAGAGTTGAGCCAGCGGCTACGAGTGACAGAGACTGGGAACCCAAGCCCCTGCCGATCGGGGAATATACTCCCTTTCCTTCCTCCTCCAGGGGCACCGGGGGGCGGGGCGGAGGTACCTAGTTTCTGCCCCAAGTAGGTGAGGCTGTGATAGACCTTCTCGGCCGCGGCCAGGTGGGCCAATGCCGCCAGCAGCGACAGCCAGCTGCCCCCCGCGCTCTTGTTGGCCTCTCGTTCCTTCTCCACATTGTCCTTGGCCTTGTCGTAAGAGAAGATACCCAGATGAGAGAAGAACGTCTCCAGCACCGCCTGTTCCACCGGGACCGGGGCGGCCAGCGGGATAGACTCCCCCATGCGAGCTGCGCTCCAGCTCCACCCACGTGGCTCGCCTCTCCCTCGCACTTCCGGGTTCTCAGGGAACGTGCGCACGAGCGTGCGTGCGCGTAACCGCCACAAGCGGCGGACTCGTGAGCGCGCTGCTGCCTTGACCGAGCCTGGGCCTCAGAGAGGACGAGGATAAGAGTTCAGGCGAGAGACGGGTGACCGCCCCTCAGCTCCTGAGCCGCTTCGGCGCTTCTGTTCCCGCAGCTCTGACTATTCGGACCCTCAGGGCAGAGCGCTAGGCGGCCAACTCGCTGCTCCGTGGAGCTGACGTTCAGAGGTGAGCTGAGAGGCCCCTCCCTGTGAGACTGCGTCAGTGCTGATGACGTCACGCTTACTTGACGTCAGTAGTTCTTGTGCTAACATCTGGCCTGGGCTCCACGGAGCCTGAGGCGCAGGGCTAGGACTTAAGACTGCGGCCTGCAAGTGTGCTGGCTGTCACAACAAGGACTCTGTAGTCATTGCTTTCAAACCAACCCCAGTAAGTGGTTTGTAGAAGCCTCACGTGGGTAAAAGTTTACTTCTTTTCCTCATGTCTGATTTTCACCCAATCCCACGAGTTAATACTCGCCTCTGTGGGGTTCTAGTCATCTCAAGTTCGTGCTAACGAAAGGGCTTCCGAGCAGAGCTGCTCCTGGGCTTGGCCATACTTCATTAGGCTTCCTTAAAGTTCTCAGAATGAAGTCTACCTTAATGTAACTTCTGTTAAAGAATCTGAATTGATCCACTTTGCCATTCAGGTTAATTGCAAATTTTTCTGACATTTAAGAAACTCCATAACCCAGCTCATGTGTGTGTCCCCTGCTTGAGACACTACCCACTGCTCACTTAGCTTTTACTTTTCTCTTTCCTTGTACATGCTTATTTATTTTATACTATTTAGTTGTATTGCGTTTAGTCACATAAATTTACATGTCTTTTTCCTCTACGAAGTGGTGATTTCCCTAAAGCAGAATCTAGGGTTCACTAACCTTTATAATCTTCATCATGGATGGCACAATGGTGTTCCTTAATCAAAAGAGGGACTTGCCTGTTTTCATTTTGTTGGTCAAATGAGATCTCTTCTGCCATTGTTACCTTTTAATATAACAAATCCCATAATTTTAATAAATATATAGTGTATCTGTTGCTTGCTCTCAAGAATATAATTGAGTAAGATCAACTCTGTTAATGATACAAGGCAGAATTTTGTATGTTATAAAGGTAAAAAGGGAGGCAGCAGTGGTGTCTTTTTGGAAGAATCAAGGCTTCCTGGAAGACAATGTGATGGTTCTAAATGAATGAGTAGAAAAGTAAGTAATCAAAAAAAAAAAAAGTAGTACTAGCCCCAGAACTGACAGACAGTAAAAGACAGTTTTAAAGCTCATAAATATACTCAAGATATGTAAGAATTCTTTAGATAGTAAAGGAAGCATCATAGATGAGTGGGGAAAGGAAAACTCAATTAATAGTGAAGGAGACATGATTATGGGGAAGAAAAAAAACTTTCCCCCTGTATCCTACAACAAAAAATAATTGCATATGTAAAAAACAAAATCGTAAACAAACTAGAAAGAAATACAAGTGAAAATTTAATTGATCTAGAAATAGAAGAACGTAATTACAAAAGAATTGGAAGAAATTACAATTACAAGAAGGGATTGAATTGTTTGTAAAAATTTCAAGAAAACACTGCCATCCTGGGGGAAAGATCTTTGTAACTGTGTCAGGCAGAGGTCTGATGTGCTTAACATATCAAGATCTAGTCATCAGAGAAATGCAGATTATTATATTTTTCACCTACCAGATTTTGTAAAAATCTTTTTTTATATGCTGGTAAACATGCAGGGACTCTGTTCTTATACCTTACAGATGGGAATGTAACTTGGTATGACCTTCCTGGAAAACATTTGGCAATATATATTAAGGTTGTATGTTAGTCGCTCAATCGTGTCCAACTCTTTGTGACCCCATGGAGTGTAGCCTGCCAGGCTCCTCTGTCCATGGAATTCTTCAGACAAGAATACTGGTATGGGTTGCCATTTCCTTCTCCAATATATTAAGGTTAAATGAGAGTATATGCACAGTGTCTAAAACACTAAGAGTAGATGCTTAATAAATATTAGTTAACACTTACTGTTGGAGAAGGCAATGGCACCCCACTACAGTACTCTTGCCTGGAAAATCCCATGGATGGAGGAGCCTGGTAGGCTGCAGTCCATGGGGTCGCTAAGGGTCAGACACGACTGAGCAACTTCACTTTCCGTTTTCACTTTTATGCATTGGAGAAGAAAATGGCAACCCACTCCAGTGTTCTTGCCTGGAGAATCCCAGGGACAGGGGAGCCTGGTAGGCTGCCGTCTATGGGGTCGCACAGAGTCGGACATGACTTAGCAGCAGCAACAACACTTACTATTATTGTTGTTGCTTTTATCGTTCACAACATCCAACCTTTTAATCAGCAGAGCACCTAGAATAATACCTTGAACTTATTTAATAATAGCCAATTATTTGACCTGCAAAAGAGTTTACTCAGAAATAGCCAGAGGAATTGCAGTTCAGGTAATGGAAACTATGGTGGATCACAGGCAAGTCCAGAGGACATGGAAGGGCTTCCATGGTGACTTAGATGGTAAAGAATTTACCTGCAAGGCAGGCAGCCTGGGTTCGATCCTTGGGACAGGAAGATCCCATGGAGAAGGGAATGGCTACCCACTTCAGTACTCTTGCCTGGAGAATTCCATGGACAAAGGAGCCTGGCAGGCTACAGTCCGTGGGGTCGCAAAGAGTTGGACACAACTGAGCGACTGAACTGAACTGAAGAGGCTGTCATAACTAAATAGTTCTCGGGAGGAAGCAGGGAGTTCGAAGTATGGGCTATGGAGGCTTTTCATTGTTTGTGGTGCTACAGTCTTTGATTGGGCAGTGGTTGACCAGAAAGATGGTTTTATTCTTCCTGCTAAATAGTAAAGTAGGCAATACCTTCCTGTGGGAAAGAGGTAGGGGTATGTCTCTTACAGTTTGGAGTAACTGATGATGCACAGCCATGAGAGCTCTCCCTATAGACATATTCTGACTCCAGCTTCAGCTGAGGTTCTTTATTTCTACAAACTTAATGGATGTTTATTAATGTCTATTTATATTTGATTGGCTGATTCTCCTTGTCTTACAGGAATTTTGTAGGAAAAAGATACTGAGTCAGTGACATGATAGGCTATTAAAACATTGATGCTATAAAGATACAAGTTACCTTAAAGGATCAGCTGGTTCAGTCTATTAGCAAGACACTTTGGACAGTAGCAATAAATGTTAGCTGTTGACGATATGCTTGCCATCTACTGCTGCATATTAAATAACCCCGAAACTTAGTGACTTTTGTTGTTGTCGTTCAGTCACTAAGTCATGTTCAACTCTTTGCAATCGCATGGACTGCTGCTTCTTGACCGCATACAGGTTTCTCTGGAGACAGGTAAGGTGGTCTGGTATTACCATCTCTTGAAGAATTTTTCATAGTTTGTTGTGATCCACATAGTCAAAGGTTTTCACGTAGTCAGTAAAGCAGAAGTAGATGTTTTTCTGGAATTCCTTTCCTTTCTCTATGATCCAACAAATGCTGGCAGTTTGATCTCTGGTTCCTCTGCCTTTTCTCAACCCGGCTTATACATCTGGAAGTTCTCAGTTCACATACTACTGAATCCTAGCTTGAAGGATTTTGAGCATTACCTTGCTAGCACTTGAAATGATCGGTAGTTTGAACATTCTTTAGCATTGCCCTTCTTTGGGACTGGAATGAAAATGGACCTTTTCCAATTCTGTGGCTGATTTATTGAGTGTACCACTTTAACAGTATCCTTTTTTAGGATTTGAAATAGCTCAAGTGGAATTACATCACCTCTACTAGCTTTGTTCATAGTAATGCTTTGTAAGGTACACTTGACTTCACACTCCAAGATATCTGACTCGAGGTAGTGACCACACCATCATGGTTATCTGGGTCATTAATATTTTTTGGTACAGTTCTGTGTATTCTTGCCACCTCTTCTTAATCTCTTCTGCTTCTGTTAGGTCCTTACCCTTTCTGTCCTTTATCTGATCAAATAACCCCAAAACTTAGTGACTTAAGAGAGTAAAAATCATGTATTCCCTCTCATGATTTCTGTGAGTCAGGAATTCAAGAGTGTCTCAATTGCGCATTTCTGTTTTAGTGTTTCATAAGGTTACAGTCCAATGTTGGCTAGGGTTGTGGTCATCTAAAGACTTATTTGAAGCTGGAGAGGCTGCTTTCAAAGTGACTTCACACATCCAGCAGTTGTCACAGACTGTTGGCCACATGGGTCTCTCCATGGGATGGCTTGAGTGCCCTGCTCACAGCATGGCCACTGGCTTGTCTTCGAGCATGTGATCAAACTGATAGACCAAAGCAGAAGCTTCACGACTTTTTATGACATAGCCTTAGAAGTCACACTTGGCCACATTCAAGGCCATCCCTGATTGAATTTGGGCAGACTAGGGAAGGGCACAAAGGCTAGGCAGTAAGGTTCAAAGGAGGCCACCCTGGAAGCTACCACAGATGCCGATGACATTTCCAGCATGGAGAATTATCTGTCTTCGTAAAAATATCTAAGGATGGAAGCTCTTAACTGATCCTTTTTAGTAATATTGCTTAAGAAGTTGTCCCTTAATTTCAGCCCTAATCTTTCCTGTTAACTCTAGAAAAGACCACTGATTTGATGCTGCTCTTTACAGAGTCTTTGAAATATCCCTACTGACAATGCCAGTGACAAAACTATTTTAGTGATAACAACCCATTTTGGGGCCAAAATGATATTTAAAATGGGCAAGGCATTCATTCATTGATCCAAGTTTTTTTTTTCATTCATTTGATAAACAGTTGATTAATTTTTGTGTGTTGAAAATGCATATAAAAGAACATATACCAAAACTAATTTTACAGTTTAATGATTATTCCAGTTAATTCCTACCCCAGTTTTTAAGTATTTCAGCTTACTTTTTGCTGATTTGTTTTCTTGACTTTCACTTTTTTCACTTTTCTTGACATTATGCTAATATAATAGTAAAATTGTTATTGATTTAGCACTTACTATATACCACGTCTTTAACGTATGACTAATCTTCCAACAGATCTTCACGGCAGGTATAGTTATTACCATTTGATTACAGAGAATTTAAGTAACTTGTTCAAAGTACTCACAGCCAGTAACTGGCAGGGTGGGATGCAAACCAGGATCTGTCTCTCTTTTCTTTATAACATGGCTTCTGTTTGTGAGGTATCCCCTTATGCATATGCCTCCTACCTAAGAGGTAAGAGACTTCCACATTGTTACTCAGGCATTTTCAAATTGTTTCTGCAGTTATCTCCCTTTTTATATGGATAGTATGGATGAGAGGTCTGATTTCAATGAGAAGTCTTTCTTAATTTACTAAGAAGAACCAGATATTTGATATGGAACAACCTCTTTCACTTTCTACTTAGATTATTTACTAAAAAAATACCATACAGTTAACAATATATAGCTCTTTAGCACCTAACTTTCAATTAAATTACTCTCCCTGTTGTATATTTTAAAAATCTGACCAATAACAGCCCCCTTTTTTTTTACACTTAATTAGCTCTTGCCATTTTGTCTTTCTACCTGTAAATATAATATGATTTTGAAGTCATAAGGTGGAAATTATGTAGGGTAGTGAGTTGAAAAAGAAAACCAAACTTCAAGAGAGAAAGCATATTTTAAATCTGTACTCTAAATAACCATTGCCTAGAATTGATACGGAGCTGCATTGTGCAGTATGGCAGTCACTAGCAATATGTGGCTGTTTACATTTCAGTGAGAAACTAAATAAAATTTAAAATTTGGCTCTTCTTCAAATGCTTAGCAGGCACTTATGGCTAGTGGCTACCATATTGGAGAGCACAGACACTGAATTTTTTTTTTTTTTTGGCTGTGCCTTGTGGTGTGCAGGATGTTAGTTCCAACCAGGGATGGAAACCATAACCCCAGCATTGGGAGCTCGGAGTCTTACCCACTGGACCACCAAGGAAGTCCCTGAAGTATCTGTCATCACACAAAGTTCTGTTGAACATGCTGGGAAGAAACAAGGTCATAAGAAAGAATTTCACAGTTAAAAAAAAATAAGCCAAAAGGAAAAGAACAGAAGTTCTGTTATTTTAATCATATTTCATACTTTCTTCTTGATTTTCTCCATATTTATGTTTTCTCTTTAAAATGTTATGTGTATATGTACATATATATATATATATATATATATATATCAGTTCAGTTCCTCAGTTGTGTCTGACTGTTTGCAACCCCATGGACTGCAGCACGCCAGGCTTCCCTGTCCATCACCAACTCCCGGAGCTTACTCAAACTCATGTCCGTAGAATCGGTGATGTCATCCAACCATCTCATCCTCTGTCACCCCTTCTCCTCCCACCTTCAATCTTTCCCAGCATCAGGGTCTTTTCCAATGAGCCGGTTCTCCGCATCAGGTAGCCAAGGTATTGGAGTTTCAGCTTCAGCATCAGTCCTTCCAATGAATATTCAGGACTGATTTCCTTTAGGATGGACTGGTTGGATCTCCTTGCAGTCCAAGGGACTCTCAAGAATCTTCTCCAACACCACAGTTCAAAAGCATCAATTCTTCTGCGCTCAGCTTTCTTTATAGTTCAACTCTCACATCCATACATGACTACTGGAAACACTATAGCTTTGACTAGACAGACCTTTGTTGGCAAAGTGATGTCTCTGCTTTCTAATATGTTGTCTAGATTGGTCATAGCTTTTCTTCCAAGGAGTAAGCGTCTTTTAATTTCATGGCTGCAGTCACCATCTGCAGTGATTTTGGAGCCAAAAAAAAAAAGTAAAGCCTGTCACTGTTTCCACTATCTCCCCATCTATTTCCCATGAAGTGATGGGACTGGATGCCATGATCTTAGTTTTTTGAATGTTGAGTTTTAAGCCAACTTTTTCACTCTCCTCTTTCTCTCTCATCAAGAGGTTCTTTAGTTCTTCTTTGCTTTCTGTCATCAGGGTGGTGTCATCTGCATATCTGAGGTTATTGATATTTCTCCCAGCAATCTTGATTCCAGCTTGTGCTTCATGATGTACTCTGCATATAAGTTAAATAAGCAGGGTAACAATATACAGCCTTGATGTACTCCTTTTTCTATTTGGAACCAGTCTGTTGTTCCATGTTTAGTTGTAACTGTTGCTTCCTGACATGCACACAGATTTCTCAAGAGGCAGGTCAGGTGGTCTGGTATGCCCATCTCTTTCAGAATTTTCCACAGTTTATTGTGATCCACACAGTCAAAGGCTTTGGCATAGTCAATAAAGCAGAAATAGATGTTTTTCTGGAACTCTCTTGTTTTTTCGATGATCCAGCAGATGTTGGCAATTTGGTCTCTGGTTCCTCTGCCTTTTCTAAAACCAGCTTGAACATCTGGAAGTTCACGGTTCACGTATTGCTGAAGCCTGGCTTGGAGAATTTTGAGCATTACTTTACTAGCGTGTGAGATGAATGCAATTATGCGGTAGTTTGAGCATTCTTTGGCATTGGAATGAAAACAGACCTTTTCCAGTCCTGTGGCCACTGCTGAGTTTTCCAAATTTGCTGGCACATTGAGTGCAGCCCTTTCACAGCATCATCTTTTAGGATTCGAAATAGCTCAATTGGAATTCCGTCACCTCCACTAGCTTTGTTCGTAGTGATGCTTTCTAAGGCCCACTTGACTTCGCATTCCAGAATGCCTGGCTCTAGGTGAATGATCACACCATCATGGTTATCTGGGTCATGAAGATCTTTTTTGTATAGTTCTTTTGCGTATTCTTGCCACCTCTTCTTAATATTTTCTGCTTCTGTTAGGTCCATACCGTTTCTGTCCTTTATTGTGCTCATCTTTGCATGAGATATTCCCTTGGTATCTCTAATTTTCTTGAAGAGATCTCTAGTCTTTCCCATTCTGTTGTTTTCCTCTATTTCTTTGCATTGATTGCTGAGGAAGGCTTTCTTACCTCTCCTTGCTGTTCTCTGGAACTATGCATTCAAATGAGTATGTCTTTCCTTTTCTCCTTTGCCTTTAGCTTCTCTTCTTTTCTTAGCTATTCACACACACAAAATAATTACAGCTAAATTTATTGAGTACTTAATAAATTCCAGAAACTGTACTAAGTGCCTTCTGTGTATTAACTCACTTAATCCTTAGAACAATGTTATATTCATTATGGAAAATATTTTTTAAAGAGAGAAAACCAACCTTAATCCGCAAACCCAGAGGTAATCACTGTTGACATTTCTGGTGGACACTGTGGTATGCTGCCTGGAGCTTAGGATACAGCTGCCAGGAATCTTGGCTGCTGATGACTCACAGTTGAGTTGTTCTCCAGAATTACCTTCTGTGAAGGCAACTGCCTCACACTAGGTTACATCCCCGCCCTGGGGACAGCCCACATCCCATGACCGGTCACTTGTAAAGGTACAAGGCACAGTCCCTCAAAGATAAATAGTTGCTTATTTTTTAAAAAATGGGGGGTGGGTTCAGTGTGGGCTAGATCCCTGGTGGGAGATACTGCATGCTGCAACTCAGATCCAATGCAGCCAAAATAAATTTTTTAAAAAGGTACAAGGGACAGTCTGAGACATGCGGCTTCAGAACTCACCTCGTACACAAAGCTTCTGTGCCATCTGCCCTGTGGTTCACCCTCTCCCTCTGCCCAGTCCTGCCTCCCCTACAGGTGCTGCCTCTTAGACTATTCTGTGCTAAACCACCTGCATACAAATCTCTGCCCCAGAGTCAGTTTCCTGAAAAACCCAACCTCAGTCAACATTTCAGAGGATCAGTTCCAGCTTTTTTATTTTTGCATATATTTATGTAACTTTAAAAAAACCTATCCAAACTTAGGTCACCCCAACAACTTTGATGTTTTCTCATCTGTTGTTTTGTATGTTAACTTTCAGTTGATAACATTTTATGAATAATTTTGCATGCCACTAAGTATTTTTTTATACCACAGTTTGTATAAAAACTGAGCATGTATTACATGCTCCCCGGGATTCATGTAATACATTATACTCAGTCTTACATTCTTGAATATTTTGATGTTTCCTGGTTTTCACTGTGGCAAACCCTGTAACTTAGACCAACATTCATCCCCAACTTCTCTCTCACTTGCCTGCCTATGGGATGGGAAAACCAAATGTTCCCATGTATTTTGTTTTCCTAACCTTGCTAGGAGTGGTGTAAATTCCATCCTTCAAGAAGTCAGCTGAAAATTTCTGAAGTTGAAGGGAAGTTCCAGGAAACCTTTTGCCTTCCAAATAAAATTGCACAGCCAAAAATGGTATCATCTCCTCCCTGTTCTTTCTGCTTGGTAAGGAATAGGATGTCTGGAGCTGTGGTAGCCATCTTTCATCCACGAGTAAAAAGTCAAGAAAATGAAGGGCTTCTGGCCTTAAGATCATTGAACATTTAACCCAAGGGACTTCCCCAATGCAGGAGCTGTCAGTTCAATCCCTGGTTGAAGATCTTGCATACTGCAACTAAGACCCGATGCGGTCAAAATACATTTTTTAAAAAAGCAACTACCTATCTCTGGACTTCTCATTATGATGAGAAAAAAACTATATTTTTAAAAATGTGCTTATGTTTGGATTTTCTGTTACTTATAGCTGAAATAATTTATAAATGTCACTATCCTTGATGTTCATGATTAGAAGTAATACAGTGATAAACACTTGAATAGCAATGGTTTAACCTAAAAGTCAGGGGAAAAGAATCAGGATCCTTCTCTTCCAGCATTTCTTCTTTTTGACCTTGTGCAGCTCTGTCCTTAACCATCCTGTTTTCCTTTTCTTGTGGGGACCAGAAAAGGTGATAGTAGTTAGAAAAGGAAATAGACCTTTTATAGATCACAATCATATCTCTTCAAATAGGATATTTTAGCAAAGGCAGCATGCCATTGAGTTCATACCCACCACTGCAGAATCAGCAAGAGTTTTTTGGAGCAGGTGTTGCATGAACTGGGTTGCATTAAATGCATTAATTTTCTCTACGTGCTGTGCTTAGTTCTTCAGTCATGTCCGACTCTTTGCAACCCCATGGACTGTAGCCCATCAGGCTCCTCTGTCCATGGTGGTTCTCCAGGCAAGAATACTGGAGTGGGTTGCCACACCCTCCTCCAGTGGATCTTTCCAACCCAGGAATCAATCCCAGGTCTCCTGCACTGTAGGCAGATTCTGTACCATCTGAGTCATGCTGCTGCTGCTGCTGCTAAGTCGATTCAGTCGAGTCCGACTCTGTGCGACTCCATAGACAGCAGCCCACCAGGCTCCCCCGTCCCTGGGATTCTCCAGGCAAGAACACTGGAGTGGGTTGCCATTTCCTTCTCCAATGCATGAGAGTGAAAAGTGAAAGTGAAGTCGCTCAGTCGTGTCTTACTCTCAGCGACCCCATGGACTGTAGCCCACCAGGCTCTTCCATCCATGGGATTTTCCAGGCAAGAGTACTGGAGTAGGGTGCCATTGCTTTCTCCGTCTGAGCCATGAGGAAAGCCCAGTTTTCTGTATATTTGCCTGGAAGTCATTAAGGTCTCTAAGGTTGGGATATTTTATCCTTTGAGGATAAACAGAGAATCAAAGATGAACTGCACTACTGTTTGAAGTGAAAGGAGCAGTGCTAAATTACAAAGCAGATGTGAAGATTGTGTTTGATATCAGCTTTCTAGTGGCAGGCACTTGACACTGGCAAAACCTAAATCTAGTGAGTCTACCTCCATGACTCCCATTTACCCTGTCTTGAGGCTGTTTCTAATTTGACAGCTATAGAAACCTCAGACTGGCTGGTTCGAGTTCAAAGCATGGGAATACTTTACAGGTCTCAGGGAATCAGAGTATCTAAGACCTGGGGTGTCAAAGATAGAGATGCTCTAGCTCATTCCCACTAGTGTCTTTAGGATGGAAGATGGCTCTAGATCTGGCCAGACTGCCAGCAAGTTGCTACAAACTAGACTTCCATTCATGAGCATGAACTAAAACTGGCCTGACAAAAGCAGCAGAGTGACAAGGCAGCCTAAGGAAATCATGTATCTAATAAGGGGATAATATTCAGAATCTATAAGGAACTCTTACAACTCAACAACATCAAATAGAATCCACTTTAAAAATGGGCAAGAAGATACACAAATGGCCAAAAAGCATATAAAAAGATGCTTAACATCACTAGTGATTAGAGAAATGCAAATCAAAATGGCTACAATTGAAAGCAAACAAATAGAAAATAACAAATGTTGGCGAGGATGTGGAGAAATTGGAACCCTTGTGCCCTGTTGGTAGGAACATAAAATGGTACAGCCCCTATGGAAAACAGTGTGCTGCTGACTCAAAAAATTAAAATAGAATTACCATATGATCCAGTAATCCCCCTTCTAGGTATACATCCAAAAGAACTGAAAGGCTTTCAAAGAGGCACTTACACACCCATGTTCGTAACAGCATTATTCACAATAGCCAAAAGGTGGAAGCAAACCAGGTGTCTATAAATAGATGAGTGATGAAGAAAATATGGTATATGCATACAGCAGAATATTTTTCAGCCTTAAAAAGGACGGGAGGGAGGGATTCCTGTCACATGCTACAACATGGATTATAAGGACATTATGCTAAGTAAAATAAACCAGTTGAGAAAAGACAAATATTCAATTACATTTATGTGAGGTATCTAGAAGAGTCAAATTTACAGAGACAGAAAGTAGAATTGCAATAGTTGCGAGTGGCTGGGAGAGGGGAATGGGGATTTGCTGTTTAAGGAGTATAGAGTTTCAGTTTTGCAAAATGAAAATATTCTGGAGATGGTTGCACAATAATGTGAATGTACTTAACACTTAGGAGGGATGGAGAAAGAAAAGTAGATCAAGATCACAGGGTCCCTCAATGCCTAAGATACATATTTACTATCTTGGTCCCTTATTTGATGACCCTTGCAAATAATATTACTCATGGCACAGTGTGTATTTCGGTATTTCTTTGGTGTATTTGGTGCATGAAATAGGACCCACTCAGATCATGTTAAGCAACAGGAGATTTAATACAGGGAATCAGGAGCTTACAGAGTTACTGGAAAGTCTGAAGAGATAAAAGTGGGGCCTCCAGGAGTGCTTACTAGGACAAGACTGCTGGGCTGGTTTACCAGGCAAGAGGCGATCTCTGCTGTAGACAGAGAGCTGGGGCGTCCGGGGACACCTTTGGTGCTGTTGAGTTCAAAGACTCAACACTGTCACTGTTATCAGGAAGCCACCGCTGCTCCTGGGACTACCTCTCAGCATCCATGAAGTTAGTACCTAGACTAATTAGTAAAGCCCAGCGTGTTCACAGCTGAGTTTACTGGCAGAAACAGAGCAGGTGGCTCCAGCCTTCCATCCATCTTCCAAGTGCTTCTAATTGGCAGAAGCAGAACCCTAACTGCACGGAGATGGGGGAGGTGTGGTTTTTATTCTTCTTTAACACCTGCAGAGCGCTGAAGAATTGATGCTTTCGAACTATGGGGCATAGTCTTCTCCAGAAGACTCTTGAAAATCCCTTGGACAGCAAGGAGATCAAACCAGTCAATCCTAAAGGAAATCAACCCTGAATACTCATTGGAAGGACTGCTGCTGAAGCTGAAGCTGGAATACTTTGGCCACCTGATGTGAAGAGCCAACTCATTGGAAAAGATCCTGATGCTGGGAAAGATTGAAAGCAAAAGAGGGCAACAGAGGATAAGATGGTTAGATGGCATCACCGATTCAATGGACATAAACTTGGGCAAACTCCAGGATGGTGAGAGACAGAGGAGCCTGGCATGCTGCAGTCCATGGGGTTGCAAACAGTTGGACACCATTGGTGACTGAATAACAATGACACCTGCAGTCTCAGAAACACTAGAGGACTTCCCTGGTGGTCCAGAGGTTAGGAATCTGCCTTGTAATGAAGGGGACATGGGTTTGATCCCTGGTTGGGGAACTAAGATCCCACATGCCACAGAGCAGCTACTGAGCCCACGTGCTCTGGAGCTCACCTGTCACAACTAGAGAGTCTGCACCTCAGCAAAAGATCCTGCATGACACAACTAAGACCCAACCCAGCCAAATAAATATTAAAAAGAAAAGAAATACTAGAGGTTTGGCATAAATGCTGAGAGCCAGTTCAGAGCACCCATCACAACTGGGTTGTGGCTTTAGGCTCCTTCCGCCTCTTCTTGTCTCTGGCCAATTCCTTATTCCTTTACTTGAGAAATCTCTGACACTCCCTTCTCAACCTCCACCCCTACAGAATGGAATGCCCTTTGTGAACTTCCCTAGGTCTTAGCTCTAGCTGTGTGACCTGTGTAGTTCTCTATATCATAATAGCCCGGTTTCTTCTTTCGAGCTTCCCTGGTAGCTCAGCTGGTTAAGAATCCGCCTGCAATGCAGGAGACCCCTGTTCGATTCCTGGGTCGGAAAGATCTGCTGGAGAAGGGATGGGCTACCCACTCCAGTATTCTGGCCTGGAGAATTCCATGGACTATCTGTGGGGTCGCAAAGAGTCAGACATGACTGAACAACTTTCGCTTTATTCTTCAACTAGACTATAAATGCCTTAAAGGTAGAAACTTGGTGTATTATTTGTTAAGAATAATAAGTAGTTCCTATATTATAACATCCCAAATAGCGTTTCTTTTCCTGTTTTCTTTGCTCCATACTTTTGTGTGCTGATATTTATATGGTAAAAGCAAAAAAAGGTAACTTTCTGGCTTTTTGGCAGAGCAAAGAGTAGTTCCACCAATACTCTCTCTATATGTATCCTTATTTGACTCTCTGTGTACCTATATAGGTACAACTATACTCCAATAAAGTGAAAGTCGCTCAGTCGTGTCCAACTCTTTGTGACCCCATGGACTGTACAGTCCTTGAAATTCGCCAGGCCAGAATACTGGAGTGGATAGCCTTTCCCTTCTGCAGGTGATCTTCTCAACCCAGGGATTGAACCCGGGTCTCCCGAATTGCAGGTGAGTTCTTTACCAACTGAGCCACAAGGGAAGCCCCATATTCCAATAAAAATTAATTTAAAAAATACTTGAAGTTCTAAACTTCCAGAACTTCATGAATAAATTCTACTTTGTTTTTCACTCAATAATTATTACTTCTGTATAGTGAAACTTTCTTCACTCTCTGAAGTCTAAGCTTCTGTGGGATTTCAATTTTGTTTCCTCATATCTTCCATGATACCTAGTCCAGTGTCCTGCATAGTACGAAACAGGCTCTTAAGAGGTAAAAAATAAATATATAGATTGAGATCTTTCCAAGGGGAAATATTCATCAAGTTTTCTCCTCTTTACTGTCATATGTTACTTTCTTTTGGGGGTGACATTCAAATGTAATTTAAGTATGCCTCCGAGAAATCAGACCTCAACATTTTTGGAAATGTTTCTGTAGTCAGAGCTGAGATTCTTTTCCTCAGAGCAGGGCTGTGTTCACTGCCCAATTGTCTATTCCTGTGACTGAATGTGAAAAGGTTTCTTTTATGAAAATTGTGTTGCATGCATATAAAATACTCTTGGCCTGTGGATAATGCCAGATATAGTAGGGAGTTTTCTCTAGGGGACCAGTTTTTATTCTGCTCCCTGTCTCTTAACACAGGGCAGTCATAAAATCACAAGATCATTCAACAGTTTTTCTCAATCTTGGAGGAATCACTTTTTTAGGAAATGAAGTTTAAAAAGAAAAAAAAAAAGGAAATAAAATTCTCTCTAAACATATAAATAACCTATGGACAAGGCATAATGTTTCTAAAACTTTGACTTACGTCAGTTGTTCAGTCTCAGGAAAAAAATTACCATGAATGCAGATTAAACAAAGCCCAAAAGCATGTGAAAGGGAAAGAAAATAAGTACCTTTTTAAAAAATAATTATATTTAGCTGCTATTTTACATTATAGCTTCCCTGGTGGCTCAGATGGTAAAGAATCTGCCTGCAATGCAGGAGACCTGAGTTCAATCCCTGGGTCAGGAAAATCCCCTGGAGAAGGGAATGGCAACCCACTCCAGTATTCTTGCCTGGAGAATATCATGGACAGAGGAGCCTAGCTGGCTAAGTCCATGGGTTCACAAAGAGTCAGACACAACGGAGTTACTTTCACTTTGATATTCCATTCTAGGGGAAGAGCAAAATTCACCTCTGGAGTAAATGGAGATTCAGTTTGAGGAGAGAAAAAAAAAAAGCCTTTGGGATTGTGAGCTAGTCTCTATGGGGACGATTTGACAATGAGAATTTTTAATACTCTGTTTGGAGTAATAAAATTACAGTGATTTGGACCTGTGGAACTCAGAAAAGAGATGAAGGAGAAGGAAATCTGAGCAAAATGGCAGCAGGCAGTACCTGAGAAGAAAATATAGTGGTAAATTCCCTGTGTTGAAAATAACCATAGAACTTTTGAATACTTATATTTTCTGTCCTGTGCTTACAGTATACTAATTCCTCTTGTAATTCTCAGACCTTCAGTAAGTCTTTTATGAACAACCACTTGTACAGAATGGTGCTTGGGGAGTAAATGAGGGGGCAGTGGTGACAAGTGGGATGAAGTGGGGCAAAGAGGAGATAGCAGCCACTAAAAAGCAGAAATTTAGAAACGATCGAAAATTCCTTCTTAACCTTGGGGTAACCTTGGGGACTCATAACCTCTGTATTAAAGAGCCAAGTAAACCTAGAGGCCTGGGACACTTGAGGTCTTTTGACGCTACACATGAAAGGTTAAAGCCTGATCCCCAAGCAACAGGAACAACCCCCAGATTGTGCAGGATCTGCCTGGATGGGCTGAGGTGCTCTTTAAGGACTTGAATACAGAGAATTCATAGAGAAAATTGGAGACTGATATTAAGACCCATTCATCTCACTGAAGAAACTGCATATTTAGAAACAAGAACAACGAAACAGAACTCTGTAACCTGTTCACATGTGGATCTGTGCATTCTTAGTAACTGTCACCATGGTAGCAAGGCAGTTTGACAGGGTGCCTTCTTAGCACAGTATATACAAAGGAGAGAGATAACAGCTCATCATGTACTGTCTTATACCTTCCTTATTTATTTGTGTTGATCCTGTACCTCTGACTATTAGCCTTTGACACTTCTCGTCCTGATAGCATCAAACACAGTGCTAAGAATATATTAGGCGCTAAAACACATATACTGATTGACTGAATTGAATACATTATATTTCTGCTGTGTCTTCCTTTCTAAGCTATAGAGAGAGTCACCCAGCAGAAATTTGATTTTAAAAATGACTCCTGGGAATTCCCTGGCAGTCCAGTGGTTAGGAGTCTGCACTTTCACTGCTGAGAGGGTGGGTTCAGCCCCTGATTGGGGAATTAAGATCCTATAAGCCTTGCAACAATCTCCCCACCCTGAAAAAAAAAGAAAGAAAAAAAACCTCCTATGTTTATCTAGAGGATCGAAACTAGGCCATTTTCCTAATTGGACTGACCCAACGTGCATTTCAGATTGGAGGGGGTGAAAGGACAAAGATTAGGTCCTCTAAGACTCTTTATCTTATTAGAAGACTAACATGTGAATAGTAGATAGATGAGTAAGTAAATTCACTTGCACTAGTAAGACCGTTCAAGGCCCAGAGGCTTTTTGTGAAGACTTGCAGTGCTGTTTTCTGCTTGGATGCAAAGACAAGGTTGGCAGCAGTTCCTGAGTGAGTAATGTCAGGCCTGGGTTAAAGCCCAGAGGACAGGGAGTTCCCCAGATTTGAACTTCAAACTGAGAAAGCTTTTTGGGCATCTTATATTCAATGAACACTCAGCCTGGGAAGCCTTCTTATTATAATGTTTTGAATGAATGATAATTTTTAGTGTAGCCTTTTCCCTAATATATTCTTACATTTCATTTTAATTTTTCATCTGTATAATTGCCCTGCATGTCAATGACTTTCATTTCTACTCTTAATGTTTTGTTATTTCACATTTCTTTTTTAAAGTATTTAAATGTGGACATAACCTCTTTGTTTTAATAGCCAGGGGGAGTGCCTAAATTTGCCACTTTTAAATCTGGGTTCCTGTAGTTTCAACAGATTCTCAGCATGTGTCACCTCCAGCTTACAGATTGATATTCCAGTCATGTTTGAGGCTGAAAACAGCTGCAAGAATTTGTCCTTAGAATTCTTTAGCAGTTGCTTCCAGTTGATAAAGTCCAAATTTGGCTGGTCAGTGGATCAGCTACTGGGATGTGATTATCGTCGTGATATCACCCCACTGGGACAAACCACATGGGACCAGCCTCTCATGGGACAAGCTGCGGAGGTTGCCATTGCCAGAGAGGAATAGGTTAAATCCTTCCAAACCTGCTAAGGAATTTGACCTAGTTCCTGGAAATTAGAGTGTATAGTGAAAAGTATATTTGGTTGCAAATGTGTTTCTTTCCCAAAATTACTTTTGAAACCCTGTGAGACAGGGATCTCATGGACTCAGGTACCACCGTTAATAAGCTTGACTAATTCAGTATGAAGTTTGGGGAGCAGACAAATAATATGACTTCATTTTATGAAAAGAATGTTTAGGTTTATAGTGGTGAATGTTTGTGAAGACACAGCTGACATGCTTCCAGCACTCTCCTCTCCTGTTTTTTGACCCTTTGTTTAAAACAAGGGCAGGCACAGGTGCTCAGTCAGTGTTGAAGAACTGAGGGAACAAATTTGAAAAGCTCCTCACAACCTGACTCCAGCCTACTTGTCCAGTTGTCGTATATCCAACTGCCCTCTCCCCAAAACATCCAATTTATACTTTGGCAAAATAGTTACTGAGTTGCCTAAAAATCTCTCCTGCTTTCCCAGTTCTGTACCTTTGCTATTACTGTACCAGTGGCCTGGAATACTCTTCTCTCATATCCCAGAATATGAAAAAGGTTTTTCAAGCCTCATTTCAAATGCTACTTCCTTCATGAAAATTTTACTGATGATCTCAATAAGGTAAAACCAAGCCTCTTTGCCTTCTAACTCATAAAATTCTGTACCTCCTGGTCATTTATTCTCAATTATTTTATCACATAATTATCTCTATAGTTAATGTATTACAAGCTTGCCATGTAGTAATCTTAAAGATTGGCACTGGGTCTTATTCATCTTTACAGTAACTCGCACATAGTTGATACTCAGTAATTGTTGTTGTTGTTATTCAGTCACTCAGTTGTGTCCAGCTCTTTGTGACTCCATGGATTGCAGCATGCAAGGCTTCCCTGTCTTTCACCATCTCCCAGAGTTTGCTCAAACTCTTGTCCATTGAGTCAGTGATGCCATCCCACCATCTCATCCTCTGTCTCCCCCTTCTCATCCTCTGTCTCCCCCTTCTCCTGCCTTCAATCTTTCCCAGCATCAGGGTCTTTTCTAATGAATTGGCTGTTTGCATCAGGTGGCCAAAGTGTTGTAGCTTCAACTTCAGCATCAGTCCTTCTAATGACTATTCAGGATTGATTTCCTTTAGGGTTGACTGGTATGATCTCTTTGCAGTCCAAGGGACTCTAAAGAGTCTTCTCCAACACCACAGTTCAAAAGCATCAATTCTTT
>NW_011494735.1:9046507-9052210 GCF_000754665.1 Bison bison bison | reverse complement strand
CTAGGTTTGTCATAGCTTTTCTTCCAAGGAGCAAGCGTCTTTTAATTTCATGGCTGCAGTCACCATCTGCAGTGATTTTGGAGCCCAAGAAAATAAAGTCTGTTACTGTTTCCACTATTTCCCCATCTATTTGCCATCAAGTGATGGGACTGGATGCCATGATCTTCGTTTTTTGAGTGTTGAGTTTTAAGCCAGCTTTTTCACTGTCCTCTCTCAGCTTCATCAAGAGGCTCTTTAGTTCCTCTTTGCTTTCTGACATTAAGGTGGTGTCATCTGCATGTCTGAGGTTATTGATATTTCTCCCGGCAGTCTTGATTCCAGCATTTGCTTCATCCAGCCCAGCATTTTGCATGATGCACTCTACATATAAGTTAAATAAGCAGGGTGACAATATACAGCCTTGATGTACTCCTTTCCCAATTTGGAACCAGTCCATTGTTCCATGTCAGTTTTAACTGTTGCTTCTTGACCTACATACAGGTTTCTCAAGAGGCAGGTAAAATGGTCTGGTATTCCCATCTCTTTTATAAGAATTTTTCAAGTTTGTTGTGATCCACACAGTCAAAGGCTTTAGCATAGTCAATGAAGCAGAAGTAGATGTTTTTCTGGAATTCTCTTGCTTTTTCTATGATCCAGTGGATGTTGGCAGTTTGATCTCTGGTTCCTCTGCCTTTTCTAAACCCAG
Organism: Bison bison bison; assembly: GCF_000754665.1. NCBI lineage: Eukaryota > Metazoa > Chordata > Mammalia > Artiodactyla > Bovidae > Bison > Bison bison. The sequence continues at coordinate 9,051,525 of NW_011494735.1, read as the reverse complement.
CTTGAACATCTGTAAGTTCACATACTGTTGAAGCCTGGCTTGGAGAATTTTAAGCATTACTCTGCTAGCATGTGAAATGTCTGCAATTGTGTGGTAGTTTGAACATTCTTTGGCGTTGCCCTTCTTTGGGATTGAAACGAAAATTCACCTTTTCCAGTCCTCTGGCCACTGCTGAGTTGCCATATTTGTTGGCATATTGAGTGCAGCATTTTAACAGCATCGTTGCTTAGGATTTGAAATAACTCAGCTGGAATGCAAAAGTAGGAACTCAGTAATTAATTGTTGAAATAATTATGGTATTCAATTTTACTAATGCTGTACTGTAAACCCCAGAAAATTTTATCAGTTTTCTTAATAGAATATAAATGTTGTTCTCATAAATGGACACTATTTAAACTCCCAAATAGATTGGAGTTGTATTTGTCAACATTTTCTTTCTAGTCAATTCTGTAAAAGATTGGAGCCCTCGTTAAGACAAAAGGACTCTCCCTGTGTTTTAAATGATGATGGACTTGTTTAGTTCTTTTAGTAACATCATTAAAATTTATATCTTGTGTTCCTCAGAGATCTTTTGAGTGTTTTTTCCCTAAGTATGTGTGTATCATTAAATGTTAATTCCTCTGATCATTCAGTTCTGTTGTTCTCACCTGTGTCACTTAAAGTTGCCATTTCCATCCATTTATCCATTTACATGTAGGGCAAAGGTCTTCATGGAGACTTTTGGAGCTGTGCTTTCTGCATATTAGTAAACATTTTTTCTACAAATGACCTTGTCTTGACACTTAATAATAAAACTAAATATTCTCTCCCGTTTTTAAATAGTTAGCTACCACCACATGCAGAGGTTGGAGAGAGAGGAGATGAAGCACAGATTATCCAAGAATTAAGGCTGGAAGTGAAGTGAAAGCTTCCCTCTTAAAAGCAGGCACACCACTATGTGTTTTATTTCCTAAAACTTCTAGTTCTCCTGAGGAAGGCGTGTAATATCTCATTCAGAAGATTCTAAGATTTAAGACAAAAGATGCAAAGAAGTGGAAAAAACTGTCCTTTTCAAAAATTTGAGATGGTCTTTATTCTGACCGCTACCTGAGTAGCAGTCCTAAATTATAACTTTCCAAGTCTCGTAAAAGCATTATTCCTAAAATAAATGATGCTTCAGTCACACCCTCACCAGTTTTTATTTTAAATGAAATTCTGTTTTTACCACGCTTCTTCTCTTGCTTAGAGCCGTGACTCTATGTCCTCTCTTTTTGTCACTCTCTCCCCAACTCATTTCCTTCTTTTCTAATCATATTTCTATCCTTCTTCTCATTCTCTTTATTCTAAGTTATAATGTATGTACTTAAAATACTTTTACATTTTTAAAGTAATTTCATAGTCTTCCTGTCTTAATTGATGTTTTTCAGAATATCCATTTCTTATTGAAAACATCTGTTGAGCATCTGTGATCAGCCAGATCCTGAGCTAGGTAAGGAGATATAATCATAAGCAAATGATATAAGGCCCCTGTAAGGAGCTCATAGTCTACTGGAGATGGCATTTATTAAGTAAATAATAACATAATTTATTTGTCTAATAACTCAAAGTCTATGATAGAGTGGAGTCGAAGGTAGCTTTACTGAGAAAGTGAAGCTGAATTTTGTGAATACAAGTATGAATGAGGTATGAAGGGGCTTGGCATACTCCAGATAAAGAGAAAACGGGGTGGGGAAGGATGGGAAAAAAAGAGAGAAGACCAATGTGGTGGGAAAATTTTGAGCCAAGGGTAGAGTGATTTGAGGGGAGGTAGGTAGGGACCAGGACATGTAACGCCACTATGGGCTAGGTTATATATTTTGGACTTAATCCTAAGAAAAATGAAAAAGCTATTGGAAAGTTTTAAATAAAAAGGATATAATCAGATTTTATTATTTTAAAAGTAACTGTGGAGAAATTAAAGATTCAGAAGACCCCTAAAAAAGCTATTGCTGTAACATAGGTGTTAATGATCTTGGTTTGGACTAGTAAAGATGGGAAGAAGTATGTGTTTTGAAATTCTATTGTGGACAGAATTCACAGGACTTCGCTGTGGATGAGTATAGATCTGTCCTGTCTAGAAACAGAGGGAGAAGTGAAATGACTTCTCTTGAAGTATAGGAGTCTTAATCAAGATTAATTCATAATACAGTAATTCATGATGGAAAGATGCAGATAAAAGAAGAGGAGACTTTAATTTATTAGAATATAAATGCCATGCCTTGAAGTCAGGGGTTTTTAATTTCTTGTTTATAACTGTATCTCTAGTGGTTGGAATAGTGCCTGACACATACCTACTAAATAAATATTTGTGGAATGAATGTGTAGTGCCACAGTTACAGTACAGAAACTATCTAAGCAGTTGCCTTGGCCAAGACTCTAATTATAAGAAGAAAAATTTAGATTAAATTTACCGTCACACCTCACATTGCCCCTCTAAAGAGGTAAGGAGAGAAAGCTTTGTTTTTGTTTATTTATTTACTTAATTGTTCCTGGTCTTGGTTGTGGCACATGGGATCTTTAGTTGTGGCATGTGTGACCTAGTTCCCTAATCAGGGATCAAACCTGGACTCCCTGCATTGGGAGCGTGGAGTCTTAGCTCCTGGACCACCAGGGAAGTCCCAAAGCTTTGTCTTTTAATCATGGGACGCTGGAGAATTTAAGCTAAGCAGACAGCTGGTCTATAGGAATAAAGAAGGACAAAATACTTGCCTGGGCAGCTCATCTGGGACCAGGTGAAGGTCCTCGAAGCCTAGTGGCTTTGCAGGACCACTCTGTTGGAAACCACAAAGAATCTGAGTGTATCTGAGCGTGTGGGCTAAATTCCTGACTTTATAAACGGAAATTCATCGTTGCTTATATCACACATCTGTGAGACTTATAGACTGCCTCATCAGCAGGACCCAAGAACAAAAGCCTGTCTAGTTATCTTCCAGCTCTCCTGAACTGAATTTTCCAAGTTGAAATAGCCGAGTCTACTAGTAAGCTTCTGAGAGCAGCCAGTTCACCCGGTGTCTACTGCAGAGGCTGGAAAACTGCCACCTGCGGGACCAGTTAGCCTGCAGCCCATTATTTACGTTTTAACAGCTTTATTGAGATATAATTCACATGCCCTGCAGTTGCCCTTTCAAAGTGTACAGTTCAGTGGGTTTTTTGGTGTATTTATTGAGTTGCACTATCTTTACCACAATTGATTTTATAACATTTTCATCACATATCCCCAGAAAACCCTCACCCATGAGCAGTTCCTCTCCCTGTCGCCAAAACCTGCCAGCTCTCATATTCTTTTTTGTTTTTTGTCTATAGATGTGTGTATTCTGGACGTTTCTTATAAGTGGAATCATACAATTGGTGGTTTTTTTGCAACTGGCTTCTTTCACTTAGCACGTTTTCAGGATTCATCCAGGTTGTGGCACAGCAATGCTGCTTTCTTTCTTACTGCCGAAAGAATGAAATGGATGTTTCCACATTTTGACTATGATGAATAATGCTGCCATGAACATTTGTGTACAGTGTTTTGTGTGGACATATACTTTCATTTCTCTTGGGTATATACGTAGGAGTGGAATTGCTAGATCATATATAACTCCCTGCTTAGATGTTTGAGAAACGGCCAAACTGTTTTCCAAGGCTGCTGAGAATTTTATAATTCTCACAGTAATGTATGAGGGTTGCAGCTTCTGCATATTCTTGCCAACATGTGTTATTATTTGTCTTTTTGATTATAGCCATCAAAGGGTGAGGAATGATATCTCATTAGGTTTTGTTTTGCATTTCTGTAATTTACAGTTTATTTTTATACAGTGTGAAAACTATGAATGGTTTTTACATTTTTTTAATGTTGAAAAATCAAAAGAAGAATATTTATCTGAAATTTCAATTTCAGTGTCTATAAATAAAGTTTTAGGGAAATTCAGTCTCACCAATATATTTTGTATTGTCTGTGGCTGCCTTTCTCCCTGCAACAGAACTGAATAGTTACAACATTGACTGCATGGCCTGCAAAGCATAAAATGTTTACTGTCTGTTCATTTACAGAAAATATAGTTGGATGAGACTTGTCTACAAAATAGTTGATGAGACTGCAAAGAATATAGGATAGGAAGGAGGAAATATCACTGCCCAGTAGAAATGGATTTTTAAAAAATAAAAATAGGGGATGCAAACGAGCAGAACAAGGGAGCAAATCAGGATGTTATGGGTCTTAGGGAGGCTACCATATTTTCACTTGAGTCATTATTATAAGAGCCTTCCAAATCTGGGCTCTCCACATCTTGCAGTTCTCTCCCAGAGTTCCATTCTTAATCTACTTCTCTGGTTATATATTGTTCATCAGAAACCTCCAGGGATGTCCCATGCCTGCAGACCTCTTCTTCAGGAACGCTTAGTGTCCCGCATGATCTGCCACAGCTTAATTTTCTGACGCTTACCTTCTATCGAAGATGTGCATGTGCTAAGTCGCTTCAGTCATGTCCAACTCTTTGTGACACTGTGGACTGCAGCCTACCAGGCTCCTCTGTCCATAGGATTCTCCAGACAAGAATACTTTACAACTGCACCACTGGGGAAGCCCTCTGTTGGAGACACCTCACCTGAATTTCAGGATTCTGTGCTTTCACTCATACTTTCTTTTCTACTTGGAATGCTTTTCTCTTCTCCAAATCCTAGACACATTTTATTATTATCATAAAATATTTCCAGCATACAGTTAGTTCAGTCAGTTCACTTGCTCAGTCGTGTCCAACTCTTTGCGACCCCATAAATCGCAGCACGCCAGGCCTCCCTGTCCATCACCAACTCCCGGAGTTCACTCAGACTCACGTCCATCGAGTCAGTGATGCCATCCAGCAATCTCATCCTCTGTCGTCCCCTTCTCCTCCTGCCCCCAATCCCTCCCAGCATCAGAGTCTTTTCCAATGAGTCAACTCTTCGCATCAGGTGGCCAAAGTACGGGAGTTTCAGCTTTAGCATCATTCCTTCCAAAGAAATCCCAGGGCTGATCT
>NW_011494735.1:8958465-9046190 GCF_000754665.1 Bison bison bison | reverse complement strand
TGCATATCTGAGGTTATTGATATTTCTCCCGGCAATCTTGATTCCAGTTTGTGCTTCTTGCAGCCCAGCGTTTCTCATGATGTACTCTGTACATAAGTTAAATAAGCAGGGTGACAATATACAGCCTCGACGAACTCCTTTTCCTATTTGGAACCAGTCTGTTGTTCCATGTCCAGTTCTAACTGTTGCTTCCTGACCTGCATATAGGTTTCTCAAGAGGCAGGTCAGGTGGTCTGGTATTCCCATCTCTTTCAGAATTTTCCACAGTTTATTGTGATGCACACAGTCAAAGGCTTTGGCATAGTCAGTAAAGCAGAAATAGATGTTTTTCTGGAACTCTCTTGCTTTTTCGATGATCCAGCAGATGTTGGCAATTTGATCTCTGGTTCCTCTGCCGTTTCTAAAACCAGCTTGAACATCAGGAAGTTCACGGTTCACATATTGCTGAAGCCTGGCTTGAAGAATTTTGAGTATTACTTTACTAGCGTGTGAGATGAGTGCAATTATGTGGTAGTTTGAGCATTCTTTGGCATTGCCTTTCTTTGGGATTGGAATGAAAACTGACCTTTTCCAGTCCTGTGGCCACTGCTGAGTTTTCCAAATTTGCTGGCATATTTAGTGCAGCAATTTAACAGCATCATCTTTCTAATATAGGGATATCTGTGCACTCATCACCAAGCTTTGTCAAATCTTTTGCCATCTTCTTTAGTTTGAAAAAAAATTGTACACTTATGAAACAATATTACCCACGTGGATACTTTTAAAATCTCCACAAATACTAAATCTTCTAAGTTCAGCCTTGTTAATGAACCCAATCAGAATTAAACTTCTTTCTGTGATTTCCCGTAACCCTTTCTTTATACCTGTACCATCTGACTTATTCTACCCTTGTAATATCTTCTTTAAGTGTTCCTTACTGTTATCATTCCCATAGAGTGGTACAAAGATGATTTTAGATAGCCCAAGGTAAAGGCATTTAAAATTTTTAGAATTGTGTTTATTTAAAAATACATATTAGAAATATGTAAGCACAAATATTTAAATATATATTTCTAGAACATCAACTCCATGGTTTCCCAGATACTCTAAACTAAGCAGAGGTACTAGAAATGATGTTAGAAAAATATGGAGTAAATAAAAATACAGATGATATGGCAAAAGTTTTGAAGGTTGTACTCAGTTTAGCTTAGAGAATTTAGCTTTTTAGAACAGAGACCCAGTTTTATTAATTTTGTACATCCTAAGTATCTAACTAACTCCAAATTAGTCCAACTAAATCCAAACTCTCTGGGATGGCGAGATCCTTGAAAATTGTGTGAAACTTCCCAAACCTCTGACAGACCACATTTAGACATTGTCGCCACATTGAGTGTCCCCAGCACATATGCCGAGGACAGATGGTGCTTTTTTCCCCTTCTCTCTCCCTGTCCATTATGACAAGTTGCTCCAGTTGGGGCTTGATAAATATGAAATAATGCTAATAATAGTCGTCATCTGAAGGAATGAGAACTCAGAGTTGCCCGAATGCTGTCATTAGTATCCACTTCAACAGACCAGTCTCAGCAAATTTGTCTATAGGCCATTTTAGAGAAATATTTCTCCGCTTCCTTAAAAATCACTATTTTGTGGCATCTTTTCATTATTGCTAACACAGAACCATCTGAAGTCTCATTGGCAACTGAATTTGGTCTTGAGACTTGGCGACGAGGAATCATTTTGTTGTGTAGCAAGCCCAAAGCATCATGCTAGCCAAATTATGTATCATACACTTACAAAACTGCTGTCCAGTCTTCCAGCTCCTCTGAGTAAATGTGGCCTTCTCAGAAGTTTCACCCCTCCTACCCAAAAATGACCTTGTATGCTCTCAAATATCAGAGAATCCTCAGTGTGATGAAACCTTTCACTCTATGTATTAATATTTCCTTTCTTACAGCCTGTGTTTTGAGGTGGTGCTTTGTTAATATGGGGGAGTCAGGGGAACCCCTGACGCTTCTGAGTCACAAAAGATCAGAACATGTCAAAAGTTTGGTTGAACCCCCAAAGCTTTACTCACATTAGACTGGATATGCTTCTCAACAAAGCCCGAGAAGCTTCTCTAAGTAGGTTTAACTTTTGCTTCTTAACTCCCACTGCTAAGGCACACATCTTTCCTGATCCTAAAATTCCACACCGAGACTGGCTTCTAACCAGGGTACAGATATAACTTTATTACTTTATCATCCAAATGAGGACACTATTGAAAATATAGCAGAGGTGCTGGGGGAAAAAAAGCGTAAACCGTCCAGGGACACCATGATGTTAAGTCACCATACTTAAAACATGGTGAGCCCTTCAGCCTCTGCAGCAGAGCCTCTCAAATTGGGGTCTGAACTTCAGCTTGAAAGTCTGTGGAGTTTCTTAGGAAGTTTTAAGTTTCATTTTTATCTCAGTGGAATGCCTGTGTTTGCATTGTTTATGTTGGGCCATTGTTTGTCCCTAAGTGGGGGAACTTTGAGTGTTCTCAGCCAAAAAGAGAATAGAAGCAGGCACTTTCCTGGTGGTCCAGTGGTTAAGACTTCTTTGCCTTCCCAATGCAGGGAGCACCATTTGATCCTTGGTTGGGGAACTAGAATCCCACATACTGCAGGGCGTGGCAAAAAATAAATAACACTGTGGCTGTGTAAATCAACCATATTTCAAAAATTTTCTTTTAATTTAAAAGAAAATTAAAAAAAATAGTGATACATTGGGGAAAAAAAAGAATGCAAGCAGATTTCAAACATAGTGAAATGTTCAAGCGAAGGGACAGTCCGAGGTTAGCGTGGCCTGTACGTAAAGATGCGTAGTAGTTCAGAAGAGCACAGTGAAATGTGATGCCAGGAGACTGAAGAACTTAAGGGCCTTTGTGATATATTCTACCATCTTCATTTTGCGAGGAGAGGTGAAGTTTGAGCAAAACATCACATGTGACATTGATATTAATTTACATTTAATTTTGTAAACTTTTAAATATACATTTGTGCTGATTTTATAAGAACATATGGGGGCTTCCCAGATGGCTCAGTTGGTAAAGAATACACCTGCAATGTAGGAGCCAGAGGAGCTGCAGGTTCGATCCCTGAGTCGGGGAGATACCCTGGCAGAGGACATGGCAACCCATTCCAGGATTCTTGTCCGGAGAATCCCCCAGAGGATGACAGAGGAGCCTGGTGGGCCTCAGTGCATGGGGTCACAAAGAGTCAGACACGACCTAAGCGACTGAGCACAAAAGAACAGTTTTCTCACACCTAGACTTATGTTAGTACATATTAAAGAAGGCTGACAACAAAAATTAATTTAATTTTGAAGATCAGCAGGAATTAAAAGTTTATCAATCAAAACTCCTAGAGCAGTTGTTTTTCTGTCTTCCTTGTCCAATTTTGCCCCCTGGTGGTTATAGTTGGGAATAGATGTAAAATGTTTAGTTGCCAAGTAGTGTTTGACTCTTGCGACCCCCATGGACTGTAGCCCACCAGTCTCCTCTGTCACTGAGATTTCCCAGGCAAGAATACTGGAGTGGGTTGCCATCTCTTTCTCCAAGGGATCTTCCCTACCCAGGAACAGAACCCATGTCTCCTGCATTGGCAGGTGGATTCTTCACCATGGAGCCACCTGTGAAGCCCCAGGATATAAAATACTCCCTTTATAAATGAGTCCTTTCCAAATTCATTTGCAGGTTAGCTGCGCTGAAGACAGAGTAATTTCCATGTAGGAACAATGTTCTAATAATGGCTAATATTGCAGAATAGCCCACAGAACCCCACAGTGGCCCTCTTCCACTTGATCTACACCCTCCACCTCGTGTACTGCCCTGCTGCTTCTGCTAAGTCACTTGAGTCATGTCCCATTCTCTGTGACCCCATGGCCTGTAGCCCACCAGGCTCCTCTATCCATGGGATTCTCCGCAAGAATACTGGAGTGGGTTGCCATTTCCTTCTCCAGGGGATCTCCCCAACCTGGGGGTCGAACCTGTGTCTCTTTTGTCTCCTGCGCTGGCAGGCAGGTTCTGTACCACTTGCACCACCTGGGAAGCCTCTACCATCCTCCTTGCTGGCAAAACACACCACTAACCACTGTCACCACCACTGCCACTAACTGCTCCGTCTGCGTCACCACCACAAGTGGAAAGAGGAAGGAAGGGAATTAGTGGCTCCATCAAATCCAGCATCTTTATTTATAGGCACAACTTATGCCCTGAAATCCTACACCTCTCCTGGGGTCTTCAAAGGAGTGGACCACCCAGAAGGAAACTTAACAGTCCCCTTTGCCTCTCAGAATCTTAGGGCAGATATTAACCTTGCTTTCTTTTCTCTTGTTCCACCTCTAGCCCCTTAATTCTGCAAAGTCACCTTCCAAGTAGAAGACAACAAGAAAGGAAAAGAAAAATAGAAAAACAAAAGGAAAGAAAACCCTTTGCCCCAAGGTTTTTCCTAAACCCAGAAGCCAGAGATCTCTGATATATAACCAGTACACCTTCAAAACCTTATCTCCTCCAAGTTGTATAACTTCCTCATCAGTCCCTTCTAGGGACTGGCTCAGAGATCAAGGGCTGAAGGCAGAAGCAGTCTTGGTCCTCCTGGTGTTCATCATACACTGTCAGCACTGAAGTCGTCAGCTGTTATTTGTGCTGTGAGATTCCAAGGGCTCCTCCCCAGTAAGGGACAGTGACAGTGTGGACCCTGTTGTGCTTAGACAAATACAAATCCCATTTTAAAAGGATCAGAATTCTGTGGGATACTGTCTAATCCATTTAAAATGACAAAAGGGAAAATGATTTTATGATTTTAGCCATGTTTAGCCAACTTTTAAGGACTTCCCTGGTGGCTCAGACGATAAAGCGTCTGTCTACAATGAGGGAGATCCAGGTTCGATCCCTGGGTCAGGAAGATACCCTGGAGAAAGAAATGGCAACCCACTCCAGTAATATTGCCTGGAAAATCCTGTGGATGGAGGAGCCTGGTAGACTACAGTCCATGGGGTCGCAAAGAGTCGGACACGACTGAGCGACTTCACTCACTCAGCCAACTTTTAGAAAAAAATTGGAAGAACAGATAAGTAAAATACTTATGCTGGTTAGAGTGCTTGATTGTGGCAAATGATCTAATTTGGAATTACACTAACATTGATAGAATGTATTTAAAATAAATGAAAATGTCCTTGTTCTGTTTACCCATTGCTACATAATAAACCACCTCAAAACTTAGAGGCTTAAAATCACACTTATTTTTTTTTTAAAGATAAGCTCATAGAATCAGAGGATAGAAAGTGGTTGCTAGGGGCTGGGATGGGGAAATAGGGAGAGGTTGGTACATCTCCAAACTTTTAAGGGTATAAACACTTTCAATTATGAGATGAATAAGGTCTGAGTACCTGATGTGTAAAAACACACACACACACACAAAAACTTCCCTGGTGGCTCAGACGGTAAAGCGTGTGTCTACGATACGGGAGACCCGGGTTCGACCCCTGGGTTGGGAAGATCCCTTGGAGAAGGAAATGGCAATCCACTCCAGTACTGTTGCCTGGAAAATCACATGGACAGAGAGGCCTGGTAGGCTATAGTCCATGGGGTCGCAGAGTCGGACACGACTGAGCGACTTCACGTTCACGTTCACCTGATGTGTAACATGGTCACCGTAGCTGATAACACTGTATTATATAATTGAAATTTGCTAAGACAGTAGTGCTTGAATGGTTCCCCTGCCCTTCAAAAAAAAAAAAGATACCTATGGGAGGTAAGGGATGGATTAACTTGAGTGGGGGTGAGGGGTGAGGGTGGGGAAAATCCCTTCACAGAGTACAAGAATATCAAGTCATCACATTGTTTACTTTAACTGCCTTACAGATTTATTAGTCAATTATACCTCAGTAAAGCTGGAGAAAATCCAACCCTTTATTATATCTCATAATTCTGTGGCTTGCCTGGGTGGTTCTTCTAGAAGTCTTACTTGGGGCCTTTTCATGAGTTTGCTGTTATGTGGCAGCTGGGGCTGGCGCTCCTGTCTGTGGTCTCCTTCTATATGTTTCTTTAGCCCATGCTAAACTCAGCATAGATTAGGCACTTTGTAGAGTAGCCAGATATTGGGATAGCACTATCCCAGATGTTGGGATATAGTCATGAATAAGACGAATGCGGGCCAGACCCTCATGAAGCTTACATTCTTAAACTCCTGCATTGCAGGAAATAAGTAAGTAAACAAATATAAAGTGAAGTAAGTAATTGGGAGGCCACTTTGGAGTGATCGGAAAAGCCCTTTTTGAAGTGACACTTGACAATCTGGAGGCGCGGTGGGGGGATGGGGGGGAAGCATTTGCTAGTGCAAGTGTCCAAGCCTTGAAAGAACTTGGAGGTTTAAAGGAAAACCATAAAAAGCCCATGTGCTTAGGGAGTAGTGAATGAGAAGACTGATTGGATTAGGTCACAAAGGTAGTCAAAGTTCAGGTCATTAAGAGTCCTGAAAGCCATGGTAAGGACTTTGGATTTCATCTTGGGTAATGAGAAGAAAAGAGGTTTAAAGTCATAAATTGTATTGATTTCCTTGTTCAAAAGAATAGTCCACTCTCACCTTAGAGAAGGGTTTTGTAGGAGTCAGGGTGAAAACAAGGTAATGAAATAGTTTATTGCATTAGGTGATGGAGGTTTGGACAAAAATAGAGTAATTATGAGGAGTCAGTAGGTTATTCATATATTCTGAAGGAATTTCCAATAAGCGCTGCTGACGGATTGTGTTTGGAGGATGAAGAGAAAGGAGAAAATACAAAGGTCTCCCAACTGTCTCTTTTTTTTTTTTGACTTCCAAATATCAAAATGAATCTGCCACAGGTATACCTGTGTTCCCCATCCTGAACCCTCCTCCCTCCTCCCTCCCCATACCCTCCCTCTGGGTCGTCCCAGCGCACCAGCCCCAAGCATCCAGTATCGTGCATCGAACCTGGACTGGCAACTCGTTTCATACATGATATTATACATGTTTCAATGCCATTCTCCCTAATCTCCCCACCCTCTCCCTCTCCCACAGAGTCCATGAGACTGATCTATACATCAGTGTCTCTTTTGCTGTCTCATACACAGGGTTATTGTTACCATCTTTCTAAATTCCATATATATGCGTTAGTATACTGGTAGGCTGAATGAAGTAAAATTCACTGAGGAGGAGCAGACTGGTGGAAGAACAGATTTCTTTATTTGGGCAGAAGGCAGGAAAGAAAATTTTAAATTCTATTTGAACATTTTAAATTATATTATGCCCACTTAATAATTTGTAATTGAACTGTTAATACATGATTTAAGGTTCACCCAAATCTGTGCAAGAATAAGCCATGTTATAACAAAGTGCCATACTACCTGGAAAATTAGAATTAATGACATGTATTTAAAGTATAAGTTCTTAAAGTGAGTTAGTGTTTCTAGAGTTTAGAGTTAGGATAATTGCTACCATTGATTGAGGGGTTTTTTATTTGTTTGAACCATATGAGATTGCAGATATTAATAATTTTGAACTTGAAAATGGCAATGCTATATGGTTTGTCTCTGTATTCTGGCCATAGAACTATTTGTTTATATATGAATGAATGAGTATTCACAAAAACCCTTAAGGTAGACTTTCTATTAACTTATGCTTGACAAAATGGAAGTTCTGAAAAAAGTTAAATAACCTGCTGAAAGTCAGATAACAAGTAGATGGGCAAGAATCAAAACAAGGTCTTGCTGACAAAGCATCTGGACTCTCGGTCACAAGGTTATACCACCCCTATTTCCAGCCAGAATCATTCTGCCTTCCTCTCAATGTAAAAATCTTCAGGTCCAAAAGACAGATGTACAGGCACAGAGTGCTTGGTCTGATGGGATGAAGAATTGCTGATTGTCTTCCTCCTACAGGGAGCCAAGTTCAGGTGGAACTTACAAGTCAGTATTGCATTTTAGAAGTAAATATAGTGAACAAAAAGAAATCAGAGTGAGTTAATACTATTAAAGTTTGCTCAGAAATTCCCATTAAATTCATTTTTTCAAGAAATTTCCAGCTTCTCTTCTACATTTATCACTGAAACCTCTCTACTACACAAATACATTAAATAGAAAACAAGTGATTCTAACCTCAGAGAAAATACAATGCCACTGGCTGAAACATATCACCAGTCAACAAGCTGTGACCACTTTTCGCAAATGCCTTATAGCATGTTTAATACCATACTTAATACCATACTCAGGCATTTCTATACACTGAAAAGTGGCACTACCAGTGAGTGAGAGTCAGTGTGGAAATAAGTAAGATACATCATCAATCAGAGAGACTTTAGGCTTTTCCCTCTTAACAGTTTCTGGATTATCTAGATTTCACTAAAATGAAGAAACTCTTCATATGTGTATTCTCACCCTGTCTATAATCAATTAGGAACACTATAAGGACAGAATGGCAAAGTCTGCTTGATCAGTTAGTAATTAGCTGTTTAAATCAAAGGTTAAAAAAAGTTTACATGACTGAAAATCTTTCTGTCCACCCTTGGGAAGAATATTTCCCACACAGCTCTTGTGTTGTGAATGTCAATTAGAGTCTACAGTCCTTGGTGATGAGCAGTAGAAATAGTCACCTAATGAAATCATACTCCTGCTGATATAAAACTGAATTTTCAGTATAGTAATGAAATGAATCTGTTCTTCATTGCTGTATAGATTAGGGGCTGAGTATAATAGCTAGTCCCCAAATTGGTCCTGGAAATAAGGGCAGTACTTACTAATCTCTAAGTTCTCAGCCAGCTTTGATAGTAGTTTAATAAGTAGCAAAACCTAAAACTTCCCGGGTGGCTCAGTGGTAAAGAATCTGCCTGCCATTTCAGGAGACACAGGAGACATGGGTTCGATCCCTAGGTAGGGAAGATCTCCTAATGGGGAAAATGGCAACCCACTCCAGTATTTTTTGCCTGGATAATCCCATGGACAGAGGAGCCTGGCAAGCTACAGTCCATGGGGTCACACACATGGGGTCACAGACATGACTCAGCAACTGAGCACGCATGCACTGAATGCTTACTACTTCCATATACCATGCTACGTGCTTACACAATACCTTTTCATTTAAATCTGACAACCCTCTGGGATAGGTTATATTTTTGTTTTGATTAAGGCTTAGAGACGTTACGGAGAAGGCAATGGCACCCCACTCCAGTACTCTTGCCTGGAAAATCCCATGGATGGAGGAGCCTGGAAGGCTGCAGTCCATGGGGTTGCTGAGGGTTGGACACAACTGAGCGACTTCACTTTCACTTTTCACTTTCATGCATTGGAGAAGGAAATGCAACCCACTCCAGTGTTCTTGCCTGGAGGATCCCAGGGACGGGGGAGCCTGGTGGGCTGCCGTCTATGGGGTCACACACAGTCGGACACGACTGAAGTGACTTAGCAATAGCAATAGAGACGTTAAGTAACTTCCCAAGGTCCAAAACTAATGGGAGAGAAGAGGCAACATGGACAAGAAGGCACGTGGGAAAGAGACCCCCCCAAGCCCTCTCCAGAGCCTCGCCACGCCTAGCCCAAGGCCAGGGCACTGCCTGGAAGCTGAGGCAGAGCTGAGTGAGTCCTTTTGTCATTCTGCAGGCTCCACACTCATCAGTAGTCAGCCTACTGTCCCATCATTTTTCCAGTTTCAAGTGTTGCTTGCCTTTGTCCTAAGAATCTTTTCAAATTCTCCTGTTTAACAATCTCTTGGGAATAACCCCTCATCTGACAGCCTGGGACACTCATAAACACCATTTTGCTCCCTTTCTGCCCCTAGATTAGAAAGCTTAGAGGACTTATAATCTTGGATGGGTGACAGTGCAGAAGGCTCAGACACTTTCTGGGGCAATGGTGATGACAGCCAGGAGGAAAATGCTTAGTCCAAAGAAAACAGTATTGTTGAAATCAATGTACAACCAGGCACTGAGCCAGAGTAACAGAGGAATGCACTGCCCATTACAGAATGCTAAGAAGTGTCTCATCACAGGCAGAGAATGTCAGAGCTGGAAGACAACTTGAGAACAAGTTCTACCTAGCCTTTCACATGGTAGAGTAGGCCCTGAAATGAGATCTGGCTTTCTCCAGGTCAAATAGCCGGTTAGTGGCTTAGCCAGAACCAGGAATCAGATGTCCTGAGTTTAACTCTCTCTCTCCACTGCACAGCACAGGCAAGTCTGGCTTGGGAGCTCTTTTTTTGGTGCTGGATTCTTCTCTGATTCTCCCTTAAGTAAGGTGAATGGAGGACCCAGTTCTTGAGTTCTTAGAAACCCAAATCCAATAGTTCAGCAGGGATGCCAAAGTGAAGGTTTTTGTTGGATTAGTTTACTGCCATAAGATATAGTAAGACATTTTAGAAATAACTGGAAGAGCCATAACTGCTTATACACAGTTTCTCTTTCATAGAAACGCTATGAGACTGCTCTCATTAGCCCCAGGTTTGTTTAAGAGTGGCAGAATGCATTTAGTTTTGTTGAAGCAAGTCTAAGCTTCTTTCCCCATGGTAAGTGAGGAACTGACCTTTCTTACAGCTATGCCTAGGTTCTTCTGCTCCTTCTTCCGTGAATACTTATTTCACTAGAATTTTTACAGGTGGTGTCATCCTGTTGCCCAGTATTTACACTCCCCACAATATATTTTTGGATATGTCGGTGGCTTCATGCCAGTCACCATTATTACACCAAAACTCATCAGGTGCACTTTGTACACTTGCTCTTCATAGGTTTCTGTTTCTTTTATGTCTTTAGAAACTTTTTCTTTTGGAAAAATGCTAGTCTTCAGCAACACTTTATGTCATTGTATTGAACAGTTTCTTTTTAAAGACTTCTCTCAGAGAGGTATTGAGGGAACCTTCAAATAAGATCTTTTTTGTAGAATACAGGAATAGCTGTATTTCTAATAAATATTAAGTTGACTTCCAATTAACATTTTATACTCTTATTAACATTTCACAGATTGTTTCTGTTCAACCAATTTCAGAACTTCATGGAAAAGTTGAGTGGTAGGTTGGGTAATAGGGTAACATAATGGGAGCCTTTTTTCCAATGCTGGCATGTGAATAAAGTACCTGCAAATCATAAAAAGAAACAAAATAGAGAGCTTTAAAAACAAGACTTTTCACACCAGTCACATCATTAAATACATACATACTGGCATAGGGCTGTTGAGTGTGGGAGTTTAACCCACAAGACTACCAACACTTAACCCTCCAATCTCCTCCATTTGTGACCTAGAAGACCTCTGCTATGTGAGTCTTTCAGCTCACTGAAGCACTTTACTTCAGCAAAGAAAGTGAATTGCATTAATAATGTATCAGTTATCAAAGCATCAATAAGGAAGCTAGGACTGTCCTCACCACGGTGTGAGCTGAGGCTCCTGCCTCTCATTTTCACAGGCCACACACAGTGGGGAGTTGAAATGAGTCAAGCTGGGGTGAGTGAAGCTTGGCCCCCCACTAGGACCAAGTCGAGGGAAGAGGAGACTTTGTCCCCATGGCCTCAGTGAAGTACAGTTGACCCTTGAACAACATGGGTTTGAACTGCGTGGATCCACTTGGGCTTGGATTTTTTTCAGTAAGTGTATATAAATATAGGTGTAGAACACTGTGCACAGACTTGTGTTGAAGTGGATAGCCTGTCCTTACGTAGGCATGAGGTGATGCTTAATATAAAACTGATAATGTGTGAGTTCTCATATTACTGTTTATAACTTTGCTTTCAAAGACTTACATACCATACAGTATGCTTCTCTTTCTTGTAATTGGAGAAACTGTATCAGCCTATCACCACACGTGTTTTTTTTTAAGTAACAATGCTTCCAATACTATATTATGAATATAGTGTGTGCCATAAACATGTTTTTACGATTCATTCATTATTGTATAAGCCAGGTTACCATGAAGTGATCATATTGCTGCTGCTTTGTTACCAGTGCATGAACCATTATGCCTGTACATAAACATAAATTTCTTTTTCACATTATCTTTTCATTTCTTTTGCCTAGTGATTGTAATATATGTAACATCTACAGTGCTTTGTACCATATAAGACAAATTAATGTAGATACATATAGATAGACAGTTCATCTTTTAAAGACAACATGAACTTCCTGTATCAATAAATATGATTTTCTTAATAATATTTTCCCTAGCTGACTTAATTGTAAGAATGCAGTATAAGATACATATAACATACAAAATATGTATTAATAAACTTTATGTTATCGGAATGGCTTCTGGTCAAAAGTCGGCTATTCGTTAATTTTAGGTGGAGTCAAAAGTTATATATGGATTTTTAGCTATGTAGGGTGTGGCACCCCTAGCTACAACACTGTGCAAGGATCAGCTACTATAGGAAAAAAACAGGGAAGAGACAAAAGTAAGAAAATCTTTAGCTAGACTCTTGGACGGCTTCAAGCATTGCTTCTCAGCCCTGGACGCACATTAGCATCACCTAGAGAGTTTATTTTAAACACCAGTGCCCAGGAGCCACCCCAGACAAACTGAACAGTTACAACATTTCTGTATGTGAGTCTTGGGTGTCACATGTAGGAAGGATAACACTAGGGACAAAGAGAGGAGACAGTGGCAAACTGAACAGTGCATTATCTACCTAAGAGGCCAGCTGCTTTTGAGCCCTGGCCAACTATTTTCATGTAGGCATGTGACACTATAGTTGCCATTGTTCTGATTTTTAAATGTGCATAACTATTTTTAAGACATTGATTTATGTGACCCATGCTACAACATGGATGAACCTTGGAAACATCATGCTAAGTGAAAGACACCAGACACAAAGGCCTATGTTGTATGATTCCATTTGTATGGAATGTCCAGAACAGGCAAATCCACAGAGACGGAGAGTAGATTAGCGGTTGCCGGGTGCTGGGGTGTGACAGCTTCATGGGTAACAGGCTTCTTTGGGAGTGATGAAAATGTTCTGCAATTAGATAGGGGTGGTGGTTGCACAACACTGTGAAATGTATTAAAAGCCACTGAGGGAATTCCCTGGTGATCCAGTGGTTAAGACTCTGTGCTTCCAATGCAAGTGGCCTGAGTTCGATCCCGCATCCCACATGGTGCAACCAAAACAAAAAAGTAAAAATAATAATAAAGTCTTGGCAGTTCCTAGAAGTCCAGTGATTAGGAATCAATACTTTCACTGCTGTAGGCCTGGGTCAAAAAATAGTCTTTAAAAATAAAAAAGCCACTGAATTGCACCCTTTAAAATGTTTAAAATGGTGAATTTCATGCTATATGAATTTTCCTTCAAAAAAAGTGAGGAAAAAATTAGGTCCTGGGCACCAACTCATAGTGGGGCAACCAAAACCCTTTTATGGGGACCAGAATAGAACCTCTGCTATAAAACCACATGGAAGAAAAACAGGACTGACACTGGCCTGTACAATTGTTTAAAGCAAATCTTTAGGCCACAGTACATGCCTTCCCATCCATGTATGTTTGTCTCCATCCAAAGTAATAACAAAGCTATGCCTGCTGTACCCTTTTCATCTTAAGTTAGACACAACCTGGATTTTGTTTTGTTTTTCCCTTTAAAGGTGCTAATGCAAAGCTATACCGCTAAGAGCATTTGGCTTTGCCGGCCTATAAATAGAAGTAGGAACCCCTGAGGTGCAGAACAAGCTGGCTGATGAAACAACGCGCTCTACTGTTCTTTCTTACTGTTTTGTTATTGAATGTAAGAGAAGGGTAAACGAAACAACAAAAAAGAAAACCCTAATTACTGCATTCATCATTCCTCCCTTATCAATTGTTTTTCTTTCCCAATGACTGGGTTAATTCACAGCCAATTATATTGTCTCCTTCAGTAGGGTTTCTTACTTCCAGTTACTCACATGTTAAAATCATTACCAGTTCTGCGAAGTAGATGCTGGCTGCGATAAAGACAGTGAATGAGAAACAGTTCTTCCCAGAGAGCTTTGATGCTTCACTGGTCTCTTCTGGCCTAGGAATGCACTTCAAGTGGCAATAGTTCTTAGACACCCTCCCACCCCAAATCCTGCCTTACCACAGTAAGGTAACTGTGTTATCAAAGTAAAATGTTAAAAACAAACATTAGAATTTCCTGCTTAATCTTCTAACTATTGGGCTGTGTTGTCGTTTTGCATGAAAATAAAAAATGAGTGGATTTTGTGGAAGAAGAGAGTCAGACTTTTTCTTACCTGAATTCTTCTCTGTAGTTGTTCCTAATATACTCAGCTAAAGTCTTGCTGTACTGCAGGCAGCTCTTGAGGATGTAAAACTGCTGGTACAACAAAACCGCTCGGCCAGGACTTAGCAGCTGAAATGAAGCTGAAAGGCCCTTCACCACTTGTTTCACAATACTGGCCACAAAAGTAATCTAGACAAGGGAAACACAGTTACACACGCACTGCATGCCACCTGCAAGGGCCACCTGCTTAGCCGGAACCTCAACTAGAAATCTAGGCTGAAGTCCTTGCCACCCTGCCACCCTGATGCCCTTGCATTGTGCTATTTCTTACTGAGTTAGTACTAAGAGAGCACCAGACCATAGACTGACTGGGTTTGCCAGTTGCCCCCCTAAAATCTGGATCAGAACTAGACCTGACTGTCAAAGGAGTTTGACTCCAAAGCAGAAGGAGAACATTGGAAGCATAAATTTAGGCTATTGTAAAAAACAGAAAGGAATACTACTACCCTTTCAGGCTCTAACCAGAAGGTCATTCTGGATGCTCATTAAATTAGCACTGACAAAATTTCCCTTTTCTATTCACGTGGCTACTGACCCTTCCTAAGTAAGGCAGGTGATCTGAAGTTTCCCCAACCCAGATCCATTTACACATATTGACTAAATATTGTGTCAGGAAAATGCAGATTGAGATCAGAGAGTTTGGAGCAGAGAAACAAAGCAATGCCCATTTGGGAATTAAATTTTTAATTTCTTTAGCATCTTGCTGTAATCAAGAAAGAGAATCAGCCAGAGCTGACTGGCATGCAGGTATATTCAATGATTCCACCAGTTTCCCTGCTTGCAAATTTCTCTCAAATGGTCTGTTTCTACCCAGACTCTTTAGAAATAGGTTAATACTGAAGTTTTCAACACTGTTTGTGGTCCTTTTGCCATCTTTCATCCTGACATGCTTTATGGTCACAGGCTGGCCACATACTCAGCTCAGTTCCTTTGGTGAACCAACCCTAGAGGTTGGTAAGAAAACTTTCCTGTCGCTTGGAGTTCTTAGGACCCCAAATTTCACACAATAGTTTAGATGATGAGGTCTGCAAACATCCCACACAAAAAGTAAGGGTCTTGCATCATGCACATATGAACTACTATCGCTGGGAGTGACTGTAACTTTACAACACTCTTTGAAGTGGGGCTGAGACTGGTTAGAGTCTATGTCTGCTAAAGGACCCAGATTCCTGGCTCAACCTCTGTATAAGGCAGTTGGCTGTACTACTGACAAGTGTACCCTTTGACTGCAGTCAGGTTTTTATACATATATGTCACAGAGATCTGGCAATTGGATTCCCTAAGACAGACTCAATATCAAAATAGCTCAAAGCAGGAAACCACTGATGGTTAAAAGAAGCATGTTCATGTATGGAAGGAGAACATAATACTACATGTCAATCCTCTATTAGCAACAAAAATTTAGTTTGCATTACTACCTTTTGAAAAGATTTCCAATTAAATCTATGTTGACTACACGGACAAATACATGAATGAATAAAGGGAAAGTAAGTTTGGGGAGATGAGAAGAGATTAATGGATAAAGCCTTTCTTAGAGTTAATTCAGCAGATATTTTATTTAACATCTATTATGTGCCTGGCACAAAACACAGAGCTCCTACCCTTATGGCCCCTGGAGTTTGGGAAGAAAGACATTGTATCAATCATGATAGACTAGATTATGTGATGGTAGTAAATCTCACAAAATATCAATGCTTTGTTTAACACAAGGAACGTTTATTATTTGCTCATGCTGTATGTTCCTTAAGGATCGGTAGGGGTTTCTGCTCATTGTAGTCACTGGTCCACATTCCAGAACCGACCTAATTTCGAGTGGGTAGGGAAGTGTACTGCTACTACTTGCCTGAAAGGAGAGAAACCCAGAATATATATGGACACTAATGGCTACCACAAGACAGAATCAAATAATAACACAGTGTAGACTGCAACAGTAACAAGTCCTATGTAGAAAAGGAAAAAGTTGCCATGCTCTGACAATGTGTGCCCGTGATGGAAGAATCTGATATAATCAGAATGAGAGAATCATCACCTCCACCCCACACAAGCAAGGGGCACTGAGGCCTGAGGATGAGTAGGAGTTAATTAGGTGTAAAAGGAAGAAAAAAGCACTTCAAGCAGACAGACAGAGGGAATGGTAAAGACCATGTGATGGAGTTGGGAGTATCAGGGTGGGCAGTGGGTATGAGACCCACATAGCTGGCAGAGTGAGGGACCAAATGAGGCTGTAGGGTTATAACATGCACAGCCTTGTAGGCCATATTCAAGTTTCTAGTCTTCATTTGTTGTCTTCATTTATTATGCGCACGTGATTTAAAGCAAGTGATGACATAATCAGATTTTTTATTTTGAATAGATTCCTTTGACTGTAGTCTGGTGGAAAGACAGGACAGACCATGTAGATGCAATTAGAGTGTCAAGGAGAGAGGTGGTGATACCACAGACCAGGATGGCAGCTGCCAGGACAGAGTGGCCACAGTACTAAAAGTGTGCTACTCATACTCGCCAACTCACACTCACTGTTTAAGATGAATGTTCGTGTTTTTCACTTAATTATACAGCCAGTGTTTTAAAATTCTATTTTCTACGTATATCTTAGGGCTTTTCATTAAATAAAAATCACATTTAAGATGTTATTTCAATATCTTAAACATTCAGGCCCCAAATAGAAAAATATTTTATTTTGACTAATAAAATTATCAAATGTACATTTTCTTCTGTTTTATAAACTTGACCCCTTATAGAGAAATAGTCATTAATTAAGCACAAGAGCATCTGTTTCATCAGCCTTGAGTGATAGTTTTGTTTTTGCTTCTAGAAGGTACTTACTATGGGAGGACAACTTTGTAGAAAGGACATTATCCAGCTAATAGCAAACTTTGTTGACTCCAATCCAATATTTCCCTAAAAAAAAATGCAAGGAAATAAGCAAGTTATATTCATGAAGTTAAAACATAGCTAAAAAGATATTCCTTTTCAAATATATTTTATCCTGATTAATCAGATCTTTAAGATGAGTATTTAGGAACATAAGCTAGATGAACACTTAAGAGCAATAGTAGTCCTGTCATTTACATCACCCAATTTTGGAGATTATCTCTAATACAAGCATTTTAATTATAGAATATATATATATATCATATAACAGGGTTTCCCAGGTGGCTTGGTGGTAAAGAATTAGCCTGCCAATACAGGAGACGTGGGTTTGATTCCTGAGTTATAAAGATCCCCTGGAGAAGAAAATGGCAGCCCGCTCCAGTATTCGTGCCTGGGAAATACCATGGACAGAGGAGCCTTGAAGGCTACCATGCATAGGGTCACAAAAGAGTCAGATGTGACTTAATGACTCAACAACAACAGTATATATCATATAATGATCATGACATACAAGATAATGACACAATATAGTATGTATAATAAAACCATTGTACCTGCTGAAAGACAAGAAGTATCTCATACAAAAGTGCTGTAGCTGTATCTGTATATTCCAGGATAAGCTTCTGTAACTAGAATTTTAAATAGTAATCAATGCAGTATCATTGGCAGAGCCAGAAAATAATCATTTCTTCTGGTTCTCCTTAGGTATTTATAAAAAGAATTTATGATCAGTAGAAAGTATTAGTGTGGTTAATTTTCTTGTTCTGTTTGATTCAATCATTCTCAAAAAAGTTGCTCTCATAAAATGACTGCACATATAATAATGGCTAAGAAACGGGTCAGGAAAAGAAGATACAGCCTACAGAATACTGACATGCAAAAAAAATGCACACTGATTTGCAGTGTCATTCAGATCAACCATCCTGCTTCCTTTCAAGAATGTGACATATACTCCCCAGAATTGAAGTAGGAGATTCTCCAGGGAATTAAGTCTTATGCCCAACTTGAAGGATAACTCCTTCTGTGGTATGGGTAAATGTAGAGTTAGAGAAATTTTGTGGTGGTTGTTCTCAAGAAATTCAAACAGTTGGTGAAGCTGTCTCCTAGCCCACAGGCCACTTGGTGCATGAGAACTGTGTCTGTAGGCATGCTACAAGGCCCCACATTTTCCCTAACTATCCTTTGCAAGGAAGAGTTCTAGTTTGAAACCACCTGCTCTATTAGACCTTGGAACCAGAATTTATATAATCTGCTCATGGTTTCATTCATAGCCCAGTTGCAAAAGACCAGCAGGTCCAAAAACAGGAAATTCAGACCTGTCTATACTGCTCACTGGATGTTTTCATATGGAAATATCAAAGCAAATCAAATAAACTAATCTAAAACCAAGCTCATTATTTCCCCTTTAAACCTACTATTCTTGTTATGTTGTTATCTGTCACCCAGACCAGAATCTAAAAGTCATCTAATATTAATTCTTTATATTTTTATCCACTCAGATTCCTAAAAATTTCTGGAATCTTTCCTCTTCACAATTACCATCTTTCTTTTTTCATTTATTTATTGAACAAACATGCATCAGACACAGTACTCACTGGAGTCCCATACTGTACTAATGGAGAGTAACAGAGATGTGGTTACTGCCCTGGTGGAATATACAAGGGCTTCCCTGGTGGCTCAGAGGGTAAAGCGTCTGCCTGCAATGCAGGAGACCTGGGTTCGATCCCTGGGTCAGGAAGATCCCCTGGAGAAGGAAATGGCAACCCACTCCAGTACTCTTGCCTGGAAAATCCCATGGACAGAGAAGCCTGGTAGACTACAGTCCATGGGATTGCAAATCTAGTGGGGAACAGATATCAATCTAATAATCACATAAATAAATACACAGTTATACACTGAGACAAGGGCTGTGGAAGAAAGGCACAGGAAGTTGGGAGAGCTGTAAAAAGAAAGCCTAGTGTTGTCTGGGGGTCAAGGAAGGCTTGCTTCTTGGCCCCTGTCATCCCTCAGCTGGACTACAGCACTAGCTTCTTAACATCTCTGTCAGTCTTGTTTCCATCCTCCTCTTTTATCCCTAATCCACTCATTCCAGTGTTGAAACTGGTACTGCAGATACTCCATATACAGTCTGTAATAATATTTGATGTTATATTTGACCAATTAATGCCTGTCTCTTCAACCTATGAGGGCAGAAGTTGTGTCTATTTTGCTTTTTATTTGCAGCCTGCTGCCTAGCACACTGTTTGGCTCATAACAGACACTCAATAAATATTTATTGAATAAATGAGTGAATTTAAGACCTTTCTAAAACATAACTCTGATTGTGTGTTCAAGAACTATCAAATCATGTCCACCCTTTAAAGAAATTTTGTGTTGGCCTACTCAAACTAATAATAACCTGATTTATTCTCTCAGAGTAATTACATTAGGCACCTCTAATGTTTTAGTAAAACTTTAAACAACTAATGCTGTTTGCACTACTTAGATAGGTAAGGAAATGATAAACGAAGACAAGAACGTTAACCCTGATATATCTCTAAGACAGTGCTTTTTTACCCATTAGACCCCTGCTGTGGAATTATATACATAAATATTTTACAGAGACAGATGTAAACAGATTTATCTAATATATACAGAATACTGTTTTATCAGTATGCATACTTTAAAACGTATAAAATGGATATAATATTGACGAATAGCTAAGTTTTGAGGTTAATAACAAAATATTAACTTTGATTTAATTATGTTTCTATATTCTAAGACTCATGGTCCACATAGAAGAACTCCTATATATTGTAATTAGTCTATTCCAAAACTTTCATCTCACCTCATCATCCAAAGACATCTCAACTAAAGTTGAGTCAGCCACCAACTGGATGTCAAACACAGGACCTGATTTTGGAATCTGAGGCTCGCTAATTAAAATTACCAAAAGGTTAAATAGTGTTCCCCTGAAAAAAAATAAAGGCAATTAGTGAGTTAAGTTTAAAAAGAAAAGCAGTGACACCAAGTTTGCAGGCACTGAGTGTAATTATATTTAAAAGTATGAAGCACTGTGGACTGTTTATTTTAATTGAGGTATAATTGATTTATAATATTATGTATACAGTAGTGATTCAAAAAATGTTATAGGTTATACTCCATTTATACTTATTACACACTATTGGCTATATTCCCTGTCTTGTACAATACATCCTTGCAGCTTATTTATTTTATACATAGTAGTTTGTACTCTTAGCTCCCTACCTCTATTTTGCCCCTCCCTCCATCCCTCTGCCCAATGGTTAGAGCACTTAGTTTGTTCTTTATATCTGTGAGTCTGCTTCTTTTTTGTTAGATTCATTAGTCTTATTTTTTAGATTCTACATATAAGTGATATTGTAGAGTTTTTTGACTCTAGAAACCGTTTGTAACAAACCGTCTCAGAGGTCTATTGTTAACTAAAGATCGCTAGCTATTAGTGAATAAAAGTAGTATTAAACTTCACGTCTTTCAAATGCAGTGTACAGTCCCCTAACATATACTAATAACCCACTTAAATGTTACTGCATGTTTGAATAATATATCATGCTGTTTGAAAATAAAAAGGCTCACACACACAAAAATCACAATTCAAAACATGCTTCCTGAGAAGCTGGGTCAGTAATCCCATTTTCATATGTATAGTACAACGCCTGTAAGGTTGAAAAAAAGCTGAAGGCAGACCACTAGAAAAATCCGTTCCCTAATTGAAGACAATATCAGAGAAGTTTTGACATAGAGGAGCAATAAAAGAATGTACATATAGGACTATATAAAAATCCTCTATATTCTTAAGCATTCCTTTCATAAGGGAATAAAGAATATAAACAATCTTATTTAGTAATATTTGGAGGCTTCCTAATCTTTTTACAGTCATTTAAATCATTACCATGATAAGTTTACCAAAATTCTAATAAAAATGCAATTCCCCTCCTTTCACCAACTCAAAAAACAAATCTAGTTCTCATATCTGCAAAAGAAGTTAGCACATTGTCAGTTACCACATTGCTCAAAAAAAGCAGGATATGTCCTACAGGATATTTGCTAATGTTTTATTCAGGCTGTTTTAAAACAGCCAGTCTATTTTCAGAAGATACTTCCAAAATCAACAAAATAATCTATTTAGAAGCTTTCCTGATACTAAGTTTGAATTGACATTCCATTCACTGTAATATTTAATTATAGTCCTTTATTTTCAGCAACAGCTTCTTTTCAAACTATCATATATCCTAGGCTAAAGGGAGGTACTCTTAAATTCTGAGTCACTGTGGTAAGTTGAATACATGACTTCAACCATAAGAGTACTGAAAAAAAGGATTATGGCATATTTCAAGAATACAATGAAGTGGGTTGAACTAATAAAATCTCTTTATGAAAGAAAAAGAGGAAAATGCTGAAATGAATAAATTTTTTTTTATTTTCTCAAATGGAATTTAATTTTAAATCTATCCCTTCTGCAATCTGTCCCTTCTGCCAACTCAATTTAAAATCCATAAAGTCAATAACAGATAAAATAAATTTTATTCTAAAATGGTATTTCATCCTGACTCATTATAATAGACACCTTAAGGTTGACATTACACCCTTAAAAATGGTACCAACAGTTTGATACTTTTATTGTTTAGATTGTTATTCCCAGTGTAAGATTTTTTTTAATATTACAGTATCTTAAAGTACAGACTTTGAAGGGCACATTCATGGTCTCATAAGTCATTCTGTGTTATTTTGGTAAGCAGAGTTTTTATATGGCTTCCAAGATTTGCATCCTGTAGTATATACACTCTATATGATCCCTTCCCTAAAGTATGGTCAGGACCTGGGAACATATTAGGCTTTCATTCTCGTCATTAAGTTATGTTAGATGAGAAAGGTGAAGAAATTTTGCAAATGTAATTAAGATCCCCAGTGAGTTGACTTTTGAGTTAATCAAAGAGAGATCATCCTGAGTGGGCCTAAGCTAATGAGGCGAGTCCTTTAAAAGAGAGTTTGGGCCTTTTCTGAGCTAAGAGATATTCTCCTGCCAAGAAGCAAGCTGTCATGAGTTTTACAGCTATAAGGAAATTAATTCTGCTAACAACTACCCAAATGAGTTTGGAAGAGGGCCCCAAGCCTGAGACTGCAGCCCCAGCCAACCACCTTGATTACATCCTTGTGAGACCCTGAGCAGAGGAGCCAGCTAAGCTGTATCCAGATTTCCTGATCCACAGAAACTGTCAGATATTATTGAAGCCACTAAATTTGTGGTATTGGGTTGGTCAAAAAGTTCATTCGGGTCTTCCTGTAAGATCTATGGAAAAACCCAAATGAACTTTTTGACCAACTCAATAATTTGTTACATGGCAATAGATTATTAGTTGTGCTAGTTAATGGTACAGATAACATGATTTGACCACTATGAATATAAAAATTGACTGAAAAGTTAATATTACAACCAACTATAGCAATATACTATATGTACCAAAGAACATGAGAAGAATTTGTTGTATCAGTAAAGAAGCTTGATACAGTAGGGCTGATGTGGCAGAACCAAGTTAAGACAGAGCAATTAAAATGCAACACTTTCCAACAGAGATTGGTAAGAATGATTTTCTCCAATTAGGATAAAGAAAAGTAGAGACCAAAAGGTGGACCAAGGGGGTAACGTGATTTAGCAATAACTTCAGTGTGGGAGAAGACATAAATATCAGACATAATTTTGAATCTCTCTCTTGGATGTTGGGAAAAGGGCAGTATTGTCAACTACATAAAGAAGTATGCAGAAAAAAAAAAGTATGCAGAGAAAACAGCAGTATATTTTCCTTGTATGCTGTGGAGTAGGGGTCAACAAACTATGGCCTGCAGGCCCAATAGCCCAGAGCCTGTTTTTATAAATAAAACTTTATTGGAATACCGCTGTGCCCTTTCCTTTGCATATTGTCTATGGCTGCTTTTGTGACAATGGCAGAATTAAGTAGTTTCAACAGAGACTATGTAGCCTTTTGCAGAAACATTTGACCACCTTGCTGTAAAGCACAGTATGCCTATAGTCCTTGACACACAGCAAGTTGCTTAAGATATGCTAATGACCATTATCAGTAAAATTTATTTGTAAAAGTCTCTAATAAATAGCCTGGACAAAATAGTACTAAAAGTTCTTATTCTTCCTTCCAGTTCAAATGTTTCAGAGTCCATGGCGCTCCTCCTTCTTCCACTTTATGATGCAAGAAATGTAGATAAACAGTTGATTAAAAGGGTGGGAGGAAATTAAGATTTTAGCCAGACCATTGCCCAGGGATATAATTCATAGCCTATAAATCTCATAAAAAGGTCCAACAGCTAATATGCAAACACACACTTTCTGTGGCAAAGAATGCTATTGTCCCACACTATACATTCTCCCATTCTTCCTTTGAATAACAGCTGTCCCATTGCCATCTAAAGTTTAGCTAGGCATATAGAAGTCCAACTACAGACACATTTTGCGGCCTTTTTTGTGGCTAGAAATGCCGTATGCCTAAAATTCTCACCAATAGAAGGAAAGCAAAACTATTATGCAGTCCATGGGGTCTCAAAGAGTGGAACATGACTTAGTGACTGAACAACAACAACAACAAAAGTCTTCTGTGCCTTGCTTTAAAAAGAAATTTGGGAAGCTGCTATATAGCACAGGAAGCTCAGCTGGGTGCTCTGTGATGGCCTAGAGGAGTAGGATTTGCAGCAGTGGGGAGGGCGGAAGGGGGAGCAGACGAGATCGAGAGAGGGGATGTATGTATACTTACAGCTGATTCACGTCGTCGTACAGCAGAAACTAAACAACATTATAAAGCAATTATACTCCAATTAAAAAAACAAGTAAGTAAAAATATATTCCTAAGTAAAAAGAAGAAGAAATTTATTTGCCCTTCCTGATTCCCACAGGGTGTGGTGAAGGCAAGAAGTTCAGCCAGCTAACCATGAGGACAAAGATAGCATATGATAGAAGACAGTAGAGCAACAAAAAGGAGGAAACCTAGGTCTCTGGCTGGTCTTATAGCAAAAAGCATGGCTCTTTACTCTGGACTAATATGTAAGAAAGATGTAAATTTCTCTCTTCTCTGGGACACATATTTTGGAGTAACTTTATTACACCTCTTACCCTCCAATATTCACTCCAAGATTGTATGTATCCTAAGTCGTTTTGGTCGTGTCCAACTGTTTGCGACCCTATAAACTGTAGCCCACCAGGCTCCTCTATCCATGGGGTTCTGCAGGCAAGAATACCGGAGTGGGTTGCTATGCCCTCTTTCAGGGGATCTTCCCAACCCAGAGATCAAACCTGTGTCTCCTGCAGTTCCTGCATTGCAGGCAGATTCTTAAGCCACCAGGAAAGCCCCTTGGTCTTCAGATGATGACAAAAGATAAACTTAGGATAACAAAATCTTTGTGCCCTCAGTAATCAGAGAGAACTCAGTTTGCACCAGTTAATCTGTTCATCACAGAAGGAAGTGAGAGACAAAAGAGTTTAATATATTTACAAAGGGATCAAGCAGAGAAGTCAGAGAATTATGAGTTCTAGAAGACACTCGAAAGAGTAGTTAGTGGGTTGCAGCTACAAGATCTCAATTTTTAAAAGGCCTTACTTCTTAGCTGCTAATATGTTCAGGCGCAATGACTCAGTTTCTGTTTCTCTGAACATCCGTCCCAGAGTCTGTATAATTTCAATGCACACCCTGTAAAACAGAGAGGAAAAATGTCACAGAAATGGCATGACTTCATTATGAGTTCAGAATTTCACAAAATCAGTAATCCTTAATAGAATTACATTCAGATACCCATTTTAAAAAAGTATAGGAAGGAAATTCTATTTATCAAATCGCCAGCATTGGTTGCAAGCCTACTCTGTGATGGCTACATGGTAAGCACTCAGAAATATTTGTTGAATGAATAAATTAATAAGTGCATGTCAGGATTACAAGTCATTATCATATTGATTTTTGTACTTATTTTTTGCAAAGTTTTAATGATAATCACACTATTTTAAAACAAAATTTAATCATCTTAACTGTTTCAAGTAGGTAATTTTTCAAAATTTCAAATGTAAAAAAATGTAAAATTTCAAATGTAAAAAAAATTGATTTTTTTCCCCTTTGGGGACAGCCAGTATTACTAGTTCCTTGTGTAGTTTTTGACCACACAATTAGAACAAAATAAATGCTATTTTAAAAAATCTATGTGAAGCAAAATTTGCAGCACTATTTATCATTAAAACAGTACATATTTTGCCCAGTGCCTTCTATTTATTTAACATCCTAAGGAAAAAATATCTGTGATTATCCAGTTAGTACTTACACCAGCTCATCAGCCCTTTGGCTTCTATTGTGAAGTGCATTCTTATCCCTAGACTCTGGCAAGTATTCATGAAGTTTGTTCACTAGGAAATAGAAAAGGTCACTGGTCTGTGAAAGCAAGCAGGAAAGAAATGGTAATTCAGTTCAGTTCAGTTCAGTCGCTCAGTCTTGTCTGACTCTTTGCGACCCCATGGGCTGCTGCATGCCAGGCCTCCCTGAGTTACCTGTTGGCAAAACTGTCGATTCTTCCATAATAAAAATAAGAAATTATTTGCTCTTTGATTAGGGAGAAAGGGATTTATAATCTCTGTCATTAACGTTAGCATAACCCAAATTGAAAACGTACCTTTACTTAAAACCAGGAGACCACTGTCCTACTGAACAGAGCCAGAGCTAAAAATGAGCAGGTGATGCTGGGAGACAGCTTCACCATTAATACTGAAGATCGTCCAGAAGTAGGTATATAATTTAGGCAAGTCATTAAGTCACCTGGAATAACAAGGTGTTAAATGGGGGCCTCTATATATCCAGCCTTTCCAAAGTAATATGGCTTTTGTGAGAATATGTCTAGAAAAGCACTCATTGTGAAATGTTTACTAATTCAAAAACAAATGAATGGCAGTGGTACAGCCTGTGAAGATGGTGCAGAATGATTATAATACTTCTGTTAAAACAGTGGAAATGTAGATTGCCATTTCTGCCAAAATAAACACTGACTTAAGAGTGGGGAAACAAATTTTTTTTGTGTGTTCCTATCCAGTCTCATGAGATAATTGAGCACGACAATAAGCACTGGCCCATGAAATGAGGCAAGTTGGTACTAATGAGAAATAGGATGTAATTGCTTCTGTTTTCTATCTATCTGTTGTTCCTTTTCTCCCCAGGACTTTTTCATTTACTTGTGGCAACCTAGACTCCTTGTTTAGACAGGTACATGTTTGCTCTTATGTAGTTAATGTGGCATGAGAAAAGGCCGGGATGGCAAATGGAGAATGGGAAGGAGAAGAGGGGCAAATGGACACCTTGGCCCACTGAGAAGTGCTGGGATTTGCCCAGTGCCCTGGTAAATTAGCAGAGTATGGTAGCTTTACACGCTGACTCTGGAGCCAGGCTGCATGTGTGCTCAGTTGTGTCCAACTCTTTGCGACCCCATGGACTGTAGCCCCCAGGCTCCTCTGTCCATGGGATTCTCCAGGCAAGAACACTGGAGTGGGTTGCCATTTCCTCCTCTAGGAGATTGTCCCAACCCAGGGATCAAACCCACATCTGCATTGGCAAGTGGATTCTTTACCACTTGAGCCACCTAGGAAGCCCAGTTCCGCCACTGGGTAGGTGCAGGATGTTTGGCAAATTACTTATATATTCTATAGCTCTTCATCTCTAAAATGGAATTAATAGAATCACCTCATGAAGTTGATGTTAGGATTGATAAGACATTATTCGTAAAGCCTGAACTGTACTCAACATATTATACATGCTTAATAAATATCAGTGATTATTGTAATCTCCCACCTGCTCAGTGGTTCAGGAATTTTCACGTTTAAAATATCTTCCACCTACTAGCAACAACATGGAAGAATCTCAAAAACATTATGTCAAAAAGAAGCCAAACACAAACTCCAGTACAACTCCATGTAACTGGAATTCTAGGAACAGCAAAATTAATCTATGACAGAAAATACAATAGTTGCCTGAGGACATGGGCCAGAGGAAACTGAGTGCCAGAGGGCACAATTTAGCCCTAAGAGGTGATAGAAATGTTCTAAATCGTGATTGGGTGGTGCTTATACAGTTATATACCTTTGCTGAAACTCTTTAAACTGTATGTTAAAACTCTTTAAACTCTTAAAATATATGTGCATTTAATTATATGTAAATTGGACCCCAGTATTTCTCTGAAGAAGATATACAAATTGCCAGTTAGCATGGGAAAAACTGCTCAATGTCACTAACCATTAGGGAAATGTGAATCAAAACTACTAGACACACCCTAACACCCATCAGAATGACTGCTTCAAAAAACCAGTAAATAAAAGGAGTGGAAAAACTGGAGACTTTATGCACTGCTGGTGAGAATGTAAAATGGTACAGCTGCTGTGCAAAACAGTATGGCAGTGCCTAAAAAAATTAACAATAGAATTACTATATGATTTAGCAATTCTGCTTCTAACTGGGCTCCAAAAAGAATTGAAAGCAGGGTCTTAAAGAGATATTTACACATCCATGTTCATAACAACATTATTCACAATAATTAAAACACAGAAGCAATCCAAGTGCTAATCAGTGGATGAATGGATAAATAAAATGTGGTATTACGTGTCTGGAATATTATTCAGCCTTAAAAGGAAGGAAATCCTGACATATCCTTTCACTTCAGTGAATCTGGAAGACATCATGCCAAGTGAAATAAGTCAATCACAAAATGATAAATGCTGTATGATTCCACTTACATGAGGTGTTTAGAATAATCAAACTCATAGAAACGCAAAGGAAAATCATGGTTGCCGGGGGCTGGGGGAGGGGAAATGAGGAATTATTGTTTATTGAGTATAGTTTCAGTTCTGTAAGATGAAAAGAGGCCTGGAGATGGATGGTAGTGATGGTTACACAACATGGATACATAACATTGATCTACACACTTAAAAATGGTTAAGATGGTAAATTTTATATGTTTAAAAACTGAAGGAAAAAAACTTCATGAATAAAAAATGAAGGGTTGGGAAAAAACATATCTAGACAACTCTTTTGGGACTTCTTTGGCAGTCCAGTGGTTAAGACTTCAAGCTCCCAATGCAGGGGACACGGGTTTGATCCCTGGTTGGGGAACTAAGATCCTGTATGCCACATGGTTTGGCCAAAAAAAAAAAAAATAGAGAACTCTTTCATTCATTCATTGAACATATAACTATTTAATCCAGCCATGTGGCAATACTATGCGAAGTAATGCAAATAACATCTTAAGCAAAATAGACTAACTGGACACGATATCTGTATTCCTGAAGCTTTCAGTTTAGTCAGTCTATGAAAAAGTGTTTTCAAAATTTTAAAGTTTTATTGTAATAGAAGAATAAAAATTACCTAACAGAGGAAAATTATACCCCAATAAAGTTGATTTTTAAAAGGGAAAATGATACACAGTTGATCCTTCAACAACAAGGGGTAGAGGTTTGGGGGGAGTTAAAAGTGCTCATCCTCTTCACCATCAAAAATCTGAGTATAAC
This sequence comes from Bison bison bison, assembly GCF_000754665.1. Classification (NCBI taxonomy): domain Eukaryota; kingdom Metazoa; phylum Chordata; class Mammalia; order Artiodactyla; family Bovidae; genus Bison; species Bison bison. The sequence goes on along the minus strand of NW_011494735.1, from coordinate 9,017,530 downwards.
TTACAGTCAGCCCTCCATATCTGTGACTCCATACCCATGGCTTCAACCAAATGTGATCATGTAGTACTGTAGTATTTACTATTGAAAAAATTAACATATAAATGGACCAAGCAGTTCAAACTAATGTTCAAGGGTCAACTATATATATTACTATAATTATATAATATTATGTTGTTTATTATATTATTATAATAGTATTATTATAAGAATATGGCTATAATTATTCAAATTATTGAATACAATTATATAATTATAATTATTCGATTATTCAAATTATACTAATTTTATTATAATTTACAAATATATATATAATTTCCTATCCTCTTACCCAAGAACCAAAAATTAGAGCTGGCTCTAAGCTAATAATGTGGTGTATTCCTAACAGGGTCTGTCTAGCACAAGCATTTTAGATGATACAGCACTACATCATCCCTACCTGCCTCAATGCTGGGAACACTTGACAGACTATCCTCTATAGCTACTGTGCCCTCTGGTTAGGGTGATCAGCCATCCCAATTTGCTTGCACTTGGTCTAGCTTTTGCACTACAAGCCCCAAGTGCCATGAACTTCCTCAGTCCCAGACACACTGGAACAGTTTGTTACCTTACTCTGGGTAAACCAGGATGGTTGGTCGTCAGACAGGTGAAGCACTCAGAATCTAAGAAATAGCCAAGACTGTCTTGTATGGTGGGGGAAGCTGTGCACCTCCCAACTGTGCAATAAAATGGCAGCAACTATGTATGAGGCCAGTAGCCTCATTAGCACAGTACCAGGACTCACCTGGGCTTCTCAATGCCTTTACCTAAAACCGAATGACACTAAGTCAGTCTTCCAGAGTAAGTCTGTAACTTGCCGAGTGGGAGAGCTAGATTGCTTTGACTTCTCAGAAGTCACCTTTTTAAAAAATTATTTTATTTATTTATGTCTGTCTGTCTGCTGCTGCTAAGTCGCTTCAGTCGTGTCCGACTCTGTGCGACCCCATAGACGACAGCCCACCAGGCTCCCCCGTCCCAGGGATTCTCCAGGCAAGAACACTGGAGTGGGTTGCCATCTCCTTTTCCAATGTGTGAAAGTGAAAAGTCAAAGTGAAGTCGCTCAGTCGTGTCCAACTCTTAGCGACCCCACGGACTGCGGCCCACCAGTCTGTCTGTCTATTTATATATTTGTTTATTTATCTGGGTCTTCGTTGCTGTGCAGTCTTTTCTCTAGTTGTGGCAAGCAAGGGCTACTCTCTAGTGATACTCAGGCTCCTCATTGCTTCTCTTGTTGTGTAGCACAGGCTCTAGGGTGTGTGGGCTCAGTAGTTGTGGCCTGCAGGCCTAGTTGCTCCGCAGCCTGTGGAATCTTCCTGGATCAGGGATCAAATCCATGTCTCCTGCACTGGCAGGTGGATTTTTTACCACTGAACTGCCAGGGAAGCCCAGGAGTCATCTTTAACAAGGTGAATGTACTTAGTGCCACTGAACTGTACAGTTAAATATGGTTAAGATAGTTTTGTATTGGGAGAAGACAGTGGCACCCCACTCCAATACTGTTGCCTGGAAAATCCCATGGACGAAGGAGCCTGGTAGGCTGCAGTCCATGCGGTCGCTAAGAGTCAGACACGACTGAAGCGACTTAGCAGCAGCAGCAGCAGTTTTGTATTATATGACTTTTACCACAATAAAAAAATTTTTAAATATATCAATCCTACACTTAAAAGTGTATTTAATTCTATTTTTGTTTTAGGGGAACATGCACATAAAACTTCTTGATATCTGCTTTATCTCACTGTCTTATACTTCTTGCATGCCAGGAGCTTCCCCCGACCCTCTCTCTTTTTTTCATTCTGTCAACCCAGCCCATGTGAGCTACCATCTTTTTGCTACTTCTCTCCTCTCTTCCATCTCCCTGGCTCCAGCACACACATATACACTGATTACATCACAGCATTTCAAGCATCAAGACGATTGCATTAAATTTAATCAACATTTTTTTACAGCATCAGAATACAAGATATTTATTTCTATTTTACTTTATGCTTGAATATGCTGCATTTGATAAACAGGTAAAACAAGTTTTAAAGATTAAAAATAAGACAAAACACCTACTTTCCAGAAAAGTCTTTTCAGAATGAAGTTTTTCTGGGCTGTTACTTTAAGTTCTGTAATTAAACAAAGTATCTTCCTCAACGTGTTGTCTTTAAGAAAAAGTTCAGATTTAAGCTGACCAAAGTGCTTAATTTTCTCCTCAGATCTACAGAAAGAAAAGAAAATTTGCCATGGGAAAAAAATGATAAGAAACAGCAGTTGAGAAATATCAACAATTATTGACAGGTATGTAAAACTTTGTTACTAATGGAATTTTTTTCTTTAGTTCCCTGAGGCATTTTATTTGCATGTATGTATTACATCCCTAAAAAAAGAATTCAAGGACTTTTCCCTGCTGTGTGTTTTCATCTTGCTTATTCATGGTCCGTGATGCCAGCTGAGGTTGTTGGTACAGTGAGATCAAACTGATGTGACAGGAGCAGGTTATTCTGCCCTTTTTCCACATCTTTGAGTTGCATATCAAATCTGAAGCTGATCACTCCACACTTATTTAGCCTGTCTGTGAGGTTCCCAACAATCTCCCCAGCCCTGTGATCATCGATTATTTCAAATTCGCCAATGTAACCATGCTTCATCATGGAAGATGACTTTGGAGCACAGCCTAATAAGAACTTGACGTTTGCCTCTCTTTGAGGCATTGTTGATACTCTTGAAAGCATTAGCCAGGACATTCATGGTGCCACCATCATTGCAGCATGGGAAGATGGCAGAAAGAGGACTAATGGAATATTAATACAATTTTGTACTTCTAACTTAATTACTTATCAGTAATGAAAACTGCTCCTTGTAGCTCTCCAGGCTCCTCTGTTCATGGAATTTTCCAGGTGAGAATACTGGAGTGGGTCACCATTTCATCCTCCAGGAGATCTTGACCCAGGGAACGAACTCTCATCTCCTGCATCTCCTGCACTGCAGGCAGATTCTTTACTGCTGAACCACTGGGGAAGCCTCTAAATTGAACTGTTTATTACTCTCCAAACACATTTCTTACCATGCCCCTTTACTCGAGCTGTACCTATCCCGAATCTCCTGTCCCTCTTTCTTAGTCTCTCTCAGAGTTTGTTTGTATACCATTTACCATAATCCATGAATCATATGTAATATTATTTGCATACTATTTTTCCTTTAAATCAACTCATTTTTTCTTAGAGAAATTTCTTTATGAAGAAAACTTTTTATTACTACTTCACAAGGGAAAAACCAGTACTGTTTGCTATAATTAGCAGGTAACTGTAAAAACAGCTTGAAACCAACCAAGTAGATGCTCCCTATTTTGAGCCTGAAGTCTGCTCTCCCTTTGACAAAAGAGCAGATGAGTGTGTTAGAGAGCTGCCTCTACTGGCACCAAGTCAAGAGATTCTCCCTGATGAGATCAGACGAGTTGGAAAAGAGAATCACTTTTTTACCATGGAATTCAAAGTCATTTCATGCCATGTCAGAAAACCACATGAAGTCACCCCACATCATTGCCCCATGTCCATTCCACACTTCAGGAAAAGCTGGCTTCGCTGAAATGAGTTAACACCTTCTCCTTAGGGCTTTCCCTAATTCTACCAACCATGGAGACCCTCTCCCATAGCCTTTTTTCCATACTTAACTCCATTGCAGTTCTTTGTGTACTTGTCCTGGCCCCTCAGCTGATTTGCAACAACTTGAAAAACCATTAACAGGTTGGATGTTGTTTCCATCTCCCACTGTGCTCAGCAGTAACAAGTGCACTTACCTGAGCACTGACTCTGTGGCAGGCTTTGGCCTGGGTACTCCTCATGGACTAGCTCACTCAGTGTCACTAGGTGGCTGAGCTGGGAATTACTATCGCATTTACAGGACATTAAGTTAAGTAGCCTGTCCAAGCTTACACAACCAGTGATTCAGAAAAGCAGGGTGTAAAGTAACAGTAAGAGAGCTGTTTCATGTTCTGTGTAGATCAATGGAAATGTCTTAGAATTTCTGACTCAAGGTAAAAATATTTTTACCACTTATTCTAGAAATCTTGTTATCAGCCATTTATTCTAATACTACTACATAGAATCTTGGTTCTTGCCCACTACCTCCCACTTTATTTAAAAAAATAAATCTAAGATGCTCTCTTCTATCCAATCAATGAACCTCTCTTATTAACATAAAAATTAAGACTTCCTGAAAAACAGTCTCTTTTCTAGTGAAGACACCAGAGTAGAAATGAACACGAAGAGATCAATCTTAGCCATCAAAAAGGCCACAGATAACAAATGTTGGCAAGGATGTGGGAAAAAAAGGAATCCTTGTACACTGTTAGGGCTTCCCTGATAGCTCAGTTGGTAAAGAATCCACCTGCAGTGCGGGAGACCCCAGTTCGATTCCTGGGTTGGGAAGATCCCCTGAAGAAGAGACAGGCCACCCTCTCCAGTATTCTTGGGTTTCCCTTGTGGCTCAGCTGGTAAAGAATCTGCCTGCAATGAGGGAGACCTGGGTTCTATCCCTGTGTTGGGAAGATCCCCTGGAGAAGGGATAAGGCTACCCACTCCAGTATTCTGGCCTGGAGAATTCCCTGGACTGAATAGTCCATGGGGTCACAAAGAGTTGGACATGACTGAGCAACTTTCACTTTCACTTTTTTCACTTGTACACTGTTGGCAGGAATGTAAATTGGTGCAGCCACTATGGAAAACGGGATAGAGGTTACTCGAAAAACTAAAAATAGAACTACCATGTCACTCAAGTACCCATTCCTGGATACTTAACTGAAAAAAAATTAAAACACTAATGTGAAGATACATGTACCCTCAATGATCATAGCACCATTATTTACAATGGCTAATGGATGTAAGTAACCTCTGCAGATGAATGGATAAAGAAGATATGGTATGTATGTTTGTGTGTGTGTGTGTGTGTGTATATAGTTTTAGTTGCCAAATCATATCCAACTCTTGTGACTCTATGGACTATAGCCTGCCAGGCTCCTCTGTCCCATGGGATTTCCCAGGCAAGAATACTGGAGTGGGTTGCAATTTCCTTCTCCAGGGCATCTTCCCGACCCAGGGATCAAACCTGTATCTCCTGCATTGGCAGGCGGATTCTTTATCACTGAGTCACCAGGGAAGCCATATATGTGTGTATGTGTGTACACACACACACACACACACACACACACACACACACAGGAATACTACTCAGCCATAAAAAAGAATGAAATTCTGCCATTTGTAGAACATGGATAGACTTGGAGGGTATTATGCTAATTGAAATAAGTCAGACAGAAAAAGGCAGATACTGTATGATATCACTTATATGTGGAATCTAAGAAATAAAACAAACTAATGAATATAACAAAAAAGAAATAGACTCACAGTTACAGAGAACAAACTAGTAGTCAGCAGTGAGGAGAGAGAAGGCACGAGGGGCGAGACAGAGGTAGGGCATTAAGAGTATAAACTACTGTGTATAAAATAAATAAGCTGCAAGGATATATCATACGGCACAGGGAATATAGCCAATATTTTATAACAATTTTAAATGGACTATAATCATTAAAAATTATGAATCACAATGTTGTATACCTAAAACATATAATATTATAAATCAACTATACCTGAATTTAAAAAAGAAAAGAATTCAGTAATAACAGTCATAGAGGCAGATGAACATGATTTTGAGTATGGGGGCACGGTCAGATAGACTGACCGGTATCCTAGATCTGCCCCTGCTCCTCTGAGTGAGTACCAAGGGCAAGTGTCCTAGTATCTCTATACCTCAGTTTTCCCATCTGTAAGATGGGGATGATGATAGTACCTATCCCACTGGGCTGTTTTGATACTTTAGTTACTTTGATATTTAGTTACATGTGCTTAGCATACAGTAAATATTTAATAAATATTATCTAAATAGGAATAAGCTTTGAGATCTTGCTTCCCTATATATACCCATTTCAAATTATTGCCATATTTGATATGGCAATAAATATTTCATATTTTAAAAATAACCATAAAATCCCTTTGCTGAGAACTCAAAAAAAACAGCAGAAATGTAGTTTTCACAAACAAATGAGCTTAGAAAAGCAAAAGCCCAGAAAAAATACAGTATCAGCACAATCATTTTGAAATTGAGTTTCCAGTTTTTCCCACTGGGAGTCAGCAATTTGCTAAGATTCATATAGAAATGAACTGTTTTTAATCTTTTGGCACCTATGATAATAGATTATAATATCAAACTATTTTTTTCAAAAAGGCAAAAACAAATTTCAAAAGAAAAAGCACAGTAATCTCTTCATACTGAAAATCAATTCATATGTAAAGTGAGGTCTTATCTTACATCATAAATTCAAATTAGATTCAGTAGTCTATATTTCTACAGAGAAGTTATGGATAATCACAGTTTCTCTGAAAATTCAGAGAATATTTGCTTTTACATAGATGACAAACTTTGACTAATTTAAATAAGAAAAAGTCTAGTGCCAGAAGACTCCATTATTCAGTTTAGGAATAAGAGGAAATTTTATACTAAAGTCAACAGATATTCTGTATTTCATGAGCCAGAAAACAAAACCTCACCCAAACAACGTGGCAGGAGAATTCTTGATTTAATGATAAGTTCTATTTTTCCTGTATTTTTTTTCATTTTTACAAACATTTAACATCAGTTATACCTTACATTCGGAGAAGGCAATGGCACCCCACTCCCGTACTCTTGTCTGGAAAATCCCATGGACGGAGGAGCCTGGTAGGCTGCAGTCCATAGGGTCGCGAAGAGTTGGACACGACTGAGTGACTTCCCTTTCACTTTTCACTTTCATGCATTGGAGAAGGAAATGGCAACCCACTCCAGTGTTCTTGCCTGGAGAATCCCAGGGACGGGGGAGCCTGGTGGGCTGCCGTCTATGGGGTCGCACAGAGTCGGACGCAACTGAAGCGACTTAGCAGCAGCAGCAGCAGCATACCTTACATTTGTATCATACTTTATAGCTGGAATGGATTTTCATACATTATCTCAGAAGCCCAGTGTATATATTCACAATAATCAGATTACAGAACTCACAACTGTGACAGAATCCTAACTTGAAAACCCAAAGAATATTTACTTTTTTTTAAACTGAAGGTGCCTTGTAGGTACAGACCATTTCCTATGTGTCTTGTACATATATTTGCATCCTTCGTGGTACATTAAATTACTATACTTTAAATATATTTATTGCCTTTAGTAATTAACTTTGCAAGAAATATGCTTTTCCTGAGTCCAGATAGAGGCAGACCTCTCCTTGCCTCCAGGGATAAATTTCAAGCCACACAAAGTGAGAGCCTGTTTTATTATACAATTAACTTTAGAATCACTTTATACAATATAGCACCAAAATTAAAACGGATACTTTTTTAGAGTAAACATATGAAAACATGTAGAAATTCTAAGCTATCTAGATAATCATCTTTTTAAAAAAGAAATCCCAAACATTATGTTATTTAACCCCTATACCTCAGAACATATCTCAAAATAAAAGGAACATTTCCTTGCAAACTCATCATTATCACACAAACAAACTTATCAGTAATTCTATGGTATTGTCTAATACCCAGTCTGTATTCAAATGTTCTCTCTTGCCTTAAAATATATTTTTAAGACTTGCTAAATATATTGCTTGCTATATATTTGGCTTGCTAAAATCAAGATCTAAATAAGATAATGGTTATATTTGCTTGCTGTGTTTCTTAGGTCTTTTAAAAACTTTAACTATGGAAATTTTCATACACAAAAATGGAGAAAATCACATAAGAAACCCCACATACACATCACTGAGCTTCAGTAATTTTCAACATTTTGCCAGTCTCGTTTTATCTATTGCCTTACACACACACAGACACACACATACCTTTAAAAATTCTGAGATAAAATATACATAACATAAAATCTGCCATTTTAACCATCTTCAGGTATATTAATACAATTCAGCAGCAGTAAGTGTGATCATAATATTGTGCAACATCACTACTACCCATTTCCAGAACATTTTCATCATCCCAAACAGAAACTCTGAATCCATCAATCAGTAAGTCTCCATTGCTCTCTCTCCCTAGCTCCTGGTAACCCATATTCTGGTTTCTGTTTCTATGAATTTGCCTATTTTAGGTATCTCATATAAGTGGAATCATAAAATATTTGTCCTTTTATGACTGACTTATTTCACATAGCATTATGTCTTCAAGGCTCATCTATATTGTCACATGTATCAGAATTTCATTCCTTCTTAAGGCTGACACACCCACACTTTAAGTCAGATTCCAATTTAATTGTGGAGAAGCAATTTCTTGGCTGGGCAATCCCATGGACAGAGGAGCCTGGCGGGCTATAGTCCATGAGGTTGCAAAGTAGTCAGATACAACTGAGGGACTAAACCACAACAAAGCAGTTTAATTGTCTGAGCAAAGATGTGCCATAGGTGGTGCTCTTTGTTTCATGTTATGTCAAATAATGAGGCACAAAATTTTTAAGTGCCTCATTAGAGCATCCCAGTTAAGTGATGCTAAAACTGATCAATGGTTTAGTTATTTACATGATCCCTCGATTTTGAAGTTCCACTTCACCTTTCTATCTAATAGTTCCATCCATTGAGATCATTGCATGAATCTTTTATTTCATTTGCGGTTGGAAAAATGGTAATTTTCTATTTCTCTCAAACCTTCCACATTTATTAACTGGAATTCTGTAAAATTAAATTTGTTCTCATCAACTTGAGCTACTTGGTTACCCTGAACTAACTACAGTTTATGCAGGAAAGGCAGGATAAATGCTTAATTCTTTGCATTTGTTTGCTTATTTGCAGAGAAATGAATTAATGCCCTATTTACTTCTAATGAAATTTAATGTATTTTTTATTTCTTAACAGAAGAAGGGTAGGAGAGAGGACTTTCCATGATACATCATTATACACTTTGGAATTTTTATATATTCATTATGTTTTAACCATCTCATTCATTATTTTTTCTGATCTCATGTTGTCCTATCTTTGGCTAAATAAGGAGCCCCTTCATGGGTGCTCCTGTGCCCTTTAGTTTGGGCCCTGTTGCTCTTTGCATTCTGCCTCAAGCTGTTTCAAATTCATTTGTGTATTTCCTGTCACAGGCCTAGAATTAGTCATTCTTCCAAGGAACTTTGGGTCCTTTTAATGGGGAATGAATTGTAACTTTTAAAATTAAACTTTCCCTTAGTTTATTTGCATCACCCCCAGTATATGTCACTTATCGTAAATCTCTCAAAACTCACTTATGACTTAATATCAAAGTTATTGGAATCATCAATTCACAGAGTGTTTTCTTTGTGCAAAGCACTGTTTTAAGTAAGAAAAATACAAAAATTAATAAGACATCCTTCTTGCCTTCCAGGGTGGCAGTGATGATTTAGTTACTAAGTTGTGTCCAACTCTTGTGACCCCATGGACTGTAGCCCTCCAGGCTCCTCTGTCCATGTGATTTCCCAGGCAAGAATACTGGAGTGATTGTCATTTTCTTCTCTAAGGGATCTTCCTGACCCAGGGATCAAACCCACGACTCCTGCATTGCAGGTGGATTCTTTACCCCTGAGCCACAAAGGAAGTCCATTGCCTTCCAAAAGCTCAAAATCTATTGGCAGTAATAGTCACATCACAAGTAACTGCTTCAATGTAAGGCTGACTGTGATGAGAACATAGTAGTACTATGAAGTCTGGATAAAATCCAAGTTCCTTTGTCTTGCATATAAGGTCAAGCCTCTATCTTATTTCATTCATTCATTCATTCATTCATTCATTGTATAAAGCTTACTGGCAGTCTACTATGTGCTAGTGACCAAGGTACAGTCTCCCCTTAAGGATCATATTTCCTAATGGGGCAGCATGTAAACAAGCAATCCATAATACAGAGAAGACAGTGCTACAAGTTGTGTAACCACAGGATTTTATGGAGGGGCCCTCTTAACTTACTTTGAGAAATGATTTTTAGAAAAAGGGATAATGAGTTAAGACTTGAGCTGACATTTCTATGGAGAGGAAGAAGAGAAGTAGGTAAGTTCTAGAATGGAGACCATCATGTTAGGATCCAGATGAACAGGGAGCTTTTTGAGACCTACAAGTTCTCTTGGATCAGGAATTTAAGGTAGGAGTGTGGGAGACACAACAGTTGAGGGGAGAAAAATAAAGAGATATCAGGAAGATTTGTAAAAAGGTGTTGTAGAGTGTAGACAATTCTAAGGGCACTGGGGAGCTCTTCAAAGACTTTAAGGGAGAAGTGACATGATCAGATTTGTGCTTCTGAAAGATTCCTCTGTCATGCTGAGGAAAGGTCTATCAAGGTGCAAGAGTGAAGGCAGAGACGAGCAAGGAAAATACTGGTGGGAGCCCAAAACAGAAATAATTGGACATGAGCATATGGCAGTGGAAAGAAGTGGGTGTTATCCAGATATATTCAATAGGTACAATAAATCATGTGGTGATGACTGGATGTAGAGGGTGGGCATCTGGGGATCCAAGACCCTGGCTTAGGCTGTCTGGAGATACTGACATCATGCCCTGTTTAGGAAACATAGACAGAAGGTCAAGTCACAGAAGGAAGAGGCTGAGCCCTGTTTTGAATATGCTGACGTTTTGGCTCCTGTGACACATACAAGAAGTGATGTCCCATAGATTATAGTATTTGCAAGTCAGGGCATGAAGTGATATAGATATAAATGTGATGGTCAGCAACTCACAGAGTTAGGAGAGGCAAAGAGAACAACACCCCCACCCCCAACCTCCTATGTAACTCTGACCTGTCATCACTTCTTACCTGTATGGCTTTTGACTTCCAGTAGCAGGACTGAGCTCACTAACATATAGGGGATCTTGTAAAAGAGTAGCTTTCTGAAAGAGGAAAAAAGTGGGAATAGTTAGAATTTTTGTTGAATGAAAATCAATTCTGCTTACTTTTAGTCAATATCATATATCTATTCTTTAATCCCTTCTACAGTACATGATTTGTAACTCATTCCAGTATTTGATAATACCACAGGGAATTTTTCCTTACATAGTTTTTTAAAAGTTTTAAACATAACACTTGCTCATTGTATCAACATCAAACAGTACAGAAATGTATAAATGATAAAAAGTTCCCTATCCCTCACCTCTTCTGTCTCAATTTTCAAAACACCTTGCTGTTGTTGGTTTGGTTTATATTCTTTCAGGCAGATAAAAACATATTAATTATAACATACATTTATAATATTTACACATTAGATGATATATATTTATAATATTTATTTAATACTAGCCACATCATATCACATATTAATCCGGGGTCTTTTTTTCACTTAATACGTAGTGGACAGTTCTTCATATCTATATATATAGATTTACTTCAGTCTTTTTAATAATTACAGTATTACATTGCCAAGATATACAATAATTTTTTTACCTGTTCCCCCTTTAATGGGGTTATTTTTTCCTTAAATTGTTAGTGTTGCCATTTCCCATTCATTCTGGGTCTTAAAACAAACTGGCATGTAATGTTCGGCAAGTTCTCTAAATAATTTTTTGTTTATTTTGAGGCTTAACAGACAGGTCAGAAGGGATTTCTGAAATGTTTCTGATTTACAGCTCCAAACAACTCCTGTCTTACTCCTTATAAACAGAGTATGGTGGTAGGTGGTGTGTAGGGGGGATTATGTGCTTTGTCTTACTAGTTTTGTCATCATTCTATGTTTTTTTCTTTTTTTAAAAAAGCTGCCCTTTTTTCCTCTCCAAAGTTATCCTTGCCTTAAATCTAGAATTTTAATTTGAGAATATTCCTTAGTTATTAAGCTTTCTAGCAGTTATCTTCACAACATAAGCGCAAAGAATTGCCATATTTTGTCTTTGTAGAATTTGAGATGCTAAACAACAGAGATCATAATTACTTTTGGTAAAATTTACAGATAAAATGGCTTACTCACAGAGACAACTCGTTGGAAACCCTTAAAATCAGAATGAGTGCTAATTTCTAACTGGATGGTTTAGGTTAATTTTACCTGAAAGTATACAGAGAGTTAAGATGTCTTTTCCCAGGAGCATTTCCATACCTCAACAGGAAAGAAATGTCAGACGCAACAGATCAATTACCCAAGATAAGTCTGCCTGATTTAGGAGATTATTTTTTTTCCATTTCCTAAAATCTATGAAGATAGCCAAGACTAACCAAGGGTAACCACCCTAATGAGAGAATCCAACAATGTCACAAAAAAAGTTACACTTTTTTAAATGTTTATATTGAGTTAATACCGTTTTCACTAGAATAAATGCTAGCCTAATTGATTCATCATTTGTATATGAAATATTTGCTTACTTGTTTTCCTTCTTTCAAGGGATAGAACGTTGTTTAATAATAATGTCTGCCAACTCATAAGGATAACCCCCTCCATCCACATTATTTCAGTGCATAGAAAAAAAAATCAGTCTATCTGGGTTCAAATCCCAGTTCTGTGTTAGTTGTATAACCTTGAATATATTATTTAACTTCCCTATACCTCAGTTTCCTCATCTATGAGATGAGAATAACAGTCTTCCTTATAAGACTATTGTACAGATTAAATGAGTTAATATACAGAAAGCATCAGCACAGTTAATAACATTGATAATAACACTGCATGTTAGTTATTTGTTGTTGCTTTTATCATCAGAAGGGCTATGAGTTGGCCCATCTGACTTACCCCAAGCATGCCTCTACTGCAGAATTTTAAAGTAGTACTTAAAACTAGGAGTTAGTTAATTCTGGAAGCATAAACAGTTATTTTGAAATATTTAGGCAGATTTTTAAAAGTCAATTAAGTTTTGGGTTTTCTATTACAATATATAAGGCCTTCTCTTAAGAGATCAAGATTTTCCCTCTATTTATGATTCACATACATTCTTAATTTGGAGAAAGCTGTTTAAAATTTTACAGATGAATTTTAAACATTTAGCATTTAATTTAAACATTAAATATTCTGAACTGTGTTATGAGAAAAAAACTAGAGTTGCCTTGCAGTCTTCCAAATTTGGGCCTCTTATAAAACCCCTCCTTCCTAGCTTCTTCTGAGTGATAAGAGTCTTTCATACCTCTTAACAATGGCACCCCACTGCAGTACTCTTGGCTGGAAAATCCCATGGACGGAGGAGCCTGGAAGGCTGCAGTCCATGGGGTTGCTAAGAGTCGGACACGACTGAGTGACTTCACTTTCACTTTTCACTTTCATACATTGGAGAAGGAAATGGCAACCCACTCCAGTGTTTTTGCCTGGAGAATCCCAAGGACGGGGGAGCCTGGTGGGCTGCCGTCTATGGGGTTGCACAGAGTCAGACACGACCGACACGACTTAGCAGCAGCAGCAGCAGCAACATTATTATGAAAGACTCTTTTCACTCAGAAGGGCTTCCTTTATGGCTCCCCTGGTAAAGAATCCACCTACAATGCGGGAGACCTGGGTTCAATCCCTGGGTTGGGAAGATCTGATGGAGAAGGGATAGACTACCCACTCCAGTATTCTTGGGCTTCCCTTGTGGCTCAGCTGATAAAGAATCCATCCACAATGCAGACCTGAGTTAGTCCTGTATAGTCCATGGGGTTGAAAAGAGTCAGATACGACTGAGTGACTTCCATTTCAACATTATTATATTTGAAGATCAGTAATAAAAGTTATATATCACTGAAGGGAACTAAAAAGGGTCATATTATAAAACTGATCCTGGCGTTATAAAAAGATTACTAAATGAGAGTTCTTTGAGTAAGTTACTTAGAAATTTTTTTTTGCTTCAGTCTCTTCATTTATAAAATAAAGGACATAAGCCAGGTGATCTCTGTAAAATTATCTGATCTTATGACAATGACTCCCACTAACCTACTTTCAGTACCACAGCTAAGAAATAATGAAACATATTGACAGTGTTGAGCTTTGTCCTCACTGAAAGCTGAATGGTTAAGAAATCACCCCTTGTGTGCGTGCTAAGTCACTTCAATTGTGTCCAACTCTTTGCAACGCTATGGACCATAGCTCACCAGGCTCCTCTGTCCATGAGATTCTCCAGGTGAGAATACTGGAGTGGGGTGCCATGCCTTCCTCCAGGGGATCTTCCCGACCCAGGGATCGAACCTGTGTGTCTTAAATCTCCTGCATTGGCAGGCAGGTTTTTTACCACTACCGCTACCTGGGAAGCCTGAGAAATCACCCCAGCTAACTGTAAAAAAAACCACACTGCTCACAAATATTCCAAAATACGACCTGTCTCCAACCTTCCTCACTGATTCCCATGAGACTTATGGCCAACTCCCCTATTTATTACCTGCCTCATGAAACCTCAGGCCCATCACCTTTTCTTTAAGACACTTTTCATTAATGAGCATTTTCCCTATTGCAGTAGCCTAATAAAATCATCACCTTAATTGTCCAGTGCATTGTGTCTTTCACTATCTTAAATCCCAAGGTTAAGTTTCCAAAATGGGGAGGAAGAGCAGGGAAGCCAATCCTAAAAAATAATACTCAAGCCGAGGTTAACTTAGGAGGGTACTTACTATAATATAATTGTTCCATGAACTTTTTAAGTGCAGAAATATTGATGACGTTGTGGAAATAACATACAAATGAAGTTCTGACTCCTTTCTCTCTAGGTTTGGGTTGCTCTGTAAAGGGGAAGCCAGGGTGGAATTTCCTAAGTAAAACTCATTTCCGTTCCCATTGCACTTGAAAGGGATTTCACTTAGAGAGTCTTTGTGATCTGAAAGCCCCTGGGGTTCTTTTGTGTCTGTTATACAAAATGGCCCACTAGCTTTGCTACTGGCTGATGTGAGCTGACAACTTCTGGAGGGGTTAGGTAAGGGTCCACGGGCTCTTTGGCCATGAAGGGACAGCTTCTTCAGGTCTGAAGGAGGGCCGAGAATTGAATCCTTGGATGCTGTGCTGCTCTCCTGGTGGTACCTGTCAGGTAGAATTTAGAGTTAAACATAATATTCAGAATTTAACAGAAAGGAACAAAGAGAACCCAGTGGCCCATTGCAGCAGTTCGAGTCTGAAAGTAAAAGTCTTCATATAAAGGGAATGCTTGTTAGGAGAAAGGAGTGATTTACTCTCACCTGCTGTTCACCACTGACCTAGAGGAGTTATGGTATAATTCTTCAGTATATATTCCTGCTTTCAGAAATAGAATTCTACCCTATGTCATTTAAAGAGGCTTTTTTTTTTTTTTTTTACATCTAAAGCATTATGCCTGTCCTTCACAGAACCCAATACTCCTAGTGAAAGGACTTTTCATTCAAGTTTTGAAACTTGATTGTTCTTTCATTGTGCATTTCTGATGGATACCATAAAGAAAAAACTATTCATATGGAGAGATGTGAAGAGAGATTTTCTTTGGTGTTTTCTTTGGTGTTTTCTTTGACTCATGTTTTGCTAATACTCTTCTGATTTTTCCAATATCATTGCAATAGCATCAGCAGTTTTTTTTCAGAATCAATCTTTGTCCCATCTTTTGTCTTCCCTGTTCTCTCCAGCTCACCATGACCCATTTCTTTTCTCTGCAGCCCAAGGAAGCAAGGGGCAGAGGCTAAGAAGTTGCAGAGTATGAGATCCAAGTTCTAATCCAGGCTCTGCCACTCAGTGGTTATGTGACTTTGATTGACCTAAGCCTTAATTTCCTAATTTTAAAATAGGAACCAAGAGAACCACGTTATTGGGTTTCTGTGAGGATTAAGTAAAAAAATAGATGCAATACTCAATAGATGCTAGCTATTAATCACTCAGTAGGTGCTAGCTATTAATATTACCCTATATTGTATTGAATTGCTATTTTATCATTTTATATTAATTAATCTTGTCTCCCTTATGAGACTGGAACCTCTATGAAAGTTGGAAACCACTTTGTTTTTATTTGTTCTTAATTTTAAACAGGTGTAGAATTCATTCGTCATCTGTACAATGCTATGAACTAGGCTGACTGTCAATTCTCAGCTCCCTCTTCCACTGACTTTACATATGTGTACATGTATGCACGCACATACACACGCACGAACATACAAGTGCTCAAAAGTGATAGCTTTTCTTTATTCTTGTAGATGATATTTTCTAAAATTTTCTCTATGGGAATTGAATTAAATAGCCAGTGCACAGATTATGTTAGATAATGTTATGAAATTAGGTTAAAATGTTCATTTAGGCACAACATATGTTAAACTAAGATCATGGCATCCAGTCCCATCACTTCATGGCAAATAGATGGGGAAACAGTGAAAACAGTGACAGACTTTATTTTGGGGGGGCTCCAAAATCACTGCAGATTGTGACTGCAGCCATGAAATTCAAAGACGCTTGCTCCTTGGAAGAAAAGCTATGACCAACCTAAGCAGCATATTAAAAAGCAGATACATCACTTTGCCAACAAAGGTCCATCTAGTCAAAGCTATGGTTTTTCCAGTAGTCACATATGGATGTGAGAGTTGGACTATAAAGAAAGCTGAGCACTGAAGAATTGATGCTTTTGAACTGAGGTGTTGGAGAAGACTCTTGAGAGTCCCTTGGACTGCAAGGAGATCCAACCAGTCCATCCTGAAGGAAATCAGTCCTGAATATTCATTGGAAGGACTGATGCTGAAACTCCAATACTTTGGCCACCTGATGCAAAGAACTGACTCATTTGAAAAGACCCTGATGCTGGGAAAGATTGAAGGCAGGAGGAGAAGGGGACAACAGAGGGTGAGACGGTTGGATGGCATCACCGACTCAATGGACATGAGTTTGAGTAAGCTCCGGGTGTTGGTGGTGGACAGGGAGGCCTGGCATGCTGCAGTCCATGGGGTTGCAAAGTGCTGGACACGACTGAGCGACTGAACTGAACTGATCTTAAAGGTCAGCAAAATGATTTCAGGTAATTACAGAAAGGTCCACTTGAAGTGACTGTAATTTACTCAGTTGTATGAAAAATGTATTATTTTAGAGAGTTAAAAAGAGTTTCTAACAAGGATTACCTTTTTGACAGCATAAATTAAAATGCCACAGACATTATAGCTTCACCAATTAAGCAAGCCAACCATAAAGCTAAACTGTATTTTTCATTTAAGATTCAGTAATACCCACTCTTAGTAGTCTGATTAAAGAGTAGTTCATTATTAAGCAAGAGTTCTAGAACATTGAATTTCCACACTTGTCGACTTCATATTTATAGTACTAGGTTGCTAAAAGTCAAATGTTTTTCTAATGAGCTGATTATGTATCTCTAGGGAGAGCCCAGCCATAAAGGAGTAAGCAGTGAGATAACTGGAAAAGATAACTCCAAGATCAAAATTATGCACAAATGACTTTTCTCCTTTTCCCCTCCACATCAAACACAGCCACATTCACTCCTTGAGGCTGAAACCATCAAGTTAAAGCCACAGGCCAAAAAGCAACAGGCAACATTAAACAGCTTCAGAAAAATCCATTAGATGCAAGGTCGACTAAAAATACAAAGTACATATATGCTAGTGTATTGATTCTATCAAGAAATGAGGAAAAATGTTAAGTAGAATTTATTTAACTTCTTTCTCATCTTTTTCAAAAGTTTTAAAATCAAATACAAAAAAATAATTATTTGATTTTTAAATTCTTAAGAAGGAAGAGAAAGAAGTTAAATATGAAAATGGGGAATTTAGTTTTCATGGAGAGCAAAGCACCTATTCAAGGAAGTAGTCAGATTAATGTATAAAATAGAAAAAACAAGCAGAACAATAAAAACAATGATTCTTCCATAAAAAAATTATATAAGCCTAGATCTTAAGATGTAGAATTTCAGCTCTCCTGAATTAAAAAATTCCCCATGAAGGCTCTACTAAAGCAGAATTGGTGAGATATAAGCAATTTTATGTAAAATAATTCAAAACTGGAAAGCAGTTATCAGTATTTAAGTGTAATCAAGAGGCTGGCAGAGACCAGTACCAAACGCATCATGTGACCCAGAGTCACATAACATAATATTCAACACAGTTAGCACTCTGAATAGTACATTTTATGGCAACCTACTCCAATATTCTTGCCTGGAGAGTCCCAAGGACAGAGTTGCCTGGCAGGCTACAGTCCATAGGGTCAAAAAGAGTCAGACATGCCTGAAGCATCTTAGCACGCACACATGCCAAATTATTGCACAGTAGCATTTTTATTAGCTTTTAAAGAAAGTACTTATTTTAATTTTGGCTGTGCTGGGTCTTCATTGCTGCGTGAGCTTTTCTCTAGAAGGGGCAACCAGGGGCTCCATTCCAGTTGTAGTATACAGGCTTCTCCTTGTGGCAGCTGCTCCTATTGTGGACCACGAGCTCCAGGTGCACAGGCTTCAGTAGTTGTGGCACGTGGGCACAGTAGTTGCAGCTCCTGGGCTCTAGAGCACAGGCTTGGTAGTTGTGGCACACCAACTTAGTTGCTTCTCAGCATGTGGGGTCTTCCTGGACCAGGGATTGAACTCATCTCCTGAACTGGCAGACAGATTCTTTACCACCGAGCCATCCGAGAAGCCCACACAATAGCATTTTTATTCTTTAAATACTATATTATTAGTGGGAGTAGAAAAGAGGGAAGTTATTCTGTTCCAAGACTTGATCAAGGATTCTGAGGATGCCGAATAGGTTATTGTTTAGTGACTGACTTGCAGATAATTAGCAATAACAACAGAGCTAAGTTTAATAGGGATTTACTAAGTGTCACACACAGTTCAAGCACTTCACATGTACAGTTGACCCTTGAACAACATGAGGTTGGGGCGCTGACCCTCTGCATAGTTGGAAATGAACACATAACACTTTAGAGTCACCCCCCTGTATCCAAGGTTCCATATCTGAGGATTGTGTAGGACTGTAGTACGTACCTATTAAAGAAATATGCATATAAATGAACCCGCAAAGTTCAAACCTGTGTTGTTCAAGGGTCAACCGTACGTGATTTAGTTCTTTATGTATCATCCCCGTGGGACAGGTACCATTGTGAGCCCCATCCTACGATGAGGAGTGAAGCCCTGGGAAGGTGAAATAGTCCAAGACACAGTCCAGACTTGAGGTCATCCAGTGTGACTACTGAGCCTGCATGATTTTCTCTACTATGCAGAAAAGAATAACACAGCTCCCTTTTTCTAGTTTCTGCCAAGAAATGTTTCTTCTTAGAGAAAGATATAAGGTTCAACTTCTTCATTGTTTTTTTCCCTTCTATTTTGCTAATGATATTAAGTGCAACACATTCTCATATCATAAGGGTGCCAAGGTGGTCACCTCTGTCATGTGGTGGCGGTTTAGTCACTCAGTCACGTCTGACTCTTGCAACCCCATGGACCGTAGCCTGCCAGGCCTCTGTCCATGGGATTCTCCAGGCAAAACTACTGGAGTGGGTTGCGATTTCCTTCTCCAGGGGATCTTCCCAACGCAGGGATTGAACCCGGGTGAATTCTGTTTATTAAACAGACCGGTTTCTTCAGTTCATCCTTCTACTTGCCATGCCCTATTAGCTAGATATCAGTAGAGGCTATAAACAGATGTAAACTTAGATCAAAACCCACCCTAGTGGGTATAAGCTGAGCAGATCTAGACTGAGGGCTAAGCATTGTCACTCTGCTCCTTTTGGATTATTCAGGGTGAACTCAGTTGAATTTATGTAAATCTGACTCTGTGCCAGCACTGTAAAAATGTTCCGTTGATCTCTATGTTTTCCTTTTATATGTGCAAGCAATAGGCAGTCTTTTCCCTGCCAGCGTTAGGGGACTCTTAAATAGGTCACAATAAACTTTTCCTCAAGAAGCATTTTGAGGAGACATCTGCTTGGCTTTTCTCCTGTAAAATGTTTGAGTACACGGAACTGTGCACTAATGAAGAGCTATACTAAAGATAGAGGAACCGAAGTACTGAATCTCATTATCAGAGATCATCACTAGTCTGTTTTCCATCCCTCAGGTGTTAAAAGGTCTGTTGTTTACTATTACCTTGAAAAGTAATCATATTTATGTAAGTCTGATGTCCCAAGATAACTGCTTCCTTCTTACGACCTGCAGCTTCTCATAATTAGGCCTAAAACTTTATACCACAGAGGTGTTTCAAAGCCCTCTACACGATAACATCCTTCAGCCCTCTAATTAGTGTTTATCATAGCCTGCCTTTTGTTTACACTTCTGACTCAAATGTTTAATTACGAAGATGGTAGTCCTAGAAAACTATGGATAGCAGACCTAACTCTCCCACCCCGACCTATATTCACTCCTCTCCTCCACGCATGGAGCACACAGAAGCTGCCATGTTTTTAAACCTCTTGGTTATGGTAGATATTTTTAGCAGTGAATCATTTATTCAAGCTAGGAATCAGAGACTTCCCAGGATGTTTTTTTTTTTTTGGTTGTGGTGGGTCTTCAGCTCTTCTAAAACTCTCAGGCTCTTCATTGCTGTGCGTGGGCTTTCTCTAATGGAGGCATGCGGGCTTCTCGTTGCTGTGGTTTCTGTTGTTGCAGAGCACAGGCTTTAGGGCACATGGGCTTCAGTAGTTCTGGCACACAGGCCTAGTTGCCCCGTGGCATGTGGGATCTTAGTTCTCAGACCAGGGATCAAACCTGTGTCCCCTGCACTGGCAGGAGGATTCTTAACCACTGGACCACCAAGGAGGTCCCCAGGATTTTTTAATTTGGTGCAAGAAAGTATGTGAGTTAGCCACCATGTAGTGGTGGGAGCAATAAAAAGTGAATTTAAGACAGCTGTTGACTTTGCTGTCCCAGAGAGGACATGTTATTCAGTGAAAGAAAATGAAGCTGATCCACAAACATCCAAGGACACAGAGACAAAGTTCTGTGGCACTCAAGTCCCCAGTTCCAGGTATGCCTCATCCACCTTCATGCTTACCATTCCTACATTCCTGTGGTGTGGTTTCTAACTTTTGCTGATTTTTCTCACTGTTGTACATCTGAAATCAATCACAGAGCCCAACAAATAGAATATACCGGATTTAACAGGTAAGATAGATGGATCTACATTTATATCTATATATATCTACTGAATGAATGTTGAATAAAATGCATTGCCCTCTAATTCCAATATTGCCTAAATTCCCCTTTTAACCTATGTTGGACGTCAGCCACTTTTAACAGAGTTCTAACCTCCGAGATAACCTACAACTACAACACCTACTGCATACATTACTTATACATCTCTTTTATTTTTCTAAACTGGAAGAAAACAATGAGGCTATCAGAGAGTGGTCTAGAAAAATTAGGGCACTGTACACCAAATGTGAAATAAGGAATGTTGAACTTGAGAGCATGTGGCGCTATCCACTGGCACGGCCCCTCCCTCAATACTTCCATTTACGCAAGCCATGTTAGAAACATCACTTAGTGCCTTGAGACAGGAAGGCAGAGACCGCTCCTCCAAGAATCTAGTAACTTATGGTGCTCAGGGTAACAGTGGAATTGCAACCCCTTGAAACATGGCTTCTGATCACATGGATTTATATCAAATCATGCTCCTCTAAGCCTATCTGACACAAGCCAGGCTTCCTAAACCAATTCTTTTTCTTTTGGTGAGGAAAAAAAGTT
Source organism: Bison bison bison (assembly GCF_000754665.1). Taxonomy (NCBI): domain Eukaryota; kingdom Metazoa; phylum Chordata; class Mammalia; order Artiodactyla; family Bovidae; genus Bison; species Bison bison. Next base: position 8,995,935 of record NW_011494735.1, on the reverse strand, counting down.
ATAATAGTGACATTTAGGTTTAGAAGACCTTTGTACATCATTGTGCAAGGAGAGAAGGTGAGTATGAAAGTAAGTACAGTGGGAAAAGGACCCTGCCCAGTATCCTGAGTTACTACACAGCATGGTGCACCATGGGTCTGTGCGTACTTCCCAAATACAAGTTCACTTTTTCTTTGCACCATTTTACAATGTTTTCCTAACCTGGCTATTCTCCCCATGTCATACCTGACTTTCAGGGCCCCAACACACCTTAATTTTCCCCCTGCCTGTCATCCCCTGAATCAGAGCTCTTAGAATCCTATGCTCCCCTCCTCTTTCTAGTGTCTAGATACTTAAAGTGTGTAATAGAACCATACTTTGAGTTGTGCAGCTTAGGAAACTCCTTTTTAAATTTACACATGTTCCAGTTTTCCCCTGCCTCTATCGTAGCTTCTACCATTCCCACAACTGCAATATCTGGATCACCATGATTCCTTCAACACCTGTCATCTGACATCTTGACTCCTCCCCCAAACTGAATAAAACCTTTCTCCTTATTAAATCTCTCTGACAATTTGCTCAAACTCATTGAGGACACTTAGCATGCATACTTTGCAGTATCTTCATTTATGCAAATATCATATGTCCTGGTTAGAATCAGCTTCTCAAGGGTAGGAACTATATCTTACTCATTGTTGTATCTATTACAGGGACCAACTTCCTGCTACACAGAATCAGAGTTCAGTAAGTGTTTTCGAATTTGATTTTAATCATTTACTTATATTGAGACACTGTATAGTCCATTGAAATGGGAAAATTTATAGTTTATAACTAACTGGATTTGAATTTAGAAGAAAGCCTCCCCAAATACCTTCATAATTATATATATGAGATAAACAGAACTCAATTCGAAGATTTTAGTAGAGTAAAAGCACTTTAAAAAGCCAATTGAAATGTAAAATAAATTTTGGTCAGCAAGTTAAAAACATAAACCAACAATCTCACCTGAAAATGGATTCATTCAGACTGTTAGACTTTTTGCCTCTCCAAAAGATAGGCCCATTATTCTCTTCTTTGACTAAGGAAAAAAGAAAAGTTAATTGGTCATTAATTACATAGTTTGAGCTTATAAAGAAGCTATAGTTACAGGTACTGATTTGATGACTCTTGCATAAGTAAATAAATAAATAAATAAATTTAGCTGCGTTGAGTCTTAGTTGTCTCATGCAGGATCTTTCACTGCAGCGCATGGACTCTAGTTGTTGCTCAGGCTCAGTAGTTGTGGCACTTGGGCTGCCTGAACCCTAGAGGAAGGTTCCTCACAGGCTCTTCAGTCCCTGGAGCAGGCCCCCAGGTTTCTTCCACTATTTGGCTCTTCTCTTCCCCCTTTGGATTCCCTAAGAGGCTCCAAAATCTTTTCAATAAATTCTCTTTGGCATTAAGGCAGAATCAAATTGTTTGTACTTGCAAGCTAATAATCTTTACTAATACGTAAGTGTTTAGGACCCCAGTCATCACAGGCGCTTGAAATGGTAGGCATTTCACAAATTCAATACTAAATGTGATACAAATAACACCTTTGGTTTTTGTTAGAATTAAGTAGAACATATTAGTAGAACACCTGTGGCCTAGGGGTCAGACAAGTTTGAGCTTATCTCTTCTTCAGGACCACATATTACAGGATGTCTAGGAGGTGAACCACAGGAGTCATATGTACAAACTCCTTTCCTGGGCAGTACCCAAGCCACGAAACAGGCAGCTTGGAGAAGCGGAAACACAGAGTACAGCACTGCCGGCATGCTGGAGGGGAAAGAGTGCCGGGGCTGCTTCACTGAGAAGCTGATACTACCCACAGTCAGCCTGTACCTAGCTAGCTTCAAGTCATCTCTTAAGCCTGATTTCATCCAAGTTCACCAACCAAACTTGAACTTTGTCTTTTTGTGTATGAGGACACGAAAAGGTTGTGACAAAACTTTAGTGTCAGTGTCCCTGCCTCTCTATATTAGCTTTTTAATTTGTAACAATGGAGTGGCTAAGCTTAGGATCATCTGTTCTCCACTGAGAAATGAAGTATGGCTAGAGTTGTGTTTCAGCACTTGGTGGGATGTCTGGTCTCCTGGATGCCAGTGATTGGAACCTGGCAGGGCTATACTGGCAATAATGACAAGAGAGCCTGAATACAGATAATAGAGAGATCTGCCCCTGTGTTATCTCGTGTGCACCAGCAGTCTTCAATCTTCTTCAGTAGCTTAGGTAGGAAGTCCTTCAGCCAGTTCGGCACAGTGTGTGTCTGATGGTACATGGTGCTGGTCAGCTGAGGAATACTTTCAGAAGCAACATGCCAAAAAGAATGAACCTGCTGTTTTGCCTGTAGGAGGTTTGATTATATTTGTCAAATCTTATTTCTCTGGGGAAGACTGACAAGCTTATGTATTGATAAAAATTATCCAGAGACTTCCCTGGCAGTCCAGTGGCTAGGAGTCTGCGCTCCCAATGCAGTGGGCATGGGTTCCATTCCTGGTCGGGGAACTTTTATCCCACGAGCTGCATGGAGCAGCCCAAAATTTTTCTTTTAAAAAGTTATCCATTTAACCTAAGAGACTCATCAGTGTCTTGTTGTTTTGGCTTTACCCCACATCACTAGTTTTAAAAAACATGTAGGTTTTAGGTTTAAAATAAAAATTATGCACATACACATGTATACATATGCACAGACATATAAAAAACTTTGATTCTGTTTTTGTTTCATTAAATTATTGTGTCTTGTTCTGGTTTGGGGATTAGTCTACCTCACTTTATGCCAGTGTTTCAAAATATGCCACTAAAACCTTTAAGGTCTTTTCCATGATTCTAGAACTGCAGTGATCAATTTGGTAGCCATGAGCTACCTGTGGCTATTAACATTAAAATTAACTAAAATTCAGTTAGTAGCACTAGTCATCTAAGGTCCTCAACAGCCACAGGTAGCTGATGGATACCGTTTAGACATAATGAGACTAGATATGGAACAATTCCATCATTGCAGAAAGTTCTATTGGATAGCGCTATTCTAGAATGTACCTGAAACTAATGGGCATTGATAACCCCATTCATTCTAGAGCTCGTACTGTTAATACAGCTCACCACTGGCACTCTGCTGTCACCAAGGTTGTTCATTCAGAGTTTACTAATCATGCCCTTCATCTGTGCGCGCATACTAAGTCGCTTCAGTTGTGTCTGACTCTTTGCAACCCTATAAACTGTAGTCCGCAGGCTCCTCTATCCATGGGATTCTCCAGGCAAGAATACTGGAGTGGGTTGCCATAAAATGTGCAATTCAGAGTGCTAACTGTGGCCCATACAGGATTACATGTGTACTATAGAGAAAAGCCTCTTTGTAGCTCCAGAAAAGTTGGGCCTAATTAGAAATCCTGCTTTAAAATATGGTAATTAGACTCAGTATTTATATTAAAAATGATCTGAAATTTTGAGCCTCCTTTGTTAAGATGATCTACTTGATTGGAGTGGGAGCACCTTTACCACATGACACAAATATTCCCTAGGCTTTCACCCAAGAGATTTGGAGTTCTAATAATTATCTTTATTTAAATACTCAGTAATTAATGTGAGTGGCTTCTCTAGGCATGGCATCATCATTATTAACATGAAGGACTCTAGTAATGACTACCATCAAATAGACGCTTAGATAGGTTTGAGCGTATCTCTTGCTTCAGAAGTACATGTTACAGAATGTCCAGGAGGTGAACCACTGGGGTCCTGTGCACAGAGCAATACCTAACCCAGGAATAAGCAGCTTGGAGGCCAAGAGGAATCTGAGCACATCAGTGCTGACTTGCTGGAAAGGGGGCATGTTTTTTATCCTCCAATGTGTGCTACGTATGACTCCTTGAAACAGCAATCATTTCCTGTTTTTGAAAATCCCTTTGCCAAAGTGTCAGATGGTACCTTTGGAAATGAAAATAAAGGAGAGGAGGGGAGAGGTGTCATTCCATGAATGTGTGTGTGAACAAAGGATACGTTTTAAAAGACTCTTCACTGTTTTTAACATCATTTGCAAAGTTTCTAGGAATTTAAATTTCATAAAACTTCTACCTATAATTGGTTTCTTTAATGCATGTTTTCATCTTCTTATACGTGTTAAGGGAAAGAAGCCAAGAATAATTATGCTTGTGGACAAGGATAAATATGCATTTAAGGCAACCAACACCAGTTAGATATCCTAATTAGTGTGACAGGAGACCTGGTGAGCAACCAGGGATTTAACAAGTTTGCTAATTAGAGCAGCTTTTAAAAACAGCCGCCATGCTCTAGAGTGTCGATGTGGTAAGGTCCTTATCCAGGACAGTGTACAAACACTGGACATTTTTCTCACACTCAGTAGCTCTTCAGTACTCCAAAAGGTTGACCCTGATTTTGAGTGGAGTCCAGTGAAGAGTGAACAGGCTGGTACTGGTTGGTCTGTCTACATTGGCTAGATGCCAGAGGTGGAAGGGCCTATCCAGTGAGCCACCGTGGATCTCATTCTTTCTTTCTCTCTCCATGCTAAGCATGCAGTCTTCATAGCTGCTTACTTTCCTGCTGTGTGCCCAGCCCTGGCCACATGATTTCACATAATGCAATGACCTTGTGACGCTAGTAACAGAGACAAGGACGCTGAGGCTCACAAAAAAGTTGAGTGACTTGCAGACAGTCATACAGCTGGGAAAGGTGAGAACCAGTATGCAAATCTGGCTTAGCTGAGTCCCAAGTCTATGCCTTTTTTTCTGCTTTTCACCAGCTCCCAATTATAGGGATGGATACTTTAAAGGACTCCTTTGTATACATGTACATTTCATATACATATATCAAATACATATATATGTGTATTTTTCATGCACAAAATAAGACCAAGAAAGTAAGCAGTGCCATGCTGAACTATATAATCTATTTTTATCCAGTCACCCTTGAATTTTTAAAACTTCTCCATGAGAAATGTTTGGGAAGGGCCCAAAGCGTGAAACCTAGAAACAGGCTGCCAGGAGTCCGGACTCCCCACCTCCCTTTCTCTAGATCATCTGGATCTCCTTAGGCACAACTGGAAAATCACACACTGAGCTCCCTAAAAACAAGATCTAAAGGTGACTTTTCATGTTTTTAATCTAGATGTGAATCATTCTTGGGAACAGATTTCCAACCAATATTTTTGAATGAAGAGTGAATGCTGTTGCTGCTGCTACTGCTAAGTCACTTCAGTCGTGTCCGACTCTGTGCGACCCCATAGATGGCAGCCCACCAGGCTCCCCCGTCCCTGGGATTCTCCAGGCAAGAACACTGGAGTGGGTTGCCATTTCCTTCTCCGGTGAATGCTGTTAATAAACCACAATTATCAGGGCAGGGCTGGTGACTCCCTTGCTGGTAAGAGGCCCAGGGTTCAGAGAGATGACTATAAGGAGTTTTCCTAAAGCCAGGTGTTCACAATCTTTCTGGTTACCCCCTCACAATCTTTCTGGTTACCCCCTGCACTTCTTCACCAGGTTTTTTCATTAAAATCTCTGATTGTTGATAAGGTTACTAAAATCAAACAAGCACTGACCAAAGGGAATTCAGAGTCTAACTCATTCTTTTTTTAAACCAATATTTAGTGAAAACACTTTCCTCTCTTTTTTTCTTTCTTCTTTTATTTTCCTTCCTCCCTTTCTTTCTTCCATACATTTCTTTCCTTCCTTTCTACTCATGGCAAACTAGGCCCAGGCACTATGCTGCTGATCATGGATAGCCAGCTTATCCTCAGTGTGAAGAACCGAATCTTCTCAACATCGTTAATCATAGGGAAAAGCAAGTCAAAACCACAGTGTGCTGTCACCTCACACCTGCTAGGATGACTCATCAAAAGGTCAAAAGATAACACGTGTTAGCAAGGATGCAAAAAAAAGAGAACCTTCATGCACTGTTGGGAGGGAATGTAAGTTAGTACAGCTATTCTGGAAAATGGTATGGAAGTGCCCCCAAAAATTAAAAGCCATCCCACTTCTGGGTATATATCTGAAGGAAATAAAATCACTGTCTCAAAGAGATATCTGCACTCCCATGTTCATAGCAGAATTACTTAGAGTAATCAAGAATTGTGTAATGGGGCTTCCCAGGTGGCTCAGTGGTAAAGAAACTGTCTGCCAATGCAGGAGATGCAAGAGGTGTGGGTTCAGTCCCTGGGTTGGTGAGTACCCCCAGAGAAAGAAGTAGCAACCCACTCCAGTATTCTTGCCTGGGGAATCTATGGACAAAGGAGCCTGTCGAACCACAGTCCACGGGGTCACAAAAAGTTGGACATGACTTAGCAAATGAGCACACACAGTCAAGAATGGTAAACACCCTAAGTGTCTGGCAATAGATGAATGGATAAAGAAAATGTAGTGTGTGTGTGTGCGCGCACGCGTGCGTGCGTGCTTAGTCGCTCAGTCCTGTCTGACTCTGTGACCCCATGGATGGTAGCCCTCCAGGCTCCTCTGACCATGGAATTTTCCAGGCAAGAATACAGAGGCAGGTTGCCCTTTCATACTCCAGGGGATCTTCCCGACTCAGGGATCAAACTTGTGTTTCTTGCATCTCCTGCATTGGCAGGTGGATTCTTTACCACTGAGCCACCTGGGAAGCCTGTGTATGTATATATGTATGTGTATATATGTATACATATACACACACAATGTAGTATTGTCCAGCTTCTAAAACAAAGGAAATTCTTCCATTTGCAACAACATGGATGAACCTGGAAGACACTGTACGAATAAGCCAGGCACAGAACCTGTAAATACTGTATAATCTCACTTGCGTGGAATCTAAACAAGGAACTCACAGTAACAGTATAATGGTGGTTACTGTTGTGGGACTTGGAAGTGGAGGTAAGGGAAAAAGGTAGGTGTGCATCAAAGGTTACAGAATTTCAGTTATAAATAAGTCCTGGAGACTGAAATGTATACCATGGTGACTGTAGTTAACAACAACATGCTGTATATTTGAAATCTGCAAAGAGAGTAGATCTCAAGTGTTTTTTTTTAAAAAAAAAAGCAAACAAAAAAGTAACTGTGTGTGGTGATGGATATCTTAATTAGCCTGACTGTGGTGGCCACTTCACAGTGATGACTTTGATATACATATTTCAAAACGTCACACTGTACACCTTAAATATCAATACATAGATTTGTATTTGTCAATCATACTTAAGTAAAGCTGGGAAGGAAAAAAGAACATTATCTTTTTATCTCCTATAGAAATGTATCTTTTCTTATGTCACCTAAAGAAATATATTACATACCTTTTTTGTTGTTAGCATTGGCATGATGAAATGGAAATAAGAATTTCCTGACACCTTTTGATTTTTCACACTCTTTTTTTAAAACAGTTGAATAATAAATGATACGAATGTGTTGGTTGGTTTCTCTATCTGGTGGACTTAGAAATTCTGGGTAATCATCAATCTGAAAAACAAAATGAATAGAGCTAATTAAAGACAAATACAACTGCTCATCTTTTCTGGGATAATAAATCCCCCAAAGCTTATGGCAATTTTAAACTGCATTCTTTCTTCTTATTTTTTTCCCTGGGAAATCTTTCCTCTTATTGTTAGGTTTCCCAATTCCTCCTCTATTCATTTTATTCTTTACTAAAAATGTGCTCAGCAACAAAACCTAAGAAACTAATAAATAGTAAGTGTCTTTATTTGTTAAAATATACCCTACCACTTCCATTTTAAAATTTTTTTAAGAATTTTAAAGGCCTTAAAATGTATAATTAATTGGGTTTAGACTAGGATTTTTCTCTGCAGAGGACAATAGCCATTTGTAGAGAACAGTCTACAAAGATTCTGTGAATACAAATGTCAAGGTTTAAACTATTGGAAGTTTCCTACTTCTACACAGCTTTTTCTTCTCTCCAAAGTGCTTGTTTTCTATTCTTGGCTGAAAAGGAGAAAATCTCAATAAATATTTAGGACTTTTAGATCTTATTTATTTATTTTTTTAAATTTTATTTTATTTTTAAACTTTACATAATTGTATTAGTTTTGCCAAATATCAAAATGAATCCGCCACAGGTAATCTACTTCCCTTTTTATGACAGATAGGCAGCAATAGCACATGATTGAAAAGCTAAGAGTAAAGGGAATCACCTGTGTGTACCTGTGTACTAAAAGCTTCAGTCGTGTCGGACTCTTTGTGACGCTATGGACTGTAGCCTGTCAGGCTCCTCTGTTCATGGGATTCTCCAGGCAAGAATACTGGAGTGGGTAGCCATTTCCTTCTCCAAAGGAGAATCACCTGACACATACTTAAAACTATTAATTCAAATGTCAGGAGGGATTGCTCTGTACTTTTTACAGGTGCTTAGAATTTGGGTAAAAATGTTTCCTGTGATTGTTTAGTTCCATCATTTTCTTTTCACAAATATAAGAAGGAGATTAATGATAATAATTAAAACTCTTAATTCTGATACAGAGTAACCAAAGATAGGAAGATGGAATGAAAAACTGTCAGGACCTACTTAAATTATTTTCAAATATGTAGGGTAATTCAAATCAGGCTAATGAAACAAGGCCTAGTGGAGAATGTGCTTTAGTTGATACAAAGTTTTATAGTTAATAAAGGAATTCTGCACAAGAGTCCTCAGAAATGCCTTTATTTTGGAACCTGCAAAGTTTATAAAATTAGAATGTTACACATAAATAGCTAAATTTTATGATTTGTGTAACCGTATTCTGAATATGTTTCCCTTGCTTTAGTCAAGATAAATTATGAAATGCTTTGAAATAGGCAAAAAAGATTACCTAGGTGTTCTTCTTTTATCATCTTTAAGCTATTTTAAAACTGTAAGTTGTAAAAAACTGATAATAATTCAAATGATTTTTGTTCATAATGATACGGATTGTTTGTGTCCAGTGGAATAGAATTGATCATTGCCATCTGATACAAAGAACAGCTATTGGATATCTGCACCAGTGTGAATTTGTTTTCTAACTTTACTGATCTGAAACTATTAGCTCTTTCTATATCTGCTGCTGCTGCTGCTAAGTCACTTCAGTCATGTCCGACTCTGTGCGACCCTATAGACCGCAGCCCACCAGGCTCCCTGACCCCGGATCAAATCCGAGCTGCCTGATATGGGAGTGCAGAGTCTTAGCCATTGGACCACCAGGAAAGTGCTAATTAGTAATACTGTTTGTTTTTAATTTTTAAATGTATTATTTTTGCCTTGGCTGGATCTTCCTTGCTGTGCCCAGGCTTTCTCTAGTTGTGACTAGTGGGCTTCTCACTGTAGTGGCCTCTCTTTGTTGGGGAGCTTGGGCTTCAGTAGTTTCAGTTCTCAGGCTCAGGAGTTGTGACTTAGTTGCTCAAGGCATGTGGGATCTTCTCCAACCAGGGATCAAACCCTTGTCCCATGCATTGCAAGGCAGATTCTTAACCACTGGACCACCAGGGAAGCCCCTACATTAGTAATTCTTAAAAGAACTCTGTTCTCATGGCTTGTAGAGATAAGTAAAACCACTTATGTAAGTAAAATGTTTCTGCCCCAAAATAAGTACATTTAACATCTAATATTTTAAATGAGCTGTGCATATTCATTGGAAGGACTGATGCTGAAGCTGAAGCTGCAATACTTTGGCCACCTGATGCGAAGAGCTGACTCTTTGGAAAAGACCCTGATGCTGGGAAAGATTGAAGGCAGGAGGAGAAGAGGTGGCAGAGGATGGTTAGATAGCATCACTGATTCAGTGGACATGAACTTGAGCAAACTCTGGGAGATAATGGAGGACAGGGAAGCCTGGTATTCTGCAGTCCATGGGGTCACAAAGAGTCGGACATGACTTAGCTACTGAACAACAGTTCTTTATATTGTATTTGTATAATGTGTGCCACGTGCTTAGTCGAGTCTGACTCTTCGTGATCTCATGGACTGTAGGCCGCCAGGCTCCTCTGTCCCTGGAATTTTCCAGGTGAGAATAATGGAGTGGGTTGCCATTTCCTCCTCCAGATCTTCCTGACCCAGGGATTGAACCTGAGTCTTCTGTGTCTCCTGCATTGCAGGTGGATTTTTACCCACTGAGCCATCAGGAAAGCCTTATTAGTATAATATCTCAGTGTTATTAGCTATATTTAAGCATTATATAAAAATCATGTTCATTCATTCATTTTTACAAATGAGATGTAACTTTTACAATGTCTTTGAAAACAAGCTTCATCACTACCCTTAGAAACATTTTGTCTAGTTTTTTGGCATGGCTTTATTATCTTTGTTTTGCATATCATCAGTTCAGTTCAGTCGCTCAGTTGTGTCCAACTCTCTGCGACCCCATGGACTGCAGCACGCCTGGCCTCCCTGTCCATCACCAACTCCCAGAGTTTACTCAAACTCATGCCCATTGAGTCAGTGATGCCATCTAACTATCTCATCCTCTGTCATCCCCTTCTCTTCCTGCTTTCAATCTTTCCCAGCATCAGGGTCTTTTCCAGTGAGTCAGTTCTTTCCATCAGGTGGCCAAAGTATTTAAGTTTCAGCTTCAACATCAGTCCTTCCAATGAACACCCAGGACTGATCTCTTTTAGGATGGACTGGTTGGATCTCCTTGCAGTCCAAGGGACTCTCAAGAGTCTTCTTCAACACCACACTTCAAAAGCATCAATTCTTCGGCATTCAGCTTTCTTTAGAGTCCAACTCTCACATCCATACATGACTACTGGAAAAACCATAGCCTTGACTAGATGGACCCTTGTGATAAAGTAATATCTCTGCTTTTTAATATGCTGTCTAGGTTGATCATAACTTTCCTTTCAAGGAGTAAGCATCTTTTAATTTCATGGCTGCAGTCACTATCTGCAGTGATTTTGGACTCCCAAAAAATAAAGTCTGACACTGTTTCCACTGTTTCCCCATCTATTTGCCATGAAGTGATGGGACCAGATGCCACGATCTTAGTTTTCTGAATGTTGAGTTTTAAGCCAACTTTTTCCACTCTCCTCTTTCACTTTCCTCAAGAGCCTCTTTAGTTCTTCTTCACTTTCTGCCATAAGGGTGGTGTCATCTGCATATCTGAGGTTATTGTTATTTTTCCTGGCAATCTTGATTCCAGCTTATGCTTCATTCAGCCCAGCATTTCTCATGATGTACTCTGCATATAGGAATTCCCTGGTGGCTCAGATGGTAAAGTGTCTGTCTACAATGTGGGAGACCCGGGGTTCGAGCCCTGGGTTGGGAAGATCCCCTGAAGAAGGAAATGGCAATCTACTCCAGTACTATTGCCTGGAAAATCCCATGGACAGAGGAGCCTGGTAGGCTACAATCTATGGGGTTGCAAAGAGTTGGACAAGATTTAAATAAGCAGGGTGACAGTATATAGCCTTGACATACTCCTTTTCCTATTTGGAACCAGTCTGTTGTTCCATGTCCAGTTCTAACTGTTGCTTCTTGACCTGCATACAGATTTCTCAAGAGGCAGGTCAGGTGGTCTGGTATTCCCATCTTTTTCAGAATTTTCCACAGTTTCTTGTGATCCATACAGTCAAAGGCTTTGGCATAGTCAATAAAGCAGAAATAGATATTTTTTTGGAACTCTCTTGCTTTTTTGATGGTCCAGCGGATGTTGGCAATTTGATCTCTGGTTCCTCTGCCTTTTCTAAAACCAGCTTGAACATCTGGAAGTTCATAGTTCAAATATTGTTGAAGCATGGCTTGGAGAATTTTGAGCATTACTTTACTAGTATGTGAGATGAATTTTCTTGTCAGTTGCCTTATCAGACTTTCTATTTGAAAGGTCTGAGTAATAAACTAATCATAGTCATTTAACATCTCTGTCTTCTACAGATAGTTTTTGTTTTATTGAGATGCTTGCTTGAGAGTTCTACTATAAACTAAAGATCAGAGTTTGTGTCTTCAACAAAGAAGGCCAGTTTCAGAGCCTCCTGGGAAAAGAATTGAGCCAGGTTCTCCAAACTATTTTTAAACATATTTTTATTGAGGTATAATTGACATATAATTCTTCAAAGTATTAACACTTCAACGCTGACCTGATATTACATAGTCAACCCTCAAGACTGTACCAGTGGGCTGAGTCAGGATTTCCAGGATTCTATTATATCAAGAAGTAGGTGACTTCATAAGACTCCCAAGCCAATATTTATCAGAATAAGAATTAACAGTTTAGGACAAGATGAAACTGATGAGGGGAAGTTTATTTTTATTATTTCTTTGGACTATTATTAGTATTGTTTTAATGTTCTGTTTTTCTGGATACGAAAGGAAGCTCTTTCTCTTTCTTCTTAAATAATAATCAGTATGTAACATAGCAATTTAGTAGATTCTACTTTTGGAAACTGAAAATGTTTAAGTATCAGATCTTTACTGACTCCCCCAGAATTCAGAAACTTTTAACTTGATTGAATAAAGATCTGCTTTCCTTTTTACCAGGATATAACCTGACAGACACATTGATTGTATAACTACAGCCTTACATGAAGTGTAATATTTAAGTAGAATGCTGGTTTAACCAGGTATGACGGGCCATTTTAAGGGCCAAAGTTTGGCTGTACCTACGGAACCAATGTTAACAAAGACTTCCTAGGAAAACTGGCCTGGTACCTAGGTGTACCAGCCTCACAGGTACTAGGAAAGTCACTCCCTGGCAGACTAGAAAACTCAAAATTTTTGAACCTCAAGAAGACCCTCCAGAAGAAATTTCAAGATCTCAAAAATCACTCAAATTTTATTGGTACTGCAGGAGAAATCTGGTGGTTTCTTAAGCTTGATTTCCTAGCTGTAGGAAAGCAAATACAGGCTTTTAAAAGTCTAACTTGCATTCATTATGGAATTTCCAGATAGAAGTTAAATCTACAGCAGTGGTAGTTGTTCAGTACCCTAGATTTGCAAAGTATTTTTAAGGAGGCCTATCTAGTAAATTAACAGTCTTGTTGCACCTATGTAAATAATCTGGCCAGCCTGAAGAGTCTTATTGTGATAAAGAATCTTTTCTCAGAAATTCCCTGGTGATCCAGTGGTTAGGACTTGGTGCTTTCACTGCAGAAAGCTGAGTTCAGTCCATCGTTGGGGAAAACTAAGATCCTACAAGCTGTGGGGCTTGGCTGAAAAAAGAATAACCTTTTTTTTTTTTTTTTAGATTATTATGATAGTGGCGGTGGGAAAGACTTTAAAGTGGGGACAGGGGTGATTAGTAGAAATTCTGCTGGGGGTAACCTATCTATGTGTTTCATTGTCTTTGACATATTTTACAATGCTGTTATTTGTAGAAAACTTTGCTGTGTTTTTTAAAAACATACAGAAACATAGCATTTCTAAGAGGTAAATCTATCAACTTTTGTCCTCATTTCTTCCTTTGTTTATGCTTAGAAATGCCTTCTATACCCTAAAATCAGATAAATATTCACCTACAATTTATATTTCCTTTATGGTTTTCTCTTTTACAGTTAACTCTCTAATACTTCTGGAATCTTTATTGGGAGTGTTCCTTAAGACTTCAGTCTGTGATTCCAAGTGTATTTAGTGTTACTCTGATGAAAATCATGCCTAAGTAGAGACTGAATGCAAATAAATATGTAAACATTTCTGAGTCAAATTGCTTACTAGCAGTTTTGGGGAGAGAAAAAGTATTTATAATTTTTGAATAATTACAGTTCATGAAAAACAGCACACATTTTATATAATAATACTTGCAGCGAATCTATAAGGTAGTCATTGTTAACTCCATTTTGCAATGGAAAAATCCAAGATTCAAAGAGTTAAGTTCACAAAACTAGTAAACAAATGGTGGAACTAGAATTACAAATCAAGTTACTCTGTCTCTAAACCCAACTTTATAAAAAAACAACTAAGGTTTAAGTGCACAGCCCTATTAGTGGTCAGAGGTGGGGGTTTTCTCAGAGAAGAATTTCTTTTAAAAATAAGGCAGGAATCCAAAAAGTAATCAAGCAGCTGGATTCATTATTGTGTCAGAGTTTCAGTCAAATTATGCTAATTCCTTCATTTGGAAGTAAATAGAGTCAGACCTCTTTTTTAGTTTCTGTAATCATCGAATTTGCTTAGCTCTGTCATTCTAGAACATGGTATCTTGCTTAAATACACTAAGGTGACATTGTATACAAAGAAGTCATTTAAATTTTTTCTGTATTCATTGGCATCAAAAAGTGTCCACGATATGCTGGAAACTAAAAAATAACAGATTATAAAACAGTAAGTGGAGCATATGGGCTTCCCTGGTGGCTCAGGGCTTCCATGGTGGCTCAGACTATAAAGAATCTGCCTGCAATGCAGGAGACCCAGGGTTCGATCCCTGGGTCAGGAAGATCCCGTGGAGAAGGGAATGGCTATCCACTTCACTATTCTTGCTTACAGAATCCCATGGACAGAGGAGCTTGGCAGGAGGAGTCCATGGGGTCACAAAAGAGTCACACATGACTGAGCAACCAACACTTTCACTTTTCATGTGGAATATGGTTCCATGTGTGTTAATTCATTGATCAGTTTGTAATATTGTACTCCATATTTATTGTACTCCATATTTTCTTGGATGTATGGCTAACTGTGGTTATCTCTGGATGATGGAATTATATGTATATAATTTATTTTCATTTATTTATAAGAATCATCTTGTTTGCTGATCTTTTTTAAAAAAATATTTCAGCTGGTAGTCTGGCATCTCATAGTCATAAAACACAGATGTGTGCATTCTTCCCTGAAAAGTCTGTCACCAAAGAGTTCGGGTTGCAGGGGTGGAACAGTAAGCACAACATCTAATATGATTAACAAAAACAATTTGTTTACAGTAGCCTCACTTTTTAAAAAAGCCATTTTTACGCACACTGTGACACCCCATCATAAGAACAGAAGTGTTAAATGATTCCTGATAGCAGTCACACAGCTAAAGGGATACATCTGTGTTGGAAAAGGTGGGGGGAGATGACAGATGTGATAAACAGTAACTGTGAATAGTGGTAGTGCCAAAATGACCCGTCACTTTTCACCTTCCCTCTTCTCTCTTATTGGTTCATCTAACAATCATAATCTCAGTTGCAGATCCTATGAAAACTAATGTATAGACAGAGCAAGACTCTGACATACACAATTAATTCA
Source organism: Bison bison bison (assembly GCF_000754665.1). Lineage (NCBI taxonomy): Eukaryota > Metazoa > Chordata > Mammalia > Artiodactyla > Bovidae > Bison > Bison bison. The sequence continues at coordinate 8,980,851 of NW_011494735.1, read as the reverse complement.
CTTGGACTTTAATTAACAGGGCAAAGTGTTAAAGAAAGGAAGGTGGTCTCTCTTTTTACTTTCACATTTAAAAATTTAAAAAAAAAAAATTAATCAAGATCTTTTTTTCAAGACCCACAGCATGCTTGTGAAGCATGAGAGGACCACCCAGGAGCCAAACAAGGCAAATTTACTCATCCGTGGGGTGTTGGCCTAGTTTTCTGACTAGAAAGCCTCTCCACTGGCATCAGTGAACAGGGCAAGGACACTTAGTCCAAATCAGCACCTGAAGAAAGAAAAGAAAGCTCTTAAAGGGGATAGAACTGAACTCCGTCCCTTGTTAGCAATTTACTTTAGATGTGGTGTTATCTGAAAAAAAAGATATTTTGCCTTTGCACTGGACATCAGAGGCATCTTTAGGAAATTCAAAAGCCAAAGTTTTAGCCCAAAGGAGAGAGAGGAATGAGATGGGGGTGGCAGAGGGGAAGAAGAGGAGGAGGAGGGGAGGGAGAAGGCAGGAAAGAAATTATAATGATCCTGCAGAATTACCTTTGTTTAAAATTTTCTAACTTTATGTCCCAAATAAGCTTAAATATTATGACATATTCTATTTTGTAAACTCTTAGCTAATTTAGGTTGGAAATAAGATTATCCATTGTTTCATACAGCATTGAATTTATGTTTTTAGGACCATTTTTCAAAGCTGAAAGAACTGCTTTTACTTCTAGCACAGGTAATCATACCTGTAGAATATCTACATGAAAATAACCATAGAACTCCAAATTGAGACACATGACAGATTTTTCTTTCTATGACTTGTTGACATAAAAACTCTTAATAAAATAATTAAACCACACTATTTATATATAGGTCCATCTAGTTAAAGCTATGGTTTTTCCAGCAGTCATGTATGGATGTAAGAGTTGGACTATAAAGAAACTGAGCGCCAAAGAACTGATGCTTTTGAACTGTGGTGTTAGAGAAGACTCTTGAGAGTCCCTTAGACTGCAAGGAGATCCAACTAGTCATTCCTAAAGGAAATCAGACCTGAATATTCATTGGAAGGATTGATGTTGAAGCTGAAATTCCAATAGTTTGGCCACCTGATGCGAAGAACTGACTCATTAGAAAAGACCCTGATGCTGGGAAAGATTGAAGGCAGGAGAAGGGGACAACAGAGGATGAAATGGTTGGATGGCATCACCAACTTGATGGACGTGAGTTTGAGGCAGGCTCTGGGAGTTGGTGATGGACAGGGAAGCCTGGCATGCTGCAGCCCATGGGGTTGCAAAGAGTCAGACACAACTGAGCGACTGAACTGAACCAATTTATATATACTCAATAAATCACCTCTTTTAAATAAAATTGTATTAAATTATTACTGATCCAGTGCTGTACTTCTGCTGTTCCACTTATATAAATGGTAACTTTAGCTGTCTGCTTTTTCTCATTAGACACTGAGGCTGACAAGGTGGAGTTATTTCTCAACAGCCTCCTAAGTGCTCCCTCTCAGTCAATATTATAAAAACTCTAAGACTATTTGAGGAGATCAAACCAGTCATTCCTAAAGGAAATCAGTCCTGAATATTCATTGGAAGGACTGATGCTGAAGCTGAAACTCCAATAGTTTGGCCACCTGATGGCAAAGAACTGACTCATTGGAAAAGACCCTAATGCTGAGAAAGACTGAAGACAGGAGGAGAAGGGGACGACAGAGGATGAGATGGTTGGATGGCATCACCGACTCGATGGACATGAGTTTGAGCAGGCTCCGGGAGTTAGTGATAGACAGGGAAGCCTAGTGTGCTGCAGTCCATGAGGTTGCAGAGTCAGACACAATTGAGTGACTGAACTGAACTGAAGACTATTCATCAATTGTAGTGCTTCCTGATATATGACCTTTCTTTGCCTCTGAAAAAGGTGCTGACCCCCGTCGCTACAAATATGGAACCCCATGCTCCAACCATGTCCAAGAGCACCAGCTGCTATCCTCCTATTAAAAGCTAGGTCTTGGGGGGAATTCCTTGGCAGTCCAGTGGTTAGGACTCCACACTTACACTGCAGGATACACAGGTTCTGGTCAGAGAACTAAGATCCTGCAAGCCACATGTCCCCCCCCCCCCTCAAAAAAATTGAGTCTTGGGGAAAATCTTAAAAAACAACAACAACAAAAAACCTGTATTACTGATGCTGAAAACTCAGCCTCTGTGTACTAGTGCCAAATTGAGTTTTGGGTGAAGTAGAAAAGAATAGCTTTATTGCTGTGCCAGGAAAAGCAGGCTTGTGCCGCTGAAAAACTGTGTATCCCAACCCAGGAAGATTTCATGAGGGGTTTTATAGCATTGGTTCAAGGGTCAGGGTGTTTATGAGGATCAGGGTGTGTAGGGCCTATACTCCTTTAATCTGACCTCAGGTGTTCCTCTCTGGAATGAGGAATGCTAACATCTTCCATTTATGGGGAGTTTGAGTTCTGTAAGGTGCTCAAAGAAATTGTTCTGTATATCCCTTAAGGGGGAGCTTCCCAGGTGGCTCAGTGGTAAAGAACCTGCCTGTAGTGCACGAGCCGCAGGAGACATAGGTTCGATCCCTGAGTTGAAAAGATCCCCTGGAGGAGGAAATGGCAGCCCACTCCAGTATTCTTGCCTGGAGGACCCCATGGATGGAGGAGCCTGGCAGGCTACAGTCCATAGTGTCACAAAGGGTCAAACACAACTGAAGTGACACAGCACACACACACGCAGGCATCCCTTGGAGAGGAACACAGACCCTGCCCCAAGGTTGCCATATTGTTTCTTGGCTGCTCCTCCCTTGTCTCTGCTTCCCCTCCCTTCCCTGATTAGCAACTGTCTGAAAGGCTTCCGTGGCCAGGAGCCCCACAAAGTCCTGCTAGGTTTCACTGCTTATGTGATGGGGGGGAAAAAAAAAAACCATGCTGGCTCACCAACCAGGAATACCGTCCCTCAATCTGTGAAGTTAAAAAAGTAGGTAGGTGTGCAGGAAAGGGTTAACTCTCCAGGTCTGAGCTGCTCATACCTTGCATCTTGGGAGATGGAGGAGCCTGGCAGGCTACAGTCCATGAGGTCACAAAGAGTCGGACACTACTTAAGTAACTTAGCACACACACATGCTACTCCACTGGACAAGGACACCTGGAAGCTTGCACCTGGTATCTCCTGGATTCCATCCTACACACCTCCCTTTGCTAAATGTAATCTGTACTCTCTCACTGTAATAAACCATGTCTGAGTCCTGTGAGTCCTTCTAAGACCCATCAAGCATGAAGGTAGTCTTGGGGACCCCCTACACAGTTGGACAGCCATACCCAAGCATTAAAAGGCAAATACATCAGTTTGCCAGCAAAGGTCTATGATAGTCAAAGCTATAGTTTTTCCAGTAGTCATGTACGGATGTGAGAGTTGGACCATAAAGAAAGCTGAGCACCAAAGAATTGATGCTTTCAAACTGTGGTGCTGGAGAAGACTCTTGAGAGTCCCTAGGACTGCAGGGAGATCAAACCAGTCAATCCTAAAGGAAATCAACCCTGAATACTCATTGGAAGGACTGATGCTGAAGCTGAAGCTCCAGTACTTTGGTCACCTGATGTGAAGAGTCGATCCATTGGAAAAGACCCTAATGCTGGGTTAGATTGAAGGCAGGAGAAGAGGGGGCCAGAGGATGAGATGGTTGAGATCACGATTCAACAGACATAATCTTGGGCAAACTCCAGCAGATAGTAAGGGACAGGGAGGCCTGGCGTGTTGCAGTCCATGGGGTCACAAAGAATCAACACGACTTAGCGACTGAACAACAGCAACCCAAGCATAAGGCCATTGGCTGCCTATACCATTGGTTATACCTCCTTTGGGCACTGCAGAGCCTTGCCCTTTCCCAGGCTATTAAGTCCTGAGGAGTCAGCCCACCTTCTTATCCTTCCTTTTCAAAGAACTCATAAGATTCTGATCCTTGAGGCCAGATTTGCTCCAGAGTGAAGATGGGAAGAAGAGATTAAATGTTCAAACAGTACCTTACAAAATGTAATAAAATTTAACATTTATTGAATACTTATTACATGTTCTTTATAGGTATTACCTCACTGAATCCTCATAGAACTCCTAGTGTAGGTAAAACTATTCCCATTTTACAAGGGAATTTGAAGAACCTAAGGCTGAGAGAGTTAAGCGGCCTGCCCAAGGTTCCTTTGCTAGTAAGTAGCAGACCAAAGATTCAAAATGAATCCTGTGCTCTTAACTTATGCAAATGACATGCAAAGTATAAAACATATATGCACACAAAAGAAACATACTGTGGGTCTAAAAATAAAATTGCTTCTATTATGAGATGGTGCAGTGGTATGATGAGGTAAATTTTTGTGTTTCTGTATTTTGTAATCTTATTGTGAGACAGTGTTTAAGGACAAAGACTGCTGTACAGACATTATTACTATGGTAACAAATGTCACAGAAACCTCAAAAACTCCAAATTTTCTAATTACTAAATGGACCCATTTGGCTCTCATTTCTTTTTTTCTTTCTTTTTAAACTGAAGTTTATGTGTATTGGATATTAATCCTTTATTAGTCATATCAGTTGCAAATATTTTCTCCCATTCAGGAAGTTGTCTTTTTGTTTTCTTGAAGGTTTCCTTTGCTGTGCAAAAGCTTTAAAGTTTAATTAGATCCCATTTATTTTTTGCTTTTATTTCCTTTACTTTAGGAGAGATAGGTAACTCTCACTTCTTACCCATTTTCATGAATTGCCCACCTACAGAGTTTCTATCAAAAGCCTGACATCAAAGAGGGACTGACACATGAAAGAGAACCTCAGACCTAGAAAGCCTTAAAAATGAACATAAACTCATGTACAAAGGTCAGGATTAAAATCACTTGGAAGTCAGATTTCTAAGTGGAAGGTACTAAAATGTCCTAAAGAAAAGCCATCAAGCAGGCAGCAATCAGGTTAACTGGTATGAATTATTCTCATTAAAGTCTTATGAACCAATTCGTTGTTTTGTTGTCCTAATTATTAAGTACATCATGACCAAACTAGGTCACCTTGACAGAAATTTGGAATGCTGGGGAAACACTATGAACTAGCAGTTAAGAAATCTGATTTCTAATGTGGTCTCCATTATTTAGTTATTATGTGGCTTTGGTCAAGTTACTTATTCTCTTTTGGCTGTGATTTTCTCAGGTTAAAATGAGAAATGTGGAATCAATTAAGGTCTCTTTCAGCTTGAATATATATATTTTAAAACATGAAATTATAACATTACAATATTAAAACTTTGTTAATGACTGTACTTCAGGAAATGTATTTGCATGATCAGAAAGAACCACAAGAGCTTCCCTGCAAAGATGCAGGCAAAGGGTATCTACTGAGTCCTGTTTTGTGGGAGGAGAATATATGTAAATATGTAATTTACCTATGTATTTTGTTAAGAATATTCCTTATAAAAAATTCTGTATCTATATCCCAGAGAATCTTGTAAGAGGTATTGGTACTTGTGGGAGGAGAATATATGTAAATATGTAATTTACCTATGTATTTTGTTAAAAATATTCCTTATAAAGAATTCTGTATCTATATCCCAAAGAATCTTGTAAGAGGTATTGGTACTTATAGGTATTAGCCAACCTATAAGAAATATTAAATGCAGTCCTTTATTCTAGTTTCTTTATGCTTGAGATTTTCCATATGAAAAAGTAAATATGAGAGCGATGACAACCAAATGCAATGTGTGATCCTTGATTGGATCCTAGTTTGAACAAACTGAAAAGACATGTAGAAACAGAAAAGCTATGTGACCTTCGCTAAGATAGGCTCCACTAGGTTCCACTGATTTGGCTAAAACATACTGAAGAAAGGCCTTCCCAGGTGATGCTAGTAGTAAAGAACTCACTTGCCAGTGCAGGAGACAAGAGACGCAGGTTCAACCTCTGGGTCAGGAAGATCGCCTGGAGGAAGACGTGGCAACCCACTCCAGTATTGTTGCCTGGAGAATCCCATGGATAGAGGAGCCTGGAGGTCTACAGTCCATAGGGTCACAAAGAGTCGGACACAAGCGAATCAACGTAGCACACACACATATTGTAGAAAGCTGATGAAGCACATGTTATTCCCTCCTTTTATGAATACTCTGTCCCTTTTTTTTTTTTTGCCTAGAAACTTCTAATCTTCCTTCAAGATGAAACTCAAAGGTTACTTCCTTGGTGAACCATTACCCATTCATCCACCTAAAAGAATATGTCACTTTCTCTTATCCCACAATATTCTATTTAATCTGCTTTCATATTCCATTATAATCATCTGCGTATCATTTTTCTTCTTTTCCATCTGGCTTACCTTCCTCTCTAAATTATGAGTTATTCAAAAGCAGGTTCCATTTTTTATGCATTTATACATCTGTAGTATAAATGAATACTAGTAATTCAAAATACTGGTAAAATGCTCTCTATAAAATCTAACATACATTCAGTAGAACTATTCAGTGTAGAAATAAGAAAGACATAAACCAGAAGAAAAGGCAAAAACTGAAGGCAAACATCTGTTTGGAGACCATTTTACTTAATAAGCTTCCCAGGTGGCTCAGAAGGTAAAAAGTCCACCTGCAACGCAGGAGACGTGGGTTTGATCCCCGGGTGGGGAGGATCCCCTGGAGAAGGGAATGTCTTCCCATTCTTGCCTGGAAGATTCCATGGACAGAGGAGCCTGGTGGGCTACAGTCCATGTGGTTGCAAAGAGTCACACACGATTGAGCGACTAACACTTTTACTTTTTTTCACTTTTACTTAATGGGACAGTGGGTAATTGAAGTAAGGCCTTGATACAGGTAAACTGTGAGACATTTTTCCGCTTCCATTGTCATCTCAGGACCTAACTTCCTCTGCACAGCACATTCTAACTCTACAATCTCCCAAAAAGGGAGGAAAGCAAGTAAAAAAAATTTACTCAAATTGCAATGTAATGAATCACCTGTTCCAAGATTATTTCAGAGCAAATCTGAAGGAGGAGCACTGACAAGTCCAAAATATTTAATATCCTGATGAAATGGCCAATCAGTATATGGAGAGGCCATCAATGAACCTCCCTCAAAATTAAACCACGTTAGCTATCACCTACACATTAGCTATCACCTATGTCACACTGTACTTAAGCTTACTCCCAAGTGGAAGCTATTTTTATATTTCAGTTCAGTCGCTCAGTCACGTCTGACTCTGCGACCCCATGGACTGCAGTACTACAGGCTTCCCTGTCCATCACCAGCTCCCAGAGTTTACTCAAACTCATGTCCATAAAGTTGGTGATGCCATCCAACCATCTCATCCTCTGTCATCCCGTTCTCTTCCTGCTTTCCATCTTTCCCAGCTTCAGAGTCTTTTCTAGTGAGTCAGTTCTTTGCATCAAGTGGCCAAAGTATTGGGGTTTCAACTTTAACATCAGTCCTTCCAATGAATATTCAGGACTGATTTCCTTTAGGAGGGACTGGTTGGATCTCCTTGCAGTCCAAGTGACTCTCGAGGCTTCTCCAGCACCACAGTTCAAAAGCATCAATTCTTCGGCATTCAGCTTTCTTTAGAGTCCAACTCTCACATCCATACATGACTACTGGAAAAACCATAGCCTTGACTAGACGGACCTTTGTTGGCAAAGTAATGTCTCTGCTTTTGAATATGCTATCTAGGTTGGTCATAGCTTTTCTTCCAAGGGGCAAGCGTCTTTTAATTTCATGGCTGCAGTCACCATCTGGAGTGATTTTGGACCCCCCAAAAATAAAGTCTGACACTGTTTCCACTGTTTCCCCATCTATTTGCCATGAAGTGATGGGACCAGATGCCATGATCTTAGTTTTCTGAATGTTGAGCTTTAAGCCAACTTTTCACTCTCCTCTTTCACTTTCCTCAAAGGCTCTTTAGTTCTTCTTCACTTTTTGCCATAAGGGTGGTGTCATCTGCGTATCTGAAGTTATTGTCATTTCTCCCGGAAGTCTTGATTCCAGCGTTTCTCATGATGTACTCATGATGTTTAAGTTAAATAAGCAGGGTGACAATATACAGCCTTGACATATTCCTTTCCTGATTTAGATCCAGTCTGCTGTTCCATGTCCAGTTCTAACATTTAGCATTTGGCAAAGCCTTCCACTGTGGTGATTGTGCAGCCTCCACCAGGTGGTTTTTTCCCATTGTACTCTCCTTGGGCTTTAGCATACCAGTTCCTGAGGAAATCTGAGTAGGTGAGCTATTTTTGGAAAGTGTGAATATTGCTGGCATGAATGATCCACTCATAGATTTCAAAAGGAATTACCCATTAGGAGAATGGGGCCCTGCCTTCGCATAATATTGGAGAGTCCCTAGATTATTTTAATGTTCGCTTGAAAAATCATTGCCTCAGGACTGAGAGCCACACCTCAGGAATACTAAAAGAAAAAAACAAAAACAAAAACAAAAAAACACCTTGCAAATCCTGGCCCTGTGAAAAAGATACTATATTCCATCTGGGTCTTTGCAGCCAAACCTGTCCTTGAACCTCATCAGCAGCAATGACACCAGCCTCAGTTGTGAAGGACAACAATCCTGAATACAGATCGGTGGTGTGGGAGACTGGAAAAGGTGTTTTGTTTATCCACTCCCCTCCTTCCTGACACCAGATACTCAGAAACCATGCAATGTGCATACTGAAGTAACTCTATTGTCCTATTGCAAAACCTAAAAGCTTCTCAAGAAATAGTAATACCATAAGTTTGCAGGAGGCCAGTTGTTACTATATGCATAGTGGTTAAAGAATGCTGGCTGTGATGTCCAAAGGTTAAGTTTACATTCCAGCTCACATGTTTTCAGATTATGCAACTTATACAAGTATTTACCCTTTCTCTGCCTCAGTTTTCTCATCTATGCAAGAAAGAGAACATCACCTTCCTGAAAGAATCTATACACTGAAATGAGATAATCCACTTAAAGTGGCTGGCACACAGTACATACCCAATAGGTGTCTGTTATAACTCTTGATATTTGATTGTTCATAAGAACTTCAGTAGTGCAATGCTGAGCCAGATTCATGGTCCACTCAGTCTGGCATTTGTCTCTGATGATGGCAGCAAAAGGCATTTGGGGAGAGAGATGAATGCTCTTTCTTGTTATTAAATGAATAGGCATTATTTAAAAATATCCCTAATTTTTTTGACTAAATCTCTAAGAATAAAATGGGCTTCCCTGGTGGCTCAGACAGTAAAGAATTGGCCTGCAATGCAGGAGACCTGGGTTCAATCCCTGGGTCGGGAAGATCCCCCTAGATAAGGGAATGGCAACCCACTCCAGTATTCTTGCCTGGGAAATCCCATGGACAGAGGATCCTGGTGGGCTACAGTCCATGGGGTCACAAAAGAGTCAGACACAACTGAGTGATTAACACTTTCACTACACTAATAATAATATATCATTTATGAAGAAGTCTGCATCATTTTTGACCATATTTATATTTGCAACTGGTACCAATTTCTCTTATATTAAAGTACTACTTTCAAAATGCAGGGAGAGGGGAAAACCCTTCTTATTTTCCATTATTTTGTGAATAATCCTATATTTACCTTACCCCTTAGTCTTGATTTCATAGTCTTCACTCAGATTTCTTTTACCAGTTTTTAATTTCAGAGAAAAAAAGGAACCCTAAGCTTTTAGCAGTTGATTATCAAGTTTCTAATTTATTCAGTTCAACTCCTCATAGATATTTTGAGTTCCTGATACAGAGCACAAAGTTGAAACATATAAAACATAAGATTAGAGTTTCTATTTTCAAAAGAGTTTAGAGTCTTCTGGAGATCGAGTCAATGAAAACTTTTTAAAAAATGATCCGCTAGGTACTAAGGCAGCTTTAGCCCAGAGATTAAGAGCCCTGACTCTGGAGCCAGATGACTCGCGTTCAAGTTCTGGTTCTGTCACTTGGTGGATGACCGCGGGCAGACTGCTTTCAATCTTTCTATTTCAGGTTCCTTATCTGTAAAACTGAGGTAACAGTATCATCTGGGGGTTGTTGTAAGGATAAAGAAGTTCCACATCAAGCACTCAGAACAGCAGATGGGTAGCACATAGTAAGCACTCAATAAAATGTCAGCAATTTGAGGCAGGCATTAGAGCTGTTCACAAATATTCCTATCCTCTCTTCCAAACATGTGGAACACACACATGGTAGGGTCATATTTTCCTACCCCCTTTTATGTTAAGCATGGCCATGTTCCTGACTCTGGTTAATGAAATGTGAAAAGTAGGGACATGCCCCTGGGTATAAGATGAAAACCCAGTGCATAATTTGCAGAGGTAATCCCCCCTGCCCTGGTGATCAAGCAAGCATGTGGTAAAAGGGAACCTCTGATGCTAAAGTGGGTAACTAAGTATCACATACCTTGTGAGTAAAATAAACAGTCCTTGCTAATCCACCATGGACAGGTAGCTACGACTAGACTCTGTGCTGTGCGAAAGTACTCAGGCTTTGAGGTGATTTCTTAATGCAGCTTAAGCTGAACGATTCTGACCAGTCACTAGGGTCAGAGCAGTGAATCAGGCTGACAAACTGCTGGTCCTCTTACAGTTTCTCAAGACTTAAATACAATATCCAAAATATTTTATGCAAACAAACTCTTAAGAAGCAGCCAAAATGACTGATAAGAGTTTACCACTTTTTTCCACCTCCCACAGTGAGATCTTTGAAATGTAACAAGTGAGTCAAAATACAGGGGGGAAAAAACCTTCAAGATGAAAAGAAGTATCCATAACATGGTCTTACCTCTATAACTCTTTACTACCTCTCAACATGCATGATAAACAACACAGGGATCATCTCATGCAAACACACAAAAAACATGAAGAAAGCTGAACTTGAGGAGCAGGAGACCTATGAGAATTTAGTCCGACTCTGCCTTTAACTGACTATGTAACTGGCTGGTGTGATGAGTTGCCAATCTCCCAAGTCTCTCGGTATTTGGAAATAAGGAAGTATGATCTCCCTTTCTAAGAAGTGAACTGTATAATGTACCCGAGCATCCATTTATTCACTTACTCATTCTTCCAATTTACAAATAGTTATTGACTATCTGCTATGTGTCAGAGAATATAACGTACAGTGATAGAGGGATGAACAAGACCAACAGGGTCCTGCTCTCATGGAGCTTACATTTACTGTGGGGCATTTGTTATTGTTGTTGTTTAGTCACCAAGTCATGTCCATCTTTTTTGTGATCTCATGGACTGTAGCCCTCCAGGCTCCTCTGTCTGTGAGATTTCCCAGGCAAGAACACAGGTTGCCATTTCCTTCTCCAGGATATCTTTCCAACCCAGGGATCAAACCTGCGTCTACTGCTTGGCAGGCAGATTCTTTACCACTGAGCCTACTATGGGACACAGGTAAGAATAAATCACCGAACACGTTAATCTCACAGTGCAAATAGTGGTAAGTGCTTTGAAACACTTTAGACTGGGTGGACCCAGAAGGCATCCCAAGGAATCAACCCTCTGAAGGTGTGAGGGAAAGTGTTCCAGGTAGTTCATAGTTAAATACATTTTAGCAGACAAGTGACAGGGTCCGGAACACACTACTCCAAAATATGGTTGGTACCTTAGCATACTGAATGTTCTGAGCTGAAGGCATTCAAGAAAATGCAGATGCAGAAAAGTCTTTCTGATCCCCAGCCCTCCTCCCTGAATCAGGTCATAAGGCCCTCATGAGAGAGGGTCTCTCTATACCCAGAAGAAAGGAACAACCTTATCTCTAAGACAGGGATGCTAAGATGAATCCAAATAAGCAGGCCTCGCTAAAATGTCCCCAGTTTATGACCCTTAGCTTTTTCAACTTTTTTTGAACTATCACATTTTTCTATGACTCTCCATTCTTCATCAAACGTAGTGTTAAACACCCAGAGGTTTTTGCTTTGTTTTTTAGGATTTTTCTTTAATTGATGTGGGACCATTTTTTAAAGTCTTTATTGAATTTGTTACAATATTATTTATTTTATGTTTTGGTTTTGTGGCCATGAGGCATGTGGGATCTTAGTTCTCCAACCAGAGATTGAACCTGCATCTCCTGTATTGGAAGGCAAAGTTCTAACCACTGGACCACCAGGGAAGCCCCCCCACACAGGTGTAACTGTTTCTTCTTTGGAATTTCATTTCCTTCTACAGTCTCCCTTATCATATAAAATTTATGTTAAACAAGTTTGTACAGTTTTATCCTGTTCATCTATTTTTTTTTTTCAGTTTAATTTTCAGACCTAATCAGGATCCCTAGAAGGGTTGAGAAAAACCTTTTCCTCTTCTACACAAATCAAGAGGATAGACTAATATGTAGGATATGGGGAATGAAAGAAAGAACTAATGTTAATGGAAGATGACGTTACTTCCTAAAATGGGAAAAGTTAAGAGAGGAACAGGTTTGGGGGTGGACCTCAGGAATTCTGTTCAACAAATTAAACTCTGCAAACCCAGTGGGCAAGTTTTCAAAAAGAACAAGTGAGATTTTAAAACACCTAATACATAAGCAATGCTCAAAAACCAGTTCTTTTTTTCCCCCCAAATTTACTAATCTCCCAAAGAGATATGAGTCTTACAGATTCATGAACCTAAGTTGACTTAATGTATGTGGATAAAGGTTATTAATAATAATGAAACATGTATATAGCTCCTACCATGTGCCAAGTACTATTTTATTTATTTTTTAAACACATTTATTTACTGACTTATGTATTTGGCTACACCAGGTCTTAATTGTGGCATGTGGGATGTCATTCCCTGACCAGGGTTCGAACTCGGGCCACCTGTGTTGGGAGCATGGAGTCTTAGCCACTGGACCTCCAGGGAAATTCCCCAAGTATTATTTTAAGTGTTTCATTTATTAATGAGGTTAATCCTTCCAACAGCTCTATAAAGATGATGCTATCATCTCCATTTTACAGATGAAGAAATGGAGAGATAAAGTAGAGGCTGAATAACTTGACCAAATCCACACAGGTAGAAAGCAAAAGCTGAATAAAAATGTACTACTAAATACTCCAGTGTATACTGCAAATAATAAATTGAGAAATGAAGAGACAGATTATGTTGAATATTTAACAAATAGTTATTGGCCATGTCACATGTATCAATCAGGAAGTGTTCCCGGAACCATTGGAAATCACTGTTCAGGATAGTTGGTTCTCATGCTTGAAAAATGTATCTAATCTTAGAAGTGCTTAAAGAATAGTATGGTGATACACACAATAAAAGCAGAACTCTAGAGCTTTCAAAAGTAATTTTAAAGAAAATATCAGCTTTCACAAAAGCTCTGCCTAAGCAACCTTGGAAACCCATTGTTTTAGGAGATGAACCACATCAAATACCCACTGAGTGGTGATCATTAGTAACGTGTAGAAATATTGAACCATTGTGTTGTGCACCCGGAACTAACACAGTGTTATAGGTCAATTATATTTCAGCTTTTAAAATAATTAGTTTTTAAAAATAAATGATAAAAACTTACATAAAATTATTTAAATAAATCTGACATTAATTTGTTTTGGAAAAAAATCCCCTCCTGAGACCTCCAAGTGCACACAAAACTTGTCTTTGCTAGAATGGAAATCTCACTTCTGTGTTTTGTTGCTGTTCTTTTCACTTTTTTTTTCCCCCAGTTAGGGGAGAGAATAGAATTTTATCTGTATATTTGCACATTTTTTGTGTGAAATGTAACTAGAACAGGAGACATGAACTAAATGGAGAGATCTGGCCAGTTGGGGAACAAGAAGGGTGGGGGCCCAGAGGCATAAAGGATTGGCTTACTTAGGGGCTTTATTGACAATGAAAACAAAGGCCACTGGGAACCTGAGCCAACTGAAAGTTAAATAACAAGAGACAAATTTGCACAGTAAAATGAGGAGACCTTTAAGAACGGAAAAGGATTCTAAAGAGGTAGCCTTAGAGAAAGACACCACCCTAGTAAAAAAGGAGATTAAAACAGTTGATCTTTCAAGAAAGGAGGAACCGGTTCTAAAAAACAAAGCTGCCTGGCACTCTAACAATGTAATCCACTGTAACAGACAACTATATATGTGAGGGGACAATACAGTTGACGTAACACAGAAATCAGGAAAATTCTCCATGTAGTATTAAGGACAGACATAGTGTTCACAGAGGGATGACAAGCCAACTACACCTGTGGATATTGACACTAGATAAAGCAATGTGGGGACACTCATTTTTCACATACCCTATGAAGCTTAGTATAAGCCGTCATCATTGTCCTTTAGTTGCTAAGTCATGTCCAACTCTTGGTGACCAATGGGCTGGAGCATAGCAGGATCCTCTGTCCTCCACTATCTCCCAGAATTTGCTCAAATTCATGTCCATTGAGTTGGTGATGCCATCCAACTAACTCATCTTCTGTTGCCCACTTCTCCCCCTGCCCTCAGTCTTTCCCAGAATCAGGGTCTTTTCTAGTGAGTCACCTCTTCCCATCAGGTAGCCAAAGTATTGGAGCTCCAGTTTCAGCATCAGTCATTCCAACGAACATTCAGGGTTGATTTCCTTTAAGATTGATTGGTTTGATCTTCTTGCTGTCCAAGGGACTTTTAGGAGTCTTCTCTAGCACCACAGTTTGAAAGCATCAATTCTTCAGTGCTCAACCTGCTTTTGGAGAAGGCAGTGGCACCCCCACTCCAGTACTCTTGCCTGGAAAATCCCACGGGCGGAGGAGCCTGGTAGGCTGCAGTCCATGTGGTCGTGAAGAGTCAGACATGACTGAGCGACTTCACTTTCACTTTTCACTTTCATGCACTGGAGAAGGAAATGGCAACCCACTCCAGCGTTCTTTCCTGGAGAATCCCAGGGACAGGGGAGCCTGGTGGGCTGCCGTCCATGGGGTCGCACAGAGTCGGACACGACTGAAGCGACTTAGCAGCAGCAGCAGCCTTCTTTATGGTCCAACTCTTACATCTGTACATGACTACTGGAAACACCATAGCTTTGACTTATACAGACTTTTGTCAGCAAAGTGATGTCTCTTCTTTTAATACACTGTCTAGGTTTGTCATTAGCTTTCCTTCCAAGGAGCAAGTATCTTTTAATTTCATGGCTGCAGTCACCATCTGCAGTGATTTTGCAGCCCAAGAAAATAAAATCTGTCACTGCTTCCACTTTTTCCCCTTCTATGTGGCATGAAGTGATAGGACCAGATACCATGATCTTCATTTTTTGAATGCTGAGTTTCAAGCCAACTTTTTCCCTCTCTTCTTTCACATTCATTAAAGGCTCTTTAGTTCCTCTTCAGTTCAGTCGCTCAGTCGTGTCCGACTCTTTGCAACCCCATGAATCGCAGCACACCAGGCCTCCCTGTCCATCACCAACTCCCAGAGTTCACTCAGACTCACGTCCATTGAGTCAGTGATGCCATCCAGCCATCTCATCCTGTGTTGTCCCCTTCTCCTCCTGCCCCCAATCCCTCCCAGCATCAGAGTCTTTTCCAATGAGTCAACTCTTTGCACAAGGTGGCCAAAGTACTGGAGTTTCAGCTTTAGCATCATTCCTTCCAAAGAAATCCCAGAGCTGATCTCCTTCAGATTGGACTGGTTGGATCTTCTTACAGTCCAAGGGACTCTCAAGAGGCTTCTCCAATACCACAGTTCAAAAGCATCAATTCTTCGGCACTCAGCTTTCTTCACAGTCCAACTCTCACATCCATACATGACCACTGGAAAAACTATAGCCTTGACTAGATGGACCTTTGATGGCAAAGTAATGTCTCTGCTTTTGAATATGCTATCTAGGTTGGTCATAACTTTACTTCCAAGAAGTAAGCATCTTTTAATTTCATGGCTGCACTCACCATCTGCAGTGATTTTGGAGCCCCCCAAAATAAAGTCTGACACTGTTTCCCCATCTATTTCCCATGAAGTGATGGGACCGGATGCCATGATCTTCGTTTTCTGAATGTTGAGCTGTAAGCCAACTTTTTCACTCTCCTCTTTCACTTTCATCAAGAGGCTTTTTAGTTCCTCTTCACTTTCTGCTATTATAGTGGTATCATCTGCATATCTGAGGTTGCTGATATTTCTCCCAGCAATCTTGATTCCAGCTTGTGATTCATCCAGCTGGTAGCTCAGTGGTGGTAAAGAATCCACCTGAAATGCAGGAGACACAGGTAGACGCAGGTTTGATCACTGGGTTGGGAAAATCCCCTGGAGAAGGAAACGGTGACCCACTCCAGTATTATTGCTGGGAAAATTCCATGGAGAGAGGAGTTTGGGGGCTATGGTCTGTAGGGTCGAAAAAGAGTCAGATATGACTGAGCACATACACACACACTCTCTCTCTCTCTTTGCATTTAAGTTAAATAAACAGGGTGACAATATACAGCCTTGTCCTACTCCTTTCCCAATTTCGAACCAGTCAGTTATTCTGCGTCTGGTTCTAACTGTTGCTTCTTGACCCACATACAGGTTTCTCAGGAGACAGATAAGGTGGTCTGGTACTCCCATCTCTAAGAATTTTCCACAGTTTGTTGTGATCCACACAGTCAAAGGCTTTAGTGTAGTCAATGAAGCCGAAGTAGATGTTTTTCTGAAATTTCTTTGCTTTCTTCATGATCCAACAAATATTGGCCATTTGATCTCTGGTTCCTCTGGTTTTTCTAAACCCAGCCTGTACATCTGGAAGTTCTCTGTTCACATGCTGTTGAAGCCTAGCTTGAAGGACTTTGAGGATAACCTTGCTAGCATGTGAAATGAGGGCAATTGTACAGTGGTTTGAACATTCTTTAGCATTGCCTTTCTTTGGGATTGGAATGAAAACTGACCTTTTCCAGTCCTGTGGCCATTGCCAAGTTTTCCAAATATGCTGTCATACTGAGTGCAGAACAATGCAAAGAAATAGAGGAAACAATAGAATGGAAAAGACTGGAGATCTCTTTCTAGGAGTCATGTATGGATGTGAGAGTTGGACTATAAAGAAAGCTGAGCACTGAAGAATTGATGCTTTTGAACTGTGGTGTTGGAGAAGACTCTTGAGAGTCCCTTGGACTGCAAGGAGATCCAACCAGTCCATCCTAAAGGAGATCAGTCCTGAATATTCATTGGAAGGACTGATGCTGAAGCTGAAACTCCAATAGTTTGGCCACCTGATGTGAAGAAGTGACTCATTTGAAAAGACCCTGATGCTGGGAAAGATTGAAGGCGGGATTAGAAGGGGACAACAGAGGATGAGACGGTTGGAAGGCATCACCGACTCAATGGACACGAGTTTGAGCAAGCTCCAGGAGTTGGCGATGGACAGGAAGACCTGATGTGCTGCAGTCCATGGGGTCCCAAGGAGTCAGCGACTGAGCGACTGAACTGAACTGAGAGATCTCTTCAAGAAAACTGGAGATATCAAGGGAACATTTCATGCAAGGATTAGCACAATAAAGGACAGAAACTGTAAGGACCTTACAGAAGCAGAAGAGATTAAGAAGTGTCAAGAATACACGGAAGAACTACACAAGAAAGGTCTTAATGACACAGATAACCACCATGGTCATTGAGATGGTCAGTGGTCATATTTGGAAAACTCAGTGGTCATTCACTTAGGGCCAGACATCCTAGAGTGTGAAGTCAAGTAAGCTTTAGGAAGCATTACTACAAACAAAGCTAGTGGAGGTGATGGAATTCCAGCTGAGCTATTAAAAAAATCCTTAAAATGATGCTCTTAAAATGCTGCACTCAGTAGGTCAGCAAATTTAGTACAAGCCACTGAACTATAATAATAACTATAATAAAAACTCAGCAAAAGAGACTGTCAAGGCATTTGTGCCTGGCATGACTGTACTTATTACTCACTGAAATAATATTTTTTAAACAGTTACCCATTTTAAAACATCATAAGAGAAAACACTTCTGTATTGATTTCCTATTGTTATTGTAACACATTTTCATAAACTTGGTGGTATTAAATAACACAAACTTATTTTCATAATGGTTCTGGGGTCAGAAGTCTGAAATGGGTCTCACTGATCTAAAATGGGTATCAGCAAGACTGCATTTTTTCTGGAGGCTCTAGGGAAAAACATGTTTCTGTGCCTTTATCAGCTTTTAGAGGCTGTCCACATTCCTTGGTTTGTGGCCCCCTTCCAACTTCAAAACAAGTCTTTCTTATAGTGCATCACTCTGCTGCTGACTCTTCTTCTGCTTCCCTTTTCCAATTTTAAGGATGTAGTGATTACATTTACCTTATGCATATAATCCAAGATAATCTCCCAATTTTAAGGTCAGCTGGTTAGCATATGTGTGCAGTTGCTCAATTGTGTCCAACTCATTGTGACCCCATGAACTGTAACCTGTCAGGGTCCTCTGTTCATAGAAGTTTCCAGGCAAGAATATACGGTTGCCAGTTCCTTTTTCTGGGGATCTTCCTGACTCAGGGATCGAACCCACGTCTCCATCTCCTGTACTAGCAGGCAGATTCTTTACCACTGCATCACCTGGGAAGCTCTGCAACTGTAATTCCCCTTTGTTGTATAATATAATAGAGGAAGTAATATAAAATAGAAACAGGTTCTGGAGATATCTTTGGGGAGCCATTATTCTGCCTTCCACAGCTTTAACCAGAGTTAAACTATATTGTGTAAGATGGACATTCATTGTACCGACAGGGATTTCCCTGGTGGTCCAGTGGTTAAGAACCCGTCTTTCACTGCAGGGGATGTGGGTTCAATCCCTGGTCAGCAAACTAAGATCCCACATGTTGTGGGGTAACAGCCTGCATGCCTCAACAGCAGAGCCCTCATGCTCTGGAGCCCACACCCCGAAACTTGAACAGTCCCACATGCCACAACAAAGACCCAACATAGCAAAAAAAAAAAAAAATTCTATCAACAATGCTGAAATCTTGAGACTTGTTCAGTACCTTTATAGACATTACACACTCTCCTATATGCCAGAAAGGCAAACTTTGTACATCAAGCATGATCAGGTATGCCTTTCTGTAGTATTCTTGGCTGGGGAAACCTAGGGAGCTTTACTGTACTTTGCAGATTCTAACAGTTTAAAAAGAAAGCTATATGACACCTATTGACATGTGTATACTGTCTCTTTAGGGAGAGAGTAACAATATCCTAAAATCATTACTCCCAAAGAATACATGTTTACACTGCAGACACTAGAAAAAAAGTTGAACATTTAATGTTTTCTAAAACATTTGGTCAGAAATTTAAATCTTTTAAAATTTTAGTTCAAGAGAATGCAAATAGTAGCAGTGAGGAAAAGGTAGTTTTACTTCCAACTTTTGCTCAGATTAAGGCAGGAGATAGATAAGCCCCAGGCTGAACAGCTGGAGTTTATCCCCTATGGACAGATACTCCAAAATAGCAGAATGAAAGAGAAGTTAAGCCCTGCCCAGATTAAAGAGACCACATATTTATCAATCTTGAGGATAAGGAGACCTTCTTGACTATATATGTGCAGAAAGGCTTCTTAGAGGTCTAAAGGGAGGGGGCACCACCCCATATCACATATAAAGTGATATCAACCTATGGATCGGCCTCTTTGCTAGAATCCATCTTGGCTAAGGGACGCATGCACGCACATGGAAAGACCTTGATGCATACCAAATATGGACTCAACCAGGCAAAGCAAGATGATTGGCCAGAGGAAACCTGGAAGAAATGCCCCATTAAAGCGATTCAAACTACCACAAGGGCGCAACTCTCTGAGACCACCTGTGTGTCTATCCACAGTACCCTTTTTCTCCTAATAAATGCTTTACTTGTTTCACTACTTTCTGTCTCTATGTGGAAATTCATTTCTACACAGCTGACAGGCAAGGGCCTTGTCACTGACCACTGGTCCCTGATGTTCTAGTCTAGGATTCAGTGCTGTCACTTCGGTGGCTGACTTCAATCTCTGGCCAGGAATCCTGCTTCAATCCCCTGCAGGCTGAGGCCACCTGAGATCAAAATGAAGCAAAGAAATCAGCATAGCGCTATCAGCCCACGGAGGTATTTTAAGTAGAAAAAGCTTTCACTTTTTTCATTTGATTTCATTATTTTCTTACAGACATGTTCCAAAGAAGCTATGATTTTCTTGACCCCATCAAGGCTTGCTAGCTTCTCCCCTGGGAGACAGAGTCAAGTGAGGGAAAGAAACAGGAGGCTAGACACCTGTCCCCAGTGGAAAAAGGAAGAACACACCTGGAGAGCAACTCAGACAAAGGGAGCCAAGGGGGGAAAAACAGTAACTGGAGAGGAGACTGCTTCCAAGCTGTTGCTGGTTTATAAGGTAAATCTATTGCTGGATGAAAGGGATACAGTAGCAGCAACTAAAAACTGAGACAGACTGTATCTCCTTCAAGGCTCCTGCTCTAATGACACTCCTTCCAGGAAGTTTTCCCAGCATGGCCTGAGCCTGGATTGGATGAAATACCTGCCAGAGATTGCCATGCGTCACATACAAATCTTATCAATGCATGCACTTATTCATTCATTCACTTACTCATATTGAGTACCTAACATAGTCTAAGCCCTAAAGATAAAAAATAAACAAACAAGGCATATTCGCACTTCTCACATGGCATTTATTTGCATTGGTTTTGGTTTTCAGTCTTTCCCACAGAATCTTCTAGGAAGGCCCCCTGTTTCAGTTTCTCATCCTCAGAGTCTAGCACAGTGCTTGGCCTACTGTGGGTGCTTAATTAACGAAAGAACGACCTTAAAGCGTACTTCTGGTAGGAGGCTATGTTCTCAAATCTGTCGTCCTATTTGAGGGGACAGGGATGACCGGTACACAAAATAAGAATGGTAAAAGCATCTTTATTCGGAATGCATACAGCAATCCAGTTTTCCTATGTGGCTACTAGTAGAAAAGTATATGTTAGAGAGAACAAGAGTCCCGGGCAGGGTGGGGAAGCTCCTCCTCCTCCTCCTTCCCGCGTGTAACAGGGATTGGGGAGCCCAAGAAAGGGGTTCTCGCGAGCCCGTCTGCGCGCCTCACCAGGTCAATGGCTACGATGTCCCGCAGCGCCACGACTCGTCGGATGGATTTGGGCGGGTTCTCAGTCAGGTAGATGAGCCGGTCAGTGAGCACCACGTACTTTAAGGTGTGTTTCTCCGAGTCAGATACCACGATGCACTGCTCATAGGCGCGGACGGCGTCGTAGACCTCGGGCGGCAGATGCCTACGCAGGAAGGCGTCCAGGCGGCTATTCTTGCGCGCTGGGAAGCCGCAGCGCGCGGGGCTGGCCATGCAGGGCGCCCGCGGCCCCGCCGAGTGCCGGGGTCGGCGGAGGCCTCTGTCCGACCCCGCCTCCGCGCCGCCCGCGGTGGAACCCGCGCGCGCCACAAAGCCGCCGAACCGCGCGGCCGCCTCCCCGGGCGCTGGTGGCCGGGCCCCAGGCTTCGGAGCTCCCGCGTCTGGTCCCCTGGACCAGCACCCGCCCCCCGCTCCCAACACACCAACACACACCAACACACACACACACACACACATACACACACACACACATACACACACACACACACACACACACCCGCGTCTGGCCCCGCCCCCCAATCTTGGTCTCAGTCCCCGACAACAATGGGCAGGGCGAGACGCTGGTCCTTCTGGGCTCGCTGCCAAGCATCCTGGGGCCCTCTGCTCACCCCGGCCCCTTTCCTTCCCTTAGCCTAGCTGTTGCGGAGCAAGCATCGAGGCCACCGGTTTGGTCTGGTTTTCTATTACAAACTTGAACAAGATGAAATTTACCGATTTATTTTTAAATAAAACAATCCTAGAGCTCTATTAAGATCAACCACCGAGATTTAGCACTTGATTATAAGATTGCTTGGCATAGCTCTCTAATTTTTCACGAGTAGAGACTTAGCTCTTCTTTCTGCAGCTACATAAAAGCTCTCTGACAAAAGAGCCTGTTATAAATTGTTTTTCGCACACCCAAGTCTACCTAATGGATATGCTTCTGTTCCCAGTGCCCAGGACAACGCCCCGTAGGCAGTCGGAGCTCAATCTGTGTAGGATGAATGAACGGGTGAAGCCTGCGTATCTAAAAAATTGAAAGTTAGAGGCCGAGAAATGCTGAACATGCAGCCTTGAGGCTTCAGAGTAGTAACAAGTACTATTTACTTTTTACAGACCAGGAATCAGTTCAGTCCAATCGCTCAGTCGTGTCCAACTGTTTGCGACCCCATGAATCGCAGCACACCAGGCCTCCCTGTCCATCACCAACTCCCGGAGTTCACTCAAACACGTCCATCTAGTCGGTGATGCCAGTCAGCCATCTCATCCTCTATCGTCCTCTTCTCCTCCTGCCCCAATCCCTCCCAGCATCAGAGTCTTTTCCAATGAGTCAACTCTTCACATGAGGTGGCCAAAGTATTAGAGTTTCAGCTTCAGCATCAGTCCTTCCAAAGAATACCCAGGACTGATCTCCTTTAG